>NC_135812.1:86147253-86452562 GCF_964213995.1 Mustelus asterias | reverse complement strand
ACCCTATCTACTCAAGACTGCTCCCACACACATCCACAAATGCCCAACCTGCAACTTCTCACATTCCTGTGACTGCCAACCCCCATTAATCCCACCCTAACCAGCTGCGCACAACTGCAACTGTACACAACCCATGACTGCTAACCTTCATGACCACCCGCAACCCGTGACTGCCCGCAACCCGTGACTGCCCGCAACCCATGATTGCCCCCACCCCCCACTCTGGCAACTGCCCAACTCCACTCAGCCCTGCCCCTCTTCAACCCTTCCCCTATTCAGCCCTAAAAAAAAAGGGGAGGCGATGGCCTAGTGATATTATCACTAGACTATTCATCCAGAAAACACAGCGAATGTTCTGGGGACCCGGGTTCGAATCCCGCCACGGCAGATGATGGAATTTGAATTTAAACGGGCCTTGTTGCCACCGGGCAGCGGAGGTCCCCTCTGGAGGTCCCTCTACGGAGGGATCTCCCCCAATTACGTCGGGGACCTGGGGTGGAGGGTGATGCATGCAGCAGTTCCTCACAACCGTAGGATTCACTGGTTCACGGGCTCCAAAGACTGCCCTTTCTGTGGCCTTGTGGAGACCGTGGACCATGTCTATGTTTTGTGTCTTAGGCTGCACTCCCTTTATGTTTTCCGAAAGAACCTATTATTGATGTTCTGTTTGCACTTCAGTCCCACGCTCCTGATCTACGGACACCCGGTGCGGAGAGGGGAGGGTCGGGATGGCGACCTCCTCGTGAACCTGCTCCTGGGCCTGGCGAAACGTGCCATTTACCGGTCCAGGCAGCGGGCGATCGAGGGGGCTGTCCATCCTGACTGTCTGCCCCTCTACCGTGGCTACGTTCGCAGCCAGGTGTCTCTGGAGAGGGAGCATGCGGTGTCCACGGGCGCGGTTGACACCTTCCGCGCCCGTTGGGCACCGCAGGGGTTGGGGTGCGTTATTGACCCTGACAATCACATTTTAATTTGATGTTTTTAAGTTTCCTTTGTACTTTGATTTTTGTTCGGGCTGTTCCCCCCTCCTTTTGGAGAGCTGCCCCTTTTGCTTTGTCCTGACTTAATCTGAGTTTGTTTATTTGGTTTGCCCTAAAAAGAGGTCAATCAACCCTGACCCTTTCAACCCCTTCTCATCAACCCTGCACTCCCATAGCCACAATCCCACTCAGCCCACCTCCCCACTCAGCCCTACCCCCACAGTTACTACTCTTAAATATATAATCAAGAAATATATTTTAATGCAAGAGGAAAAGATGAACACTTATGCTTGAAAACACTGTCTGATGGTGTTAGTTTGTGGAAGATTTTGTGTGATTATACAGATGGGTATGAGCAGAAACTGGAACCAAGACTTTTTTTTCAGAAAATTGGAGCAATTTTGATCAATGATTTGGACCTGGATTGCCAATTGTTTAGAGGGAGGCAGTGGCACAGTGGTATTGTCACTACCCTAATAATCCAGAGACTGAGTCATGCTCTGGGTACCTGGGTTCAAATCTCACCACTGCAGATGGTGAATTTTGAATTCAATAAGAAAGAAATCTGGAGTTAAGATCAAATGATGACCATGAAACCAATGTAAATTGTTGTAAAAATCCATCTGATCCTTACCTGATCTGGCCTACATGTAACTCCAGATCCATAACAATGTGTTGACTTTCAACTGCCCCTAAAGGCCCAGCCAGCAATGCCCATGAATGAATAAAAACAAGTGGAAACTCTAGACACCGTCCTGTTTCTAATATTTTCATGTATTTATGTTATACAAATTTCCTGTTCAGAAAACCTTACTTCCTGATGTCTTTTTTCAATCACACTTCTCCATTCGAAGTTTCCACTGTAATGCTGGGAAGAGCCAAAATAAACTTATCCAGCTGCCATTAATCCCTTCGAGCACTTGTCATACTTTAGGGAATCCTACAGAGTGAGGAATCCGGGACTCCTTACCTGCCCCTGCTGCCAACTTGCTATAGGTTTACCTATTCAACAAAAATAATAATATCAAACGACAATCTTACTTTAAAATGAGGACTGAATTATGTCTGCACATGTTGATCTAATTACTACGTAGCCCAACTTCACCCACTCAATACACAATCTTGACTCCCCAGTGCAATTAACTGGAATTTTGAATTGATCCTAATAATTATTTGATTGTTGGATATACAGTAAGAATTACTAATGAAGAAAGGGTTTCAGTTTGACTTTCCATTTTTAGAAAAATAAAGCTCCATATGAAAAATAATTTTGGGCACAGATGTTACATGCGCTTCTGAACATCCATTCCCACCGATTTCTCCTCCACCCCAACCCCAAAAGTTGACTTTGATTTTAGATTTAAAGCAAACATGTATTTGCAAACTTTTTGTTATCATACTCATCTTTCTGCACTCAGCAAGGTAATAAGAGCTTGTGGTAAGGCAAACTCAATGGTTCTTAAATGCCAGCTGTGTCTCAGGCGACAGCTTCTTGTTTCTGCGTCTGAAGGTTGTGAGTTTGAGACTCACTCCATATAAATGAACTCCATATAAAATCCAGGCTAACACCCCAGTACTGAGCAACCTCTGGCATCATCAAATGTGTCATTCTTTGGGTGAGATATTAAACAAAATCCATGCCCACCTTCTCAGGTGGACATAAAGATCCCATGATACTATGTCAAAGTGGAGCAGCGGCGTTCTCCTCAAAGTCTCGCATTGTTCATTTATTTAATTTGTATATTATGTTTAGCTGCACAGAAATACAATAAGTTAACTCGACACAGCATATCCTGCTGCAGAACAGTAAACCAACAGACATAATTTTGCTTAGGCTTACAGTTGTCATTTGAAGCCTTTCTTAATCATTAGGTGGGAGAATCCTATGAACAATCATTAATATTTCATGCTATTGTGAGAGAATGGCCACTTCCAATATCTGTTGCTTCATATTGTCATTCAATTCCATTTGCATCAAACAGTCTAGCCAGGCAGACACCTGGGAGTCAATGTGCCCTATTTCAAAATGTTTCGTGGCAAAGCCCCAACTCATAACCTTGAGCTAGCACATTTTACAGCAATCTCCATTTCCATCCCCTTGGCCCGTTTCGTTATTTATTTTGCTATTGGGTAGAGTATGGTGTAGACCGCATGAGCAGGAATGTGATTTTTTTTAATGCCAGTACCCAGATACACTGAATGTCTAATAAACTCAAAAACGGTGACCCCCTCAGAGCCTCATGTTTGGAATTCAGGTCGAGAAAATAATTGTCACAACAGTTGCGAATGTTATTTGTGGTTTTCCATCACCGTTTAAAAAAAAAATTATTTGTTCATGGGTCAAGCATCGTTGGCTAGGCCATCATTTATTGCCTATCTCCTGTATCCTTGGAAAAGTGGTGGTGAGCTGCCTTCTTGAACCACTACAGTACATGTGCTGTAGGGACACCAATGGTGCTGTTAGGAAGAGAGTTTCAAGATCTTGACCCAGCAAGACTGAAGGTACAGCAAAACAGTCCCAAGTCAGGATGTCTGGCATGAAGGAGAACTTATAGGTGATGGTGTTCCCTTGAATCTGCTGCCTTTGTCCTTCTAGGTGGCAGAGATCATGTGTTTGGAAGGTGCATTTGAATGAGCCTCAATGAGGTGCATCGGAGATGGAGGGAATGAATGTTGAAGGTGGCATGGGGTGCCAGTCAAGTGCGGTGTTTTGTCCTAGATGATGTCAAGCTTCTGTAGTGTTGTTGGAGTTGCACTCATGCAAGCAGGTGGACAGTATTCCATCAAACTCCTGACTTGTGCTTTGTAGATGGTGGACAGGTTTTGGAGAGGCTGCAGAGTTGCTCTTTGCAGAATTCCCAGTCTCATCCTCCTCTTGTAGCCACAGTATTTAAATGGCTGATAGAATTTAGTTTCTGGTCAGTGGTAACCTCCAGAATGTTGATTGTGGGGGGATTTGGTGATGGCAATGCTATTGACTGTCAAAGGAATATGGTTAGATTCTCTCTAACTGGAGATGGTCATTCCCTGGCATTTGTGTTGCACGAATATTACTTGCTACTTATCAGCCCAACCTTGAATGTCGTCCAGCTCTTTCTGCAAATGGACAGACTGCTCCAGAATTTGAGGAATCATTGTGAACATTGTGCAATCATCAAAGAACATCCCCACTTCCAACCTTATGATAGAAGAATGGGCATTGATGAAACAATTAAAGATGGCTGAGTCTAGGACATTACCTTGACGAACACAGCAGCAGGAGTAGGCCATTCAGCCCATCAAGCATGTTCCACCATTCAACACGATCATGACTGACAATGCACCTCAATGCCTTTTTCCCCATACTATCCCCATATCCCTTTATAACTTTGGTATTTAGAAATTTGTCAATCCTGGGTTGATGATTGAGCTTCCACAAGCCTCCAGCTTAGAGAATTCTAAAGTAAAACAATTTCAGTAAAACAAATTCTTCTCATCTCCATCCTATGTGGCTTCATCTTATTTTGAAATTGTGCCCCCAGTTCTAGACTCATCAACCAGGGGAAACGTCTTGCCTGCAACTATCCTTCCATCCCTTTACTGTTTGTAGGTAATAAACCTTACCCCTTCCAGGACTGAAGTGATTGACCTTCAACAACTACAAAAGTCATCTTTTGTGTTTGGATATGACTCCAAACTGTGGAAAATATTCCCCTGATTCCCATTGACTTCAGTTTTGCTAGGGCCCCTTGATGCCACGTTCGGTCAAATGTTGCCTTGACATTAAGGACCACCACTTTCGCCTCACCTGTTGAGTTCAGCTCTTTTTTAATGTTTGGACTAAGGCTATAAAGGGAACTGAATGGTTCTGGCAGAACCCAAACTGAGTATCAGTGAGCAGGTTTTTGCTGTATAAGTGCTACTTGAAAGCACTGTTGATGACCCCTTCCACCACTTTGCTGATGATAAGGATTGGATTGATCCTGCTTTTTGTAGTCAGGGCATACATGGGCAATTTTTCACATTGCTGGGTAGATGCCAGTGTTAGAGCTGCACTGGAACAGTTTGTCCAGGGGCACTGCTAGTGGAGCACAAGTCTTCGGTACCATTACCAGAATGTTCTTGGGGACCGTTGCCTTTGCAGTATCCAATGCCTTCAACCATCTCTTAATAGCACATGGAGTAAATCAAATTGACTGAAGACTGGCATCTATGATGCTGGGAACCTTGGGCGGAGGCCGAGCTGAATTATCCACTCGGCATTTCTGGCTGAAGTTAGTTTTGAATGCTTCACTCTTCTCTTTTGCACTATTGTGCTGGACTCTCCCTTCATTGAGGATGGTGATATTTGTGGAACCTTCTCTTGCTATTAGTTGTTTCAGTGTTTAATATCATTCATGACTAGATGTGACAGCAATGCAGAGCTTAGATCTGATCCATTCGTTGTGGGATCACTTAGCTGTGTCTGACACATGTGGCATCCATTTTTTAGAATACAAATAGTCTTGTATTGTAACTTCACCAGGTTGACACCTCATTGTTTTTCAGGTAAGCCTGGCGCTAATTTGAATTGTAGAATATCCTAGGCAATGAAGTTACAGAATATGGTTGACTTCTACCACTGCTGATGGCCCACAACACCTCATGGATGTCCAGTTTTGAGTTGCTAGATCTGTTCCAAGTCCATCCCATTTAGCATGGTGGTAGTGACACACAGGATGGAGGGTATCCTCAGTTTAAGGTGGAACTTCGTCACCACAAGGGACCAACGCATCTGCAACAGGTAGATTGGTGAGGACAAGGTCAAGCAGGACTTTTCCTCTATTGGTTCTCTCACCCCCTACCATAGATCCAGTCCTGTAGCTATGCCCTTTGGCCTTGACCAGCTAAGTAGTGGTGCCTCTCTTGATGATAGACATTGAAGTCACGCCTTGCATCCAGAGCACATTCTGTGCCCTTGCTTCCCTGAGTACTTCTTCCAATTGGTGGAGGAGGAGTACTGATTCATCATTTGAACAGGGACAGTGGGGAGTGGTAATATCAGCAGGAGGTTTCCATTTTCCAAAACTTGATGCCTTGAAACTTCATGAGACCTGGAGTCCATGTTAAAGATTCCCAGGGCAACTCACTCCTAACTGTATATCTGGCTGTATACACCGGTGGGACAGGACATACCAGATGATGATGTTTGCATGTAAGATATGATTCAGTGAGTATCACTGTTGCTTGACTAGACTGTGAGATGGTGCTCCCAATTTTGGCACAGACACTCAGATATTAATAAAGAGGCCATTGTAATGCTGACAGGAGTTTGCCATTGTCTTTCCTGATGCCGAGGTCAATGCCGATGGTTCATTTGGTTTAATTCCTTTGAGACTTCCCAGTGGTCTTATACAATGACTTTTTAGGCCACTTCAGAGGGAAGTTAAGAACCAACCACATTGCTGTTGGTCTGGGATCACATGTGAGGTAAGACCAAGTAAGGACAGCAGATTTCCTTCCCTAACAGGAATAGGGAAGTGAACCAGATTGATTTTTATGATAATCATTTCATGGTCACCATTACTGAGAGTAGCTGTCAATTCCAGATTTATTAATTGAATTTAAATTCCACTGGCTGCCATGGGGGATTTGAACCAATGTCCCCAGAGTGTTAGCCTGGGTGTCTGGATTACTAGTATAATAACATTATCACTAAGCCACCACCGTCCCCATCCTCGGTTGCTAACATGCGTGATTTTTCCACCACTGTTAACCCTGAAAGTCCCTAGTTTGTTCAAGATAGAGAGTTCTGAGCCTTGCCCTTATCTTCCACTGTTGCATTCCATTCATTAGCCCCACTATGATTCATTCACCAACTCAGAATGGAATCAGACTAAATATCACTGTTATTTTGTGGATCACAGGTTGCCAATAAGAAATGATACACAAGATCAAATAATGAGTAATATAAATAATGAGATTTGCGTTTAATCATAACTCAATATTTTGCTGAGAAGACTTAGAAGAATAGTCAAAGCGGCATTTTGTTTTTTCTATTGTGTTAGGGTACCAGATCAGAAACCCCAAAGGTATATTATGAAGCCAGACTAGACCCCAATATTTTTTTTATTTTGGCATTAAAACAGCTCTTCCCCCCCTTACACATAAAATATATCAAAATAGCACAGTATCATTACAAGTGTATAATAATTGATCACAGGAAGTATGACTGTGAGCTGGAGGAGAAATTAGATTTTTAACTTGAGAAAAATGACGAATGGTAAAAGTGACTTTTACATATTTCAAAGTATTCTGTTTTTCACCTATTGATGACACTTATTTTAACAAACAATGATCATACAATGTAGTTTAAAATTAAGAATTTGTTGAAGTGAACACATTACTTTGCTATCTTGCAGAAATGATGGAAATAGTGTATGTTTATACTAAAATACGGAGCGAATTTGGTCGACAATGCAACTTTTCAGATCGGCCAGCGGAGCTACACGTCGACATTGTCCCAGATCCATTGTTAGCGGAAAACTTCATTGAAAAAAATCCTGTTGATGTGTATATCCAGGTTTCAAAGGACATGTCTGAACATGAGGTAGGATATCAACAGTTGAAACGTGCAAACTCCATACAGACAGTGATCCAACTTTAATTATGAGGAGAGGTTGGAGAAACTTGGTTCGTTCTCACTGGAACGACAGAGGTTGAGGGGCGACCGGATAGAAGTCTACAAGATTATGAGGGGCATGGATCGAGTGGATAGTCAGAACTTTTTCCCAGGATGGAAGAGTCAATTACTAGGGTACATAGGTTTAAGGTGCGTGGGGCAAGGTTTAAAGGAGATGTACGAGGGAAGTCTTTTACATAGAGGGTGGTGGGTGCCTGGTTCTCGCTGCCGGGGGAGATAGTGGAAGCAGATATGATAGTGACTTTTAAGGGGCATCTGGACAAATACATGAATACGATGGGAAAAGAGGGATATGGTCTCCGGAAGGGTAGAGGGTTTTAGTTCAGATGGACAGCATGGTCGGTACAGGCTTGGAGCGCCGAAGGGCCTGTTCCTGTGCTATAATTTTCTTTGCTCTTTGAAAGTTGGAGCTTCTTAAATTTTAAAGTCTTTTTGAAATCCCAAATGCTGCTTTGCAATGTCCTTCACCTAACCGGGCGGCACGGTAGCGCAGTGGTTAGCACTGCTGCTTCACAGCTCCAGGGTCCCGGGTTCGATTCCCGGCTCGGGTCACTGTCTGTGTGGAGTTTGCACATTCTCCTCGTGTCTGCGTGGGTTTCCTCCGGGTGCTCCGGTTTCCTCCCACAGTCCAAAGATGTGCGGGTTAGGTTGATTGGCCAGGTTAAAAATTGCCCCTTTAGAATCCTGAGATGCGTAGGTTAGAGGGCTTAGCGGGTAAATATGTGGGGGTAGGGCCTGGGTGGGATTGTGGTCGGTGCAGACTCGATGGGCCGAATGGCCTCCTTCTGCACTGTAGGGTTTCTATGATTTCTATGATTTCTATGATTTCTATAACAAGGGAGGATGAAATGAATCTCCGGTTTCTCCAGGAGTGCCGTTCATCAGACATTTCTTATATTTAAGCCTCATTGCAGCCAGCCACTACATATTGCACACATGTAAGTATCCAGCTCTTCCAAAAATTATTTATAGAACCTTCAAAAGGTTTTTAAAAGTGGCCTTGTCTGCAGAAATCTTCATACATTTTGGCCAACAGTTAAATATATTGTATTACTCTTTAAAAAGAAATTGATAGGTGGATTGTCTTTGTTCACTCCCTCAGAGAAGTGTTGTTACCCCAGCCAGAAATGCCAGTAGCAAAGTAGGAAAACTAAATCTGGTTTTTAACCTTTTAAGGAAGAATATTATGCTGCAGTATTGTTTTCCATCATTACACACCTTACCAAGAACTAGCTGAGAACTTGGCATTTTATGAATACAGCTACCACTCTCGGTTGCCCAGGTAGTCTGTTGTATCAAACCACAGAATCTCTTAGAACCATCGAATCCTTACAGTGCAGAAGGAGGCCATTCAGCCCATCGGGTCTGCACTGACTCTCCAAAAGAGCACCTTATCCAGTCCCAGTCCCAGCCCCAACCCCCCACCCTATCCCTGTAACCCCGCACATCTACCATGGCTGATCCATCTAACCTACACATCTTTGGACTCTGGGAGTACCTGAAGGAACCCCATGCAGACATGGGGAGAATATGCAAACTCCACACAGACAGTGACCCAAGGCTGGAATTGAACCCGGTGCTATGAAGCAGCAGTGCTAACCACTGTACCACCGTGTCGCCCACTGTGTGCTTTGGAGACAGCCTTTCATCCCTTTCAGATTTAGAACATATGGCAACAATTTTCTTTTATATTAAACACTTAACAGAATCAACATCTTGAGATACTTCAGCGAAATACAAGAAAGACATTAAATGGTGAAATAAAGGAGAGATTGGGGACAGCAATAACCAAAGGTTCAACCAGAAGTGGATTTGAGGAGGGTCTTACAAAGAGGAGAGGGAGGTGGGGATGCAGTAGAGTTTAAAAGGGAATTTGAAGGAGCCCCATCTATGTTACCTGTTTTGGGGCAAAGGGAGAGTCAGATGTACAAAAGGCCAAGGTCAAAAGAGTGGAGCCTGTAGGGGGAAGGGAGGATGAATGGTTGGAAGATGTTACAGATATGGGAAAGTAAAGGCTATGTAAAGATTTGGGCACGAGGATGATAATTTTTATTTGAGGCACTGGAGAACCAGGAGCCAATACAAGTAGTTAATTGGTTGTGGTGAGAAAGCATGCCTAGTGCAGTATAAGATATAGACTGCAGAGTTTTGGATAAGCTGAAGTTAATGGAGGATGGGAAGCTGTAGTACTCCATTAGGTACTCACTTTACTAAAGAATTCCATGCTCTCAGACTGTTAGTGTGAATATATTTCTCATAACCTCTCTACTTTCTCTCTGTGACAGCTTGCATTGCAATGCATGATATCTCATCAGTGATTCCCTAACTAGAGCAAATATTTTTTCTCTACTTGTGCTACTAAAACTTATTATACTTTTAAAAGCTATTGCAGGAACTCTGAGCCTCCCTGTTTTAGTGGAAGTAAGCTCTGTTTCTCAACTTCCTTCACAACAATAAGTTCTTACTTCTGGTATAACAGTTATCTGGGTGAATCTTCCATGATTTACTTTCCAGTACAAGTGCCCAGTATTCCTGAATTTTTACAGTTTTATTGGACACAAGATTCAAGCAACATCCGTGGCATGATGTGATATCAGCTCTGAAATCTCTTTACCTCAGTCTGACCATTCAACAACAACTTACATTTAAATGGTGCTTTTATAATGAAATAAGAATGTGGAAACCAAATGTAGAAGTGATGACTTATCCACCTCAGTGCTTTGTACAATTATATCTTCCACCACAGACAGACATTCATTTTCGATACAAGATATGGCTGAGGTCTTTGTGAAAACACAATAAATCTGTCCGCAGTTCTTCTTATTCCTTAAATTACGTCATGCCAATTGAATAATATGATGTTTTTCACTAATAATCTCATTGTTTTTTATTTTCTCTCCATTTTAAGGTCAATACAGAACGTTTTAAGACAGAGACTCGAGGGATTAACCATGTAGAGGGTGGTTGGCCTAAAGATATAAATGTAAATGATCTGGAACATACCATTCGTTATCGGAAGAAAGTGGAAAAGGATGAGAATTATGTCTACACAATCATGCAGCTGGGTGGTGTAAGTGGACAAGGAAATATTAATGCAAATTAGTGTTTTCTATGTTCTACCAAAAAACAATTATTAATTCTAATACATTTGTAAAGTTAGTAAATTGACTTTCTTTTGCTGACTAGTATTTTGACCTCTAGAAAAATATTGATATGTGGCCTCAAAAGAGGTCTTTAGTTAATATTGACAACTCATGGTATATTTTTAATGATGGAATCGTCCCTCTAATTCAATTGATCCCACCTTTGTATACCTCTTGGCTAAGTACATAAAAGGGACATATATTTAGACTACAAGACTAATGAATGTAACCATGAACCTCTGATGGCCCGTGTGCTTTTGGGGGGGCGGTGGGGGGGAGCTACATTTTATGTTGGGATAATGGTCCCATTAAGAACTAGGTTTCTCTGAAAGACGATTTGTTGATCATGTTACCAAGCTGCCTGTTAGATAAACAATATTAGAAAAGAGTAAACCAGATATTTATTGCAGGGAATATCACCTTCAACCAGTTTAGTTTCCAGCAAGCTGGCTCTAGGGAACATCTCAATGAGCAGAATTCAGCTGAAATTCACGATGCTGGCAAAAAGGGTAAAATCCTTGATAATTGAAGGCCGTCATTAACAGTGAGCTGAAATTCTGGAATAGCCAAGCTGAAAAGAGAGAGAGAGTTCCAATCGGCAAAACTCCAGAGTTATAAGGAACAATAGAACCAAGAGATTTCCGATCCAAGGTGACTACACTTTTTTTTAATTCATTCGTGGGACATGGGCCTTGCTGGCTGGCCAGCATTTATTACTCATCCCTAGTTGCCCTTGAGAAGGTGGTGATGAGCTGCCTTCTTGAATCGCTGCAGTCCATGTGCTGTGGGTTGACCCACAATGCCGTTCGGGAGGGAATTTCAGGATTTTGACCCAATGACTGCGAAGGAATGGTGATATATTTCCAAGTGAGGATGGTGAGTGGCTTGGAGGGGAACTTGCAGGTGGTAGTGTTCCCGTTTATCTGCTGCCCTTGTCCTTCTAGATGGAAGTGGTTGTGGGTTTGGAAGGTGCTATCTAAGAATCTTTGCGACTACTGAGCGTCGGTGGTGGAGGGATTGAATGTTTGTAGATGTGGTACTGCTTTGGCTTGGATGATGCCAAGCTTCTTGAGTGTTGTTGGAGTTGCACCCATCCAGGCAAGTGGGGAGTATTCCACCACACTCCTAACTTGAGCCTTGTAGATGGTGGGTAGGCTCTGGGGAGTCAGGAGGGGAGTTATTCGCCGCAGTATTCCTAGTCTCTGACCTGCTTTTGTAGCCACTGTGTTTATGTGGTGAGTCCAGTTGAGTTTCCAGTCAATGGTAACCCCAAAGATGTTGACAGTAGGGGATTCATAGATGGTTACACCATTGAATGTTAAGGGACGGTGGTTAGAATGTCTCTTATTGGTGATGGTCATTGCCTGGCATTTGTGTGGCACAAATGTTATTTGCCACTTGTCAGCCCAAGCCTGGATATTGTCCAGATCTTACACTTAAGGTGCGAGCAACGCTTGTGTTAAATTGGCAGACCACAACCATGAGACAGGTGAGGAGACTTGAAAGGAAAATCTTGCAGGAAGTAAGCAAAAGGCCCAAGAATTCTCAATCCTTATATGAATCTTTGGAATCTCGAAACAAATGGTTAGTCCTCCAATTACGATAAGTGCCGATTTTTTTGAGTGTAAGTCAAATGGAAGGAAATTTGAGTTAAGTAGTTTGGTTTTGAGTATAATTAAATGTGCTCACTGCATTTGGAATATCTTTAAAGTAGCTAACTATTTAAGATCTAGTGTGCTTATTAATTCATGTTTTTTGATTATTACGTTGTAAAGTTCTTTGGTTCTAATGGTGAACCTTATGACTTAATTCGGAAGTGGGCTGCTAAGGAGTCTGGGAAGAGTTTTTTTAAGCACGCGAAGTATAAAAGGTAGGCTGCAGTATACAGTGGGCAGCGTCGGGAGCGGGCACCGGAGTTTGTGGGAAACAGAGTGTGAGCTATAAGAGCTTTGGCTCACAGGGCTTAGGCAGAATGGGCAAGGCAAGGTAAGTTATTTTTATCCAAACCTATAAAGGATAAGGGTAACTATGAGTGATAGGCCAGTTCGGTGCTTCCGGTGTGGGATGTGGGAGTTCCTGGAAACACCTAGCCTCCCGGAGGACCACATTTGCGCCAGGTGCGTGGAACTGCAGCTCCTGAGGAACCGCGTCACGGAACTGGAGCTGCAGATTGCTGACCTTGGTCTAGTCAGGGAGAATGAGAGAATAATTGACATGAGTTATAGGGAACTAGTTACACCGGAGCATCGGGAGGAAGCCACGTGGGTCACAGTTAGGAGGAGAAAAGGTCAGAAGGGTAATGTACCAGAGAGTACTCCAGTGGCTGTCTCTCATAATAGGAAGGGCTCGGCGACAGGTGAGAGAGGGGAGGGAAGTGAGCAATTAGTGGAGGGGTCACCTGTGGTTGTCCCACTCCAAAACAAGTATATTGTTTTGGATAGTGTGGAGGAGAATGACTCTCCAGGGGTAAGCCACAGTGACCAGGTCATTGGCACAGAGTCAGGCTCTGTGGCCCGGAAAGGAAAGAGAGGGGTTAGGAGAGCAATAGTGGTGGGGGATGCGTCGGTTATAGGCACGGACAGGCGATTCTGTGGGTGCGAACGGGACTCCAGGATGGTAGTCTGCCTACCTGGTGCTGGGGTAATGGATGTCACCGAGCGGATAGGAGGCATCTTAAAAGGGGAAGATAAAGAAAGGGATGTCATTGTACACATTGGTGCCAATGACGTAGATAGGAAGAGCAGGGAGATCCTACGAGAGCAATTCAGGGAGTTGGGAAATAAAAAGTAGGGCCTCCAGGGTGGCCATCTCTGGGCTGCTCCCAATGCCTCATGCCAGTGAGGCTAAGAATAGGGAGTTAGTACAATTGAATGCTTGGCTAAAGGACTGGTCCAGGAGGGAGGGCTTCATTTTCCTAGATCAATGGGAAGTTTTCAGGAGAGGATGGCACCTGTACAAGAAGGACGGGTCACAACTAAGTTGGAAGGGCACGAATATCCTGGCTGGGAGTTTTGCTAGTGCAGTTCGGGGGGGTTTAAACTAGTATGGCAGGGGGGTGGGGATCAAAATATTAGGTCTACAAGTGTAGAGGCTGGGGACGAGCTTGGGGCTGGGACAAGGCTGGCAAAGAAGAAGAGTGCTCTGGGGGAGGATGACCTCATTGGGCCTGGAGGTCTGGAGTGCTTATACTTCAATGCAAGGAGCGTAGTAGGTAAGACAGATGAACTTAGGGCCTTAATGCTCACGAGGAATTTGGATGTGGTTGCGGTGACAGAGACTTGATTGAAAGAGGGACAGGACTGGCAGCTGAATATTCCGGGGTACAAGTGTTTTAGGCGAGACAGAGGAGGGGCCAAAAGAGGTGGGGGAGTAGCAGTATTAATTGGAGAGCATATTACAGCGGTGCAGAGGGAGGACAATTCAGAGTGGTCGTGTAACGAGTCACTCTGGGTGGAGCTTAAAAACAGGAAGGGCGCAGTCACTATGTTGGGGGTATACCACAGGCCCCCCCAACAGCCCAAGGGAAGTGGAAGAACGGATATGTCAGGAGATACTGGATAGGTGCAGGAAAAATAGGGTTGTTGTAGTGGGAGACTTCAATTTCCCTGGTATAGACTGGAAATCGCTGAGAGCTGGGACTCTGAATGGGGAGGAATTTGTAAAATGCGTACAGGAGGGTTCTTTGGAACAATATGTAGATAGCCCGACTAGAGAGGGGGCTATACTGGACCTAGTACTGGGGAATGAGCCCGGTCAGGTCTTCAAAGTTTCGGTAGGGGAACATGTGGCAAATAGTGACCACAATTCTGTTAGCTTTAGGATAGTGATGGAAAAGGATGAGTGGTGTCCCAAGGGTAAGGTGTTGGACTGGGGGAAGGCTAACTTTAGTGGAATTAGGCAGAAATTGGCAGCTCTTGATTGGAGAGGCTGTTTGAGGGTAAATCCACATCTGGCATGTGGGAGTCTTTTAAGGAACAGTTGTTAGGCTACAGGACAGGCATGTGCCTGTAAAAAAGAAGGATAGGAAGGGTAGGATTAGAGAACCGTGGATAACCAGGGAAATTGAGGGACTGGTCAAAAAGAAAAGAGAGGCGTATGTTAGGTCCAGGCAGCTAAAAACGGAGGGAGCTCTGGAGGAGTACAAAGAAAGTAGGAAAGAACTCAAACGGGGAATTAGAAGGGCAAAAAGGGGTCATGAAATGTCCTTGGTAGACAGGATTAAGGAGAATCCCAAGGCATTTTATTCATACGTTAGGAACAAAAGGGTTGTCAGGGAAAAAATCGGACCTCTCAGGGACAAAAGTGGGGAATTATGCTTGGAGCCCAAAGAAGTAGGGGAGATCCTAAATGAATACTTTGCGTCGGTATTCACAAAGGAGAGGGATGTGTTGACTGGGAGTGTCTCGGAGGGGAGTGTTGAACCGTTGGAGAAAATCTCCATTACAAGGGAGGAAGTGTTAGGTTTGTTAGAGAATATAAAGACTGACAAATCCCCAGGGCCTGATGGAAGCTATCCAAGGCTGCTCAGGGAGACGAGAGATGAAATCGCTGGGCCTCTGATGCAAATCTTTGTCTTGTCACTGGACGCAGGTGAGGTCCCAGAGGATTGGAGGATAGCTAATGTGGTCCTGTTATTTAAGAAGGGTAGGAAGGATAACCCGGGTAATTATAGGCCGGTGAGCTTGACGTCCGTGGTGGGGAAGTTGTTGGAGAAGATTCTTAGAGATAGGATGTATGCGCATTTAGAAAGGAATTAAACTCACTAACGATAGTCAGCATAGTTTTGTGAGAGGGAGGTCATGCCTCACTAACCTGGTGGAGTTTTTTGAAGAAGTGACCAGAATGGTTGACGAGGGAAAGGCCGTGGATGTCGTCTATATGGACTTTAGTAAAGCGTTTGACAAAGTCCCTCATGGTAGGCTGGTGAAAAAGGTTGGATCTCATGGGATAAAGGGGGAGGTGGCTAGATGGGTAGAGAACTGGCTTGGTCACAGAAGACAGAGAGTGGTAGTGGAAGGGTCTTTTTCCGGCTGGAGGCCTGTGACTAGTGGTGTTCCGCAGGGCTCTGTATTGGGACCTCTGCTGTTTGTGATTTATATAAACGATCTGGAAGAAGGTGTAACTGGGGTGATCAGTAAGTTTGCGGACGACACAAAATTGGCAGGACTTGCAGATAGTGAGGAGCATTGTCAGAAGCTACAGAAGGATATAGATAGGCTGGAAATTTGGACAAAGAAATGGCAGATGGAGTTCAATCCTGATAAATGCGAAGTGATGCATTTTGGTAGAAATAATGTAGGGAGGAGCTATACGATAAATGGCAGAACCATAAAGGGTGTAGATACGCAGAGGGACCTGGGTGTGCAAGTCCACAGATCCTTGAAGGTGATGTCACAGGTGGAGAAGGTGGTGAAGAAGGCAAATGGCATGCTTGCCTTTATAGGACGGGGCATAGAGTATAAAAGTTGGGGTCTGATGTTGCAGATGTATAGAACGTTGGTTCGGCCGCATTTGGAATACTGCATCCAGTTCTGGTCGCCACACTACCAGAAGGACGTGGAGGCTTTGGAGAGAGTACAGAGGAGGTTTACCAGGATGTTGCCTGGTATGGAGGGGCTTAGTTATGAAGAGAGATTGGGTAAACTGCGGTTGTTCTCCCTGGAAAGACGGAGGATGAGGGGAGACTTAATAGAGGTGTATAAAATTATGAAAGGCATAGATAGGGTGAACGGTGGGAAGCTTTTCCCCAGGTCGGTGGTGACGTTCATGAGGGGTCATAGGTTCAAGGTGAAGGGGGGGAGGTTTAACACAGATATCAGAAGGACATATTTTACACAGAGGGTGGTGAGGGCCTGGAATGCGCTGCCGGGCAAGGTGGTGGAGGCAGACACACTGGGAACGTTTAAGACTTATCTAGATAGCCATATGAACAGAGTGGGAATGGAGGGATACAAAAGAATGGTCTAGTTGGACCAGGGAGCGGCACGGGCTTGGAGGGCCGAAGGGCCTGTTCCTGTGCTGTATTGTTCTTTGTTCTCTTTTGTTCTTTTACTAAATACCTGGGTTTTCGGATTTCAACTTTCTACTGAGATCATAAATTCTTTTTAAATATGCAACAGAAATAGAATCACAGCAGCACATTTGCCTTTTTCTCTGCTTTATATATATATTCTCTGGATTAATAAATTGGTGCTTTAGTGAGCTAAATTTTCCATCAGCAGGGTGCCTCAAGGCATGTCCAATTAATTAGACATGTTCATGCCCATTTAGGTTTTAAAAATGCTTGCCCCTGAAGTTGCTTGAAGTGCAAGCTAAAAACCACACAACAAGACATATGGGATCTTGATGAATAATGAGACAAACAGTGTGTACCTCCTTAACAAACAAATTTTAAAGATTGACACAACACATTTTTAATTGCTTAATTTTAGTTGCAAGAGATTTTTGGAAGTCATTAACAATTATTGCACTGTAACAGTCGTTAGGGGTTGTGGATGGTTGCAAAATTGCATGGACAGGATTTCACCCAGGATCTCACCTGCCCCGACCCAGGCACAGACAGAGCCTCAGATGGGAAGCCTGCCCATGCCCCTTGTAGGGCCCTTAAATGGTCACTTAATGGCTACAAGGGACTTTTCCCACCTGACCTCAATTTTAGACCAGCAGCTGCAAGTTCAATCAGGATGCCAAACAGAAATTGTCTTCACCCTCAATCTTGGGCAGCAAGTAGGGTTGGTGCCTCAATCCGGAGGCCCCTTCAGATTTGGGCATCCTCCCCACCTCCCCATTGGGACCTGGGAGCTTCAGCCCTCTCTCCCAGGCTACCCCCGATTTTGAGATCAGCAACCGCCCCCCAACCTCCCACCCCAGGGACCACTGATAATCTCCTGAAACATGGTCCCAGGATTTAGACTTAGGCATGGTGCTGCAGTACCTCTTCCGCCCAGTGCTGCACTTGGTTGGAGAGCTGTCAGTCAATCTGATTGGCCAACAGCTCTCCAAGGCAGGACTTCCATCCAAGGGGACAAATAAATCGCAACTGCTGTCAATAATCACTCAGTTGACTATAGGATGGTAGCGGGCCTATCAGAATTGGCAGGAGGTGCATTCCCTGCTGACTCTCAGGATGACGGGCACCTGAAAATTTAGGCCATGGTGTTAACTACTAGACTGTGGAGAGTTTCATGGACAATTGATGTGCATACACAGCAACTTCATGAAAATCATGCCAATGTTGTTTCCATGAAGCTAACGATAGAGTTGCTCATATTGGCCAGGAACTTGTGATTTGCAATTCTGAAGTTACCTCATCCTTGCTACAAGCTGCTTGGCTGATTTGCATATTAATAATGGTGTACTTTGTTTGTACACTCTTATTTTTCAGCAAAGACTCGTCTAATATGTTGTGGCCTGGAATTATATAATGTAGATTGCATTTTAACATCCACATACACATTTTATGATTTTGCCTGTGATTACTTAAAGGATAATTGGGATACTAAAGATTAAAAGATTGGGCAAAATTAGGTTTTTAAATTGCCCAATAAGGTTTTTGAAAGTTGCAGTGGCATCTTGTTAATAGCTTTAATCAGCACTGCAGTGGCTGTTTTTTGTAGCTTTATTCATGCAATATTAATGGTTTGGAAGGTTATAAATATTAGCAAAAGGCTGCTTCCTTGCTTCTTTAGCTTTTGAATAACTGAAGAAGGAAGGATGGATTAGATTATTAGTCACTATATTTGCTGTTACATTCACATCAAATATTACTCAATGTACTTTCCTGTTTTTAACAGTTAATGGAGCACTGCATTAAACAGAACAATGCTATCAATATTTATGAGGAGTACTTTGAAGAGAAGGAGGAACCTATAGAAAGAGTTGAGGAACCTTCATCTGCAAAAACAATAAATGTTTTCAGGTAATGCATGCATCCTTGAGATTCCTTGGATTTCTCCTTGGCTGAAGGAGAACCAATCAAAGATTAGGAAATTTTTTCAGGGGCAACTCCAAGCAGTTTCTAATTGTGAGTAAACACGTGTGGAAATTGTCAAGGTAACCAGCACGGTGGCACAGCGGTTAGCACTGCTGTCTCTCAGCGCCAGGGACCCAAGTTCAGTTCCCGGCTTGGGTCACTGCCTGTGTGGAGTCTTGCACGTTCTCCCCGCGTCTGCATGGGTTTCCTCCGGTTGCTCCGGTTTCTTCCCATAGTCCGAAAGATGTGCAGGTTAGGTGCATTGGCCATGCTAAATTCTCCCTCAGTGTACCCAAACAGACTAGAGAATTTTCATAGTAACTTCAGTGCGGTGTTAATATAAGCCTACTTGTGACACTAATAAATAAACTTTTAAAAAGGCAGTGTATTCCAGCTTACCTGCAATTCTGTGTGATTCTGAATGTAAACAAACAATTAATGTTTCATTTAAAAAAAAAATTTCATTTTACAGCTAAATCTTTCACTCTGTCCTGAAAGCTAAATTTAACAGGAATTTCTTCCCTCTATCACCATCTCACATATTAAAAAGCAACATGTCAGCTCATTTATATTACTATCTTGCAATGAAAATTAGGAAATCCTTTAACATTCCATCATGTTATTTTATTCTTCTTTAGATTTGCCACTAAACCTCTTTCTTCCACAATTTCTGCAATAAAATTAATCAATACTCTTCAAGTTATTGGGTGTGAAATTAGCTCTCATGATGCTGCTTCTGGCAGTACTATAAAGGTCTACCTGGCTTCCCAGGAGGGGATGCCATCCCATGGGCTGCCACCTGTGAGATTCATTTGCATTCTTCAAGGCAATGGATAAACGCATGGCATCACTGTCTGGGAAAACACTTGGAGTCACACCTAGGAAGACAGTTATGGTTGTTGGAGGGCAACCATCTGATTGCAGAAGTTTCCTAGGTCTAACCATCTTCAGATGCTTCATTAATGACCTTCCCTCCATAATATCAGAAGTGGGAGTGGCCACTGCTAATTACACAGTATTCAGCACCATTCGCAACTCCCATGAACCCAATAATTTCACTGGCTGTCCTGTCTGGAGACAATACAAGTAATTGGCCCTTCGACTCTGGGAAAAAGACTCTGACTATCCACTCTATCGAAGCCTGTCATAATCTTGTAAATCTCTATCAGATACCCCCTTATCCTCCGATGCTCCAATGAAAACAATCCAATTTTGTTCAACCTTTCTTCATAGTCCACATCCTCCAAACCAGGCAACATCCTGGTAAATCTCTTTTGCACCCTTTCCAATGCATCTACATTCTTCCAGTAGTGTGGTGACCAGAATTGTACACAATACTCCAAATGCGGCCTAATCAAAGTCTTATACAGCTGCAACATGATTTTCCAATTCCTATACTCAACACCGCGACCGATGAAGGCCAGCATGCCATATGCCTTCTTAACCACCTTGTTCACCTAAGTTAACACCTTCAGTGAACTGTGGATCTGCATGCCTAGATCCCTCTGTATGCTAATATTTCTAAGGGCTCTACTATTTACTATATACTTTCCTTCTGCAGTAGACCTTCCAAATCGCATCACCTCACATTTATCCGAGTTAAATTCCATCTGCCATCTTTCGGCCCAGGTCTCCAGCCAATTTTTATCTTGCCATATCCTCCGACAATCCTCCTCTCTCTCCGCTACTCCCCCAATTTTTGTATCATCTAATCAGACCACCTACATTTTCCTCCAAATCATTTATATATATATATATTACAAACAACAGAGGCCCCCAGCACTGATCCTTGTGGAACACCGCTCCTGTGTTGAAGATAATTGTGGAGGAAGTGTTGTTGCCTATCCTTACTGATTGTGATCTGTGGGTTAGGAAGGCTAGGATCCAGTCACAGAGGGAGGAGCCAGGCCACAGAGCTTGGAGATGGGTTTCGTAGGAATAATGGTGTTGAAGGCGGAGCTGTACTCAATAAATAGGAGTCTGACATAGGTGTCTTTGTTATCGAGTGTTCCAGGACTGAGTATATGTTCAGGGAGATGGCGTCAAACAATAGTGGATCCACGCAATATGGGAGGCTGGAATTGATTCATGCCATGACTAACCTTTCAAAGTACTTCATAATGATGGATGTCAGAGCCACCAAATGATAGTCATTAAGGCATGCTGCCTGGTTTTTCTTTGGTACCAAGATGATGATGATCTTCTTGAAGCAGATAGGGACCTCAGATTGGTGTAAAGAGAGGTTGAAGATGTCTGCGAATACCCACGACAGCTGGTTCACGCAGAATCTGACTGCTCATCCAGGTACTCCATCCGGGCCAGTCGCTTTCTGTGGGTTGACTTTTAAGAAGGCTCCTCTGACCTCTGCAATGGTGACCTTGGATACAGGTTCGTCTGAGGTTTCCGGGGTAGAGGGCGTGCTCTCACTGACCTTTTGTTCAAAATGGGCATAAAATGCTTTGAGCTCACTGAGGAGGAGTGCATTGGTGCTGACGATCTTACATGCCTTCATCTTGTAGCCTGTTATGTCTTGAAGAACTTGCCATGGCCAGCGGGAGTCAGAGTGGCTAGCCTGGGTCTCTAGCTTGGTCGGGTACTATCTTTTGGCATTTTTGATGGTTCTCCGTAGATCATATCTCACATTTTTGTACAGGTCAGGGTCGCCTGACTTGAACGCCTCAGACTTGGACTTCAGCAATCAGTGGATATCCCTGTTCATTCCTGTTGTCTACCTAAAACACAAACTTTGCTTCTCTCTCCACAGATGTAGCCAGACCTGCCAAGTATTTCCAGTTTTTTCTGTTTCCTTTTCGGATTTGTATTAGATGCAGTATTTTGTTTTTGTATTAGTGTTTTTAGGGGTGTTTTGGTGAGTTCCCTGCATTTGTTAGAGAATGCTGCTATATCTGCCCAGGGTTGGCAAAGGGGTAAGTGATCTGTTCACACAAAAACTGCAACAGGTGTGGGGGCAACAGTGCCTCTGGTTCTTTTTTTATTCATTTGTGGGGCATGGGTGTCATTGGCTGGCCAGTATTTATTGCCCATCCCTAGTTGCCCTTGAGAAGGTGATGGTGAGCTGCCTTCTTGAATCGCTGCAGTCCACGTTCTATGGGTTGACCCACAATGCCATTAGGAAGGAAATTCCAGGATTTTGACCCAGTGACTGCGAAGGAACGGCGATGGTGAGTGGCTTGGAGGGGAACTTGCAGGTGGTGGTGTTCCCATGCATCTGCCGCCCTTGTCTTTCTAGTTGGGAGTGGTCATGGGTTTGGAAGGTGCTGTCTAAGGATCTTTGGTGAATTTCTCCCTCACCATCATGTTCCGCCGCATGATAGGGAAATTAAGCAGGGACTAAGGAAAGAGCAAGCTCTCTGCAATGTCTTCTGTAAGTTGGAGCCTGACTCCTTCATATCCTTAATAGTGACATGAAAACACCCAGTAGGTCACCCTATGCACCCGTCTTGGTATGCATGCCCTTTAAGCAGTTGCCTGTATGCCACCACATGGAAGTTTTTATCCGAGTCCTCTGCAGCAATACTTGTCTGCTACATTGCTCTCTGGTGAGCTGGCAAACCATTCTCCTGTTTTGGCCTGGTTGCAGTCCACTTGTGCCCGGAAACTCACTATGTGCTGACAGTGAATCTGTGCTACCCTCCAAAGTAAGTCCAATCTCAGTGTCTGAACTGGTGGCTGCAAGTATCAGATCAAGTGACAGGAATTCTTCACTGTTTCCTCATCCTGGGGCTCGTGAGGCAGTTTTTGCGGTATATGAAAGCAGGAACTCAGAAGGAGAATTTTGTTGTGAGGGAAGGGAGATTGGATGGGAAGCCAAAGGTCCATGGTCACATCATCATTAACTTGCTCATCATGCCAGATAGCTAGAAGAGGGTGTCCTGGGAGTTGAGAAGGGGTGTAAGCAAGAAAGTGCCACCATCCTCAATGTTCTCAGCAATTTTGGATGTTGCGGTCCCCAGTCCCACGATGCTGAGAGCTCTCTCTTCTGGAAAGTTCAGGAGATGCAGGCAACTTTGTCCCTGACTTTACTCCTTTTCGTTGGGTATCACCTTGTCTTGGAAGGGTGAAAATAGGATGGTATGTGGAAGCATTGAGAGGTGTGCGTGTGTATGTGAAGTATTTGGATGATGGGCTTGAATCCTGAATGCCAGGTAGCACAATTGGGTGCATAATGGAGGTGTGTCCTTTGAGCAGCATGAGAGGTTGGTGGTGAGGTGGGAAGGAGATGTTTTGTGAAGATGCATTCACGAACATTGACCATCCATGCAAGGTTGTTAGATCTTTTATGGCACTGCTGCCGGGTCCTTAAGTTCAAACGCCAGAAATTAATCTTTCTGACCAACTATTCCCACATCCTTTTGAGGATAGTTCTCTCAACCTGGTCCCTCCTGGGACCATAGTGTCTCTCTTCTTGAACATCTTGAATTGTTACAGCACAGAAGGAGGTCATTTTCCTATTATGTTAATGCCAGCTCTCTGCAAAAGAAATTCAGCTAATCTCATTCCCTTGTCCTTTCCCCACATCACTAATGCCTCCAGGAATGCAGAAAAATCTATCTGGATCCCATCTGCCCTGGTGTTTGCAAGAATATCCATTGCAGCAATTTTTTTGTGCAGTTTTCCTTTCAGAGGTAGCCTGTCTTTAAGAAAGAGCATGCTGCCTGTACCATATGGTCTGCATCAACAATGTATGGCCTAATAAATTTATTAAACAATTTATGGTCTGAACTCACCGATCGAGTTGAGAAGGAAAGGTAAACACTGGAGATGCAGGAGCTAGCACCAAAATCATTCAGATGAGGTGAGTAGATAATTTTGTGTCTTCGCCACCTAAATCTGAGCAGGTATTAGAAGACTGCAAAACATAGCCTTGTTGCCAAAAATCAGGTTACATGAATTCACATCCATTGAGTTTAAGATTTGTGGTTTACAACAAACTTCATCACTTTTTTACTTGGAATCTTGTAAGAGAAAAAAATAATATGACAGTTGTTTGCTTGTGCATCATCAATTCTTTGACAATTGGATTCAGAATGTCTAGTTTTTAAGTTTATTTATTAGTGTCACAAGTAGGTTTACATTAACGCTGTATTGAAGTTACAGTGAAAATCCCCTAGTCACCGCACTCTGGCACCTGTTCAGATACACTGAGGGAGAATTTAACATGGCCAGCATGTGTTTTGGACCGTGGCAGGAAACAAGGGCACCTGGAGAAAACCCACGCAGACACAGAGAACGTGCAGAGTCCGCACAGGCAGTTACCCAAACCGGGAATCAAACTCAGGTCCCTGGTGCTGTGAAGCAGCAGTGCTAACCACAGTGCCACCTGTCTGTGTATTCAATATTATTCTCAGAATAACAGCATTACTAAATAATCTAAGATTGAATGTAATGTGGCATCAAACTTTTCTCTGGTAAAAACAATTAATCTTGAAAAGCATGAACTGATTTTTGTTGCATTGTTTTGTTGAAAAATGAATGCTTTTGAAATGTGCTACACAGACAGTGGTTGTAAATGGTCTTGCAAAAACTGAGGCAAAGTATGTTGTTTCTTAAAGTTTTCAAAATTAGCCAAAAACCAGGTCTCTCTGATCAACAGGCTTTTTCATTTTTGCTGCATTAAATGAGTACAGCCGTGCATATTAATGTCAATGGACCTAAAAGCAGACATGCTGCAGAAATACATAGGTGGGGGCGATTATATTTTATCTTGGAATTTATGAAATGAAGAAAACCCATTGCATCATCTTTGTTTCGTTTGTTAGTGACCCTAATGAAATTAAGCGGACAGTATCTCACCTCTCATGGCATCCAGATCAAGGGCGGAAACTGGCAATTTCTTATTGTTGTCTGGAGTTTCAAAGAGCTGCTGACAATATGAGTTATGACTCGTACATCTGGGACATGGGTAACTCAATTATTATATACTTCTGCTGTCGAATTGTAATTGTTTTTTTTAAGAACCTAATTAAGTAACTTTTTAGAACTTTTTAACATTATTATTCACTAAACAGTACAGAATAATGAAGGGAGCAAGTTAAACACTGAAAAGTAAATGTGTACGTTCAGTAGGGTCACTTAAGCAACCTTATGTCTCATTAGCGTTCCAACTCAAGCTGACCTCACCAAGTAGTTACAAGTTTGAGTATTAGGAGTGCTAATTACTTGAATCAAGAAACCAGAACTGACCTGAATTTTGTGCGATGTCAGCCGAAGTACGCACTCAATGTGGAGTTCAAATGAAGCTATGATAAGAAGAGCCTTTACCTATTGTAACTGATAACAATCTCCTGTGGGAGGGGCAGAAAATTCAATGGACTGTTTAGGCAAAAAAACTTGCACCAGTGGAGCTATCTGATGATAAGTGAGTTGCTTTTCCAACCTAAAACTGTGGAAAAGATGCAAAAGGCACCAGTGCAGAAGGCCTGAAAGCAGAAAGAATTCTGAAGAGGCACTGATCAGTGGGCTGTGCAAAATCAAGTGTTAATGATTTGTGTCAGCTGCACTGCTGTACGTCCTGCTAATATTGGAATGCAGTAATCATTTGGTCCCCAAACCTGTGGAAATCCAGTTTCTGATCACCCATATACTTTGGAGCTCTTCTTCTTTCAGAAATGCACAGGGTAATATGACAAAAGAACTGTTGGTGTATATTGACAGAACTTTCTATTCATTGTTGATAAGAAACAAGACCCCATATTCTGACTAATCTTATTGCCTTTAACTTAATGCTTGCCTGTTAAGCCAAACAGTATTGATTTACAAACTTGCCTTTTAATTACTTTAATTTATGTTGTTTTCTTTTGTCACTTATCTTATTTTCTTGGCTGTCTTCTCAATTGATTAACTTAAGATTGAAAATTATATACATGCAACAGTGCCACAAAACCAGTGTGTAGGTTGCCCTGATCGTTAATGTTAAATCTACAACTCCTGGAATCCGCAGCAAAGTATCAAACACTGGACCATAACTTGTCACCCCAAGAACATAGGTCATAAAATCTGTGTAAAGGTGTCACTCAGGTTTCAAATTATTTTAAAGCACTTATGGATGTTTTTGGGATCTGTATATCCTTGTGCTTTGTATATTTTTGCCACATGTCATCCTCTCTCTGATCAGCAAAGGACCTTCTCCTCGGATTCTGTCTTTGCCACTCTGGAACATGCCCCTAGTCGGCATGTAACTGTGGCCTGGGATGAGGCAGCCTTTTGTTTTTTCCCTTCTTGGGTGCAAGTACCATGTCATTTATCCCCCCCAAAAATAATTTTGAATGAAGGCTATCACTCTTCAATAATTTTGTAGTTTACCTAAGAAATGGGTGGCATATGACCTTTTTTCTGCTGCTAAACAGAGGTGAATCCAAACTGTAATTCCATGATCCAGTTATTATGTTGGAAGAATCTATACTTAATCCCATTTTGTTTCTACAGAAAATCTAAATAAACATGAAACAGTGATAAAGCCGGTGTCTCCTCTTCTGTGTCTGGAGTACAACCCCAAAGATTCACACATTCTGGCTGGAGGCTGTTACAATGGACAGATGGGTCAGTGAGTGAATGCTACCAATATAAATGTGTCAAGCCTTGCAATGTTCAACAATGTTAAAATTTTAATTATTATAATAGATTATGTAACTCATGAAGATTGATACAGAAATTCCATTCCCATCGAGGAAAGTCATCAAAGTTTTTTTGGCACTTTTGTATTAGCTATGTTTGGAAACTAAATGACCCAATTGTCACCTAGTAGGATGTCACCTGTAATATAGTATTTCAAGCATTTCATAAACAGAACAGCTTGTGCTTTAAAAACAAATTCCCTTTTCTTAAATAAAATGGAACAACAAACATGGGAAATGAATCATGAAAAACAAAGGAAAGAAACCATATCTAAGGAAACATACACTGGCATTGGAGGGAGCCCAGAGAAGGTTCACTAGGTTGATCCCTTGGCATAAAAGGATTTTCTTACGAGGAAAGGTTGAGTAGGTAGGGTCTGTACTCATGGGAGTTTTGAAGAATGAGAGGCGACCTTATTGAGACATATAGGATTCTCATATAGGGGCTTGACAGAGTAGATACTGAGAGGTTGTTTCCTCTTCTGGGAGAGTCTAAAACCAGAGGGCATAATCTCAAGAGTAAGGGGTCACCCAATTGAGACAGAGATGAGGAATTTCTTCTCACAGAGGGTAGTGAATCTGTGGAATTCTTTACCACAGAGAGCTGTAGAGGCTGAGTTGTTAAGTATGTTCAAGGCTGAGAAAGGCTGAATTTTAATCAGTAAGAGAACCAAGGGTTATGGAGATAAGGCGAGAAAGCAGAGTTGAGGATTATCATATTCAGTAATGATCCCATTGAATGGTGGAGCAGACTTGATGGGCCAAATAAACCAAGATATAGAAGGAATCCTTAGCGTTTAGGATTATAATCTCTGGAGTTCAGAGAAATGATCACACTGAAAGTTATAAAATTCTTAGAAGGCAAACAACTGTGGCTTGGGATGAAACAGCCTTTTGTTTTTTTCCCTTGTGTGTAAGTACCATGTCATTTATCCTCCACAAATAATTCTGAATGAAGGCTGAACAGGAACACATTCATTTCAGAGCTAAATAGTAACTCTAAAATAAGCAAAATAAAAAGTATATGTATTAGTGTTACAAGTAGGCTTACATTAACACTGCAATGAAGTTACTGTGAAAATCCCCTCGTTGCCACACTCAGACAAACAAAGAACAGTACAGCACAGGAAACAGGCCCTTCGGCCCTCCAAGCCTGTGCCGCTCCTTGGTCCAACTAGACCAATCGTTTGTATCCCTCCATTCCCAGGCTGCTCATGTGACTATCCAGGTAAGTCTTAAACGATGTCAGCGTGCCTGCCTCCACCACCCTACTTGGCAGCGCATTCCAGGCCCCCACCACCCTCTGTGTAAAAAACACCTGTTCGGGTACACTGAGGGAGAATTTAGCATGGCCAATGCACTTAACCAGCACATCTTTTGGACTGTGGGAGGAAATCGGTGCACTGGGAGGAAACCCATACAGACACGGGGAGAACGTGCAAACTACACACAGACAGTGACCCAAGCCGGGAATTGAACCCAGGTCCCTGGTGCTAACCACTGTGCCACCCAAATACTGTGGATGCTGGAATCTGAAACAAGAACAGAGAATGCTGGATTAAATCTAGATTGTGACTTTTCTGCTCCATCTTAACCCCCTTTTTTTAAACATCCCATCCATGTATTGTCTTCCCTTCCCTACAAAAGGCCATCTGTCTTTTGTTCTTAATGTTGCTACTTTTTATTGCAATCTCTCACACTTTAATATCCAACACATTCTCCCTCCCTTCAGTTCTCATGAAGAACCAAAAGAACTCAAAATGTTAACTCTGCTTTCTCTTGTTACTGATGCTGACAGACCTGCTGCATTTTTCTCTGTTTTTGCAAATAGTAACTGTTGGGTAGTAACAACAACCTGAAATAAACATCGTTTTTCCCTATTTTTTTATTTTTCTAGCAATACTGTCAACTAACAGAAATGCTGAGCTGTGAGAATTTAAGAGCTGTCATCTGGAATTGAAATTGCATTGAAAGGCTTGCGAAATCCGTATTTAAATGTGGGTTTTAAAATATTAGTTTTGTTTGTGCATTGGTATCCCAGACTTCAAATTATTTTCAGTAGAGAGTGACAGTTGGTGTCTCAGTGAGGGAGTGCTGCTCGGGCTGCAGTAGAGTGTGACAGTTGGTGTCTCAGTGAGGGAGTGCTGCTCGGGCTGCAGTAGAGAGTGACAGTTGGGGAAGTGTGGGGAAGTTTTTTTTTTTTTTTCTTTTTTTCTTGCTGGTAATGGCTTCAGGGATGGCAGTTCAGGCAGTATGCTGCATCTCCTGTGGGATGTATGTGGTGAGGAAATCCAGTAGTGTTTCAGGAGATTTTAGTTGTAAGAAGTGCATTAGATTGCAGCTTCTGGAGGAGCGTGTAAAGGAGCTGGAGGGGGAGGTAGAGGAACTCCGCATAATTCGGGAGGCGGAGGTGGAAGTTGATAGGAGTTATAGAGAAATAGTAACTCCTAGAAATGAGGCTTGGGTCAATGCCAGGAGGAGGGGTAAGAAGCAATCGGGAAGACAATCCCCTGGGGCGGTTCCCCTCCATAATAGGTTTTCGGTGCTGGAGGCTACAGTTGAGGAGGAATCAACTGAGCATAGAGAGCAGATCTCTGGGGGTGAGCCGAGTGAGAAAGCTCAGGTGGTTAGGGGCTGTAAAAGACTGGGCCTTGTGATTGGGGACTCCACAATTAAGGGGACAGATAGGAGGGTCGGAACTAAAGGTAGGGACTCAGGGTTGGTGTGTTGCCTACCAGGGGCTGGGGTCCGGGATGTGTCTGACAGGGTATTCAGGACTCTTAGGGGGGAGGGAGATAAACCACAAGTTATTGTACATGTGGGGACACACGACATAGGGAGGATAGGGGAAGGGGATATTAGGCAGGGATTTATGGAGTTGGGGTGGAAACTAAAGGCCAAGACTGACAGAGTGGTTATCTCTGGACTCTTGCCTGTACCACGGGATAGTTTAGAGAGGAATAGGGAGAGGGAAGGTTTGAATTCATGGCTGAAGGGATGGTGCAGGAGGGAGGGGTTCAGGTACTTAAGCAATTGGGGCTCGTACTGGGGAAGGTGTGACCTCTATGAGAAGGATGGTCTACACCTTAATCAGAAGGGGACCAATATCCTGGGGGGTAAATTTGCTAAGGCCATGCAGGGAGGTTTAAACTGATTCGGGGGGGGGGAGGGATCCTGAGTAGTGGGGCTGAAAGTGAGGGATGCATGGATGGGGACTGCAATGCACGGCATTGCAGAGGTGGGGTGGAGCAGGGTTTGAAATGTGTATACTTCAATGCCAGGAGTATTCGCAATAAAGTGGGTGAACTTGCAGCGTGGATCAGTACCTGGGACTTCGATGTTGTGGCTATTTCAGAGACATGGATAGAGCAGGGGCAGGAATGGATGCTGCAGGTCCCGGGGTTCAAATGTTTTAGTCGAAGTAGGGAAGGAGGTAGAAGAGGGGGAGGGGTAGCATTATTGGTCAGAGATTGTATCACAGTGTCAGAGAGGAGGTTTGATGAGGACTTATCTGTTGAGGTAGTATGGGCGGAGATTAGAAATAGGAGAGGAGAGGTCACCCTGTTGGGAGTCTTTTATAGACCTCCTAAAAATTCTAGAGAGGTTGAGGAAAGGATTGCGGAGTCAATCCTGCTTAGGAGTGAAAGTAATAGGGCAATTGTTATGGGGGATTTTAACTTGACTAATATTGACTGGAATTGTTATAGCTCTAGCTCGTTAGAGGGGTCAGTTTTTGTTCAAAGCGTGCAGGAAGGTTTTTTGACTCAGTATGTAGACAGGCCAACTAGAGGTGAGGCTATATTGGATCTGGTGCTGGGAAATGAGCCAGACCAGGTGCTAGACTTGGAAGTTGGTGTGCATTTTGGTGATAGTGACCACAATTCGGTTACGTTCACCTTAGTGATGGAAAGGGATAGGCATGAACCTCGGGCCAGTGGTTTTAGCTGGGGGAAGGGTAATTATGAGGCTATTAGGAGAGAATTAGGAAACATAGGTTGGACTAGGAGATTACAGGGACTGGGAACGTCCGACATGTGGAGTTTTTTCAAGGAGCAGCTACTGCGAGTCTGTGATAGGTATGTCCCTGTCAGGCAAGGAGGAATTGGTAGGGCTAGGGAACCGTGGTGCACCAAAAAAGTTTCTTTGTTGGTTAAAAAGAAAAAGGAGGCTTATGTTCGGATGAGACGTGAGCACTCGGGTAGTGCACTAGAAAGCTTTAGATTGGCTAAGAGGGAGTTGAAGAGCGAGCTTAGAAGGGCTAAAAGGGGACATGAGAAGACTTTGGCGGATAGGGTTAAAGAGAATCCTAAGGCGTTCTATAGGTATGTCAAGAACAGAAGGTTGGTTAGGGCAAGTTTAGGGCCAGTTATAGATGGCAGAGGGAAGTTATGTGTGGAACCGGAGGAGATTGGTGAAGCATTGAACCAATATTTCTCTTCGGTGTTCACGCAAGGGGACATGAATATAGCTGAGGAGGACACTGGGTTGCAAGGGAGTAGAATAGACAGTATTACAGTTGATAAGGAGGATGTGCAGGATATTCTGGAGGGTCTGAAAATAGATAAATCCCCTGGTCCGGATGGGATTTATCCAAGGATTCTCTGGGAGGCAAGAGAAGTGATTGCAGAGCCTCTGGCTCTGATCTTCAGGTCGTCGTTGGCCTCTGGTATAGTACCAGAAGATTGGAGGTTAGCGAATGTTGTCCCATTGTTTAAGAAGGGGAACAGAGACTTCCCCGGGAATTATAGACCGGTGAGTCTCACTTCTGTTGTCGGCAAGATGTTGGAAAAAATTATAAGGGATAGGATTTATAGTTATTTGGAGAGTAATGAATTGATAGGTGATAGTCAGCATGGTTTTGTGGCAGGTAGGTCGTGCCTTACTAACCTTATTGAGTTTTTTGAGAAAGTGACCAAGGAGGTGGATGGGGGCAAGGCAGTGGACGTGGTATATATGGATTTTAGTAAGGCGTTTGATAAGGTTCACCATGGTAGGCTTCTGCAGAAAATGCAGATGTATGGGATTGGGGGTGATCTAGGAAATTGGATCAGGAATTGGCTAGCGGATAGGAAACAGAGGGTGGTGGTTGATAGTAAATATTCATCATGGAGTGCGGTTACAAGTGGTGTACCTCAGGGATCTTTTTTGGGGCCACTGCTGTTTGTAATATTTATTAATGATCTGGATGAGGGTATAGTTGGGTGGATTAGCAAATTTGCTGATGACACCAAAGTCGGTGGTGTGGTAGACAGTGAGGAAGGGTGTCGTAGTTTGCAGGAAGACTTAGACAGGTTGCAAAGTTGGGCCGAGGGGTGGCGGATGGAGTTTAATGCGGAGAAGTGTGAGGTAATTCACTTTGGTAGGAATAACAGATGTGTTGAGTATAGGGCTAACGGGAGGACTTTGAATAGTGTGGAGGAGCAGAGGGATCTAGGTGTATGTGTGCATAGATCCCTGAAAGTTGGGAATCAAGTAGATAAGGTTGTTAAGAAGGCATATGGTGTCTTGGCGTTTATTGGTAGGGGGATTGAATTTAGGAGTCGTAGCGTTATGTTGCAACTGTACACAACTCTGGTGCGGCCGCACTTGGAGTACTGTGTGCAGTTCTGGTCCCCACATTACAGGAAGGATGTGGAGGCTTTGGAGAGGGTGCAGAGGAGGTTTACCAGGATGTTGCCTGGTATGGAGGGGAGATCCTATGAGGAGAGGCTGAGGGATTTGGGATTGTTTTCGCTGGAAAGGCGGCGGCTAAGAGGGGATCTTATTGAAACATATAAGATGATTAGAGGTTTAGATAGGGTGGATAGTGATAGCCTTTTTCCTCTGATGGAGAAATCCAGCACGAGGGGGCATGGCTTTAAATTGAGGGGGGGTAGTTATAGAACCGATGTCAGGGGTAGGTTCTTTACCCAGAGGGTGGTGAGGGATTGGAATGCCCTGCCAGCATCAGTAGTAAATGCGCCTAGTTTGGGGGCGTTTAAGAGATCCGTAGATAGGTTCATGGACGAAAAGAAATTGGTTTAGGTTGGAGGGTCACAGTTTTTTTTTTAACTGGTCGGTGCAACATCGTGGGCCGAAGGGCCTGTTCTGCGCTGTAATGTTCTATGTTCTATGTTCACTGAGGGCAGATTAGGCTAGGATATTGAGAACTTTATGATTTAGAAAAGAAGCACAACAATAATTGATTACATGGAATATTTCTTCATACAGAACTAACATCAATAGGAGTTCTCCAGCATTAAAAATAGCGGTTTTGCTAAAGATCCACATTTTCTCTTGCTATATAGGATACTGGGATACACGGAAAGGAGGTCAGGCAGTTGAAATGCCAGCAATTGAACTCGGTCATCGGGATCCTGTGTACAAGATCATTTGGCTACAATCTAAAACAGGAACGGAATGTTTTTCTGCTTCTACTGATGGACAGGTAACTGTCGGAAAAAAATATACTTCAAGTATTTCATTGTTCCTAGTGACAGCCAAGTTCCTGCCACAAAAAGGTACTGTGCTTGCCCTAAACATGCACTAGAAATATGTAGTAAACTACAACGAAATTCACCCTTTTTAATCTCAAACTTTTCAATGTGGTTCATTCCTGAGAGATTTACTAAATGGTTTGACATACATTGTGTCCTTGTGCTACACATGAAACATTTGTCGGGAGAAAAAAATCTTTTGGGAGGCCATACATGCAACAAAAAATTTGTGGAGGAAAAGCAGAAGCATAAATGACAACAAATTATCACGTTGTGTGATCTTAAACATGATCTTGAAAAGGGGCATGATGGCAAGCCTGTCACTGGACAGTGAAGTTCAATAGTTATAAATTATAGATACAAGAGTAAGGAATTTGAAAGTGATGAATTTACAAAAACTATTTAGTAAAAAGTTTATCTTTCTACACTATTAGCAGTTTATAAAACCTTGCAGAAATTGGACTGAGATTAATCTGCGTGAGATTTAAAAATATTGTAATTAACACATGAAATTCACTATTCAAAACTTTCTACTACATTTAACCTTAACATTCGTTGGTTACCAGATACGGACTCTGCTTCCTGCACAAATAGTGAACATAAAGGTAGAAAGGCTTCATGTTTCAGGAAGATAAATTTCATTAATGTATTGTTATTAATGCACACATTATAGATATAAGTTAGAAATTATTGTTGCTGATAAAAATAAATGTTTAACATATTTCTATGACTTTCTTAGTCCATTATATTAACAGAGATGGTAATCTCTTTATTAACACCAACAGTAATTTCGAGCCTTCTATTCAAAATATAGAGGTTAAGTAGATCAGAATGGAAGGAAGACTGATGATTTGCTGTAGATGATTCCCTTTGTTATCCTGCCAGTCTGTCACAATGCTTCCAAACTGGAATGGCAGGGCAGTTAAAATATTCAAAGAGCTGCACATCAGCAGAAAAAGAGCACCATTGAGCAGTGAGAACCAATTGCTGTTTGCTCTGGAGAGAGATTTCCTCAGCATGAAGCCAAAACTATGCTGTGGAAGTGCTTTCTGGAGAGCACTGACACAGTTGATATTGTTGAATGCACACAGGTCTGTAGCATATTTCTATCAAAGTCCATTATAAAAGATGAGATCACAGAGTACTTGGAAGTGCATGGTTAAGTAGGACTGAGTCAGCACAGCTTTGTCAAGGGGAGGTCATGTCTGACAAATCTGTTAGAGTTCTTTGAGGAGGTAACAAGGAAGTTAGATAAAGGAGAGCCAGTGGACATGATTTATTTAGATTTCCAGAAGGCCTTTGACAAGGTGCTGCATAGGAGACTGTTAAATACGTTAAGTGCCCAAGGTGTTAAGGGGAAGATCCTGGCATGGATAGAGAATTGGCTGACTGGCAGAAGGCAAAGAGTGGGGATAAAGGGGTCTTTTTCAGGATGGCAGCTGGTGACTAGTGGTGTGCCTCAGGGGTCAGTGCTAGGACCACAACTTTTCACAATATACATTAACGATTTGGAGGAAGGAACTGAAGACACTGTTGCTATGTTTGCAGATGATACAAAGATATGTCGAGGGACAGGTAGTATTGAGGAAGCAGGGGAGCTGCAGAAGGACTTGGACAGGCTAGGAGAGTGGGCAAAGAAGTGGCAGATGGAATACAATGTGGAAAAGTGTGAGGTTATGCACTTTGAAAGGAGGAATGGAGGCATAGACTATTTTCTAAATGGGAAAATGCTTAGGAAATCAGAAACACAAAGGGACTTGGGAGTCCTTGTTCAAGATTCTCTTAAGGTTAACGTGCAGGTTCACTCGGCAATTAGGAAGGCAAATGCAATGTTAGCATTCATGTCGAGAGGGCTAGAATACAAGAGCAGGGATGTACTTCTGAGGCTGTATATAGCTCTGGTCAAGCCCCATTTGGAGTATTGTGAGCAGTTTTGGGCCCCATATCTAAGGAAGGATGTGCTGGCCTTGGAAAGGGTCCAGAGGAGGTTCACAAGAATGATCCCTGGAATGAAGAGTTTGTCGTATGAGGAACGGTTGAGGACTCTGGGTCTGTACTCATTGGAGTTTAGAAGGATGAGGGGGGATCTTATTAAAACTTACAGGATACTGCGAGGCCTGGATAGAATGGATGTGGAGAGGATGTTTCCACTAGTAGGAAAAATTAGAACCAGAGGGCACAACCTCAGGCTGAAGGGACAATCCTTTAAAACAGACATGAGGAGGAATTTCTTCAGCCAGAGAGTGGTGAATCTGTTGAACTCTTTGCCACAGAAGACTGTGGAGGCCAGGTCATTGAGTGTCTTTAAGACAGAGATAGATAAGTTCTTGATTAATAAGAGAATCGGGGTTATGGAGAAAAGGTAGGAGAATGGGGAAGAGAAAAATATAAGCCATGATTGAATGGCGGAACAGACTCGATGGGCTGAGTGGCCTAATTCTGTTCCTAGGTCTTATGGTCTTATCACTGACAGATATGCCAATTGCTGTGTTGAATAGCCTTGATCAACTGACAACTTTGAAACAAATTCACTATTAGAATGCACTTTATTTCATGAAATTGTATTCATTGTAAATACATATTTCAAACTCTGAATTTTCATCTCCTGTTAACTCTAATTTAAAGTTCTCTCAGGTTGACACAAAATAACCCATGACACTGTTTGACAAAGAGCAAGGGACGTCTCCTCATGTCCTACCAACATTTAACCAAAACCACCAAAAACAATTATCTGGTCATTATCTCATTGCTGTACATGAGCTGGCTGCTTCGTTTTCTTTCATCATAACAGTAAGCACACTTGAATAGTACTTTACTGGCTACGAAGCACTTTGAGATGACCTGAGATGATGGAAAGTGATACAAAGCTACATTCTTTCTTTCATACCATCAAAATCTTTGTTCTTGATATATTTGTTCTCGGAGTACATTTTCTCACTTTAAGTTAATTTTGAGGGCAAAATATTGCTAAAAATCAAAGGCTGGAATTTTCCGTTCCCTGCGTGGTAGGTTTTCCGGTGACGGAGGTGGTTCACCATTGGCTTGTGGTGGGATCTTCTGGTTCCGTCATAATCAATGGCCATTTGTGTTGCTCGCTGGCCGTGCTGCCAGGGAACCTGCCATGGGCATGTTGCCTTCGTGTGGAGATGCCGGCGTTGGACTGGGGTAAACACAGTAAGAAGTTTAACAACACCAGGTTAAAGTCCAACAGTTTTATTTGGTAGCAAAAGCCACACAAGCTTTCGGAGCCTTAAGCCCCTTCTTCAGGTGAGTGGGAATTCTGTAAAGCCCTGTTTGTGAACAGAATTCCCACTCACCTGAAGAAGGGGCTTAAGGCTCTGGAAGCTTGTGTGGCTTTTGCTACCAAATAAACCTGTTGGACTTTAACCTGGTGTTGTTAAACTTCTTACCATGTTGCCTTCAGCAGAACTGGAAGATCCCACATAGAAGGGCCAGGAAATCTCACTCACAGTTTATTCATGATTAAATATAGCATCCAATGTTAAGAACAAGAATATTACAGTGTGATCTAATGTATAGGTGCTGTGGTGGGATATCAGGAAATTAAGTGAACCTGTAGAGAGACTCGTTCTGGACGTTACAAAGAAAGACAATCCGGATATTGCATATGGAGCGGTTTCACTGGAGTTTGAATCCACCATGGTAACTATAATAAGTTTGTCTCAATGTCACAAATTTCACCAGCAATGAAGGGAATATGCTTGCTTAAAAGTAGAATTTCTCAGTTTTGGGAAAAATTGGATTATTGAAGCAGAGACGAAAGCTTTGTGGCAGAAGGGAAGCGGTTCCCTTTTTTAAAAAACATACCTCACATGAAATGCTTTCATGCAATATCAGCAGATGCCTGGTAGCAGATTGCTTTGCCTATCTGGGAAATAATGTATAGCTTAGGAGAGCTGAGAAAAGAAGATAAGTATCAAAAATAAGTTGTTTTTAAAGTTTATTTATTAGTGTCACAGGTAGGTTTACATTAACACTGCAATGAAGTTACTGTGAAAATCCCCTAGTCGCCACACTCTGGTGCCTGTTCGGGTACACTGAGGGAGAATTTAGCATGCCCAATGCACCTAACCAGCATGTTTTTCGGAATGTGGGAGGAGACCAGAGCACCTGGAGAAAACCCATGTCGACATGGGGAGAACGTGCAGACTCCGCACAGACAGTGACCTGAGGCTGGAATCGAAGTGAGGCAGCAGTGCTAACCACTGTGCTGCCGTGCCGCCCCTTGGGATAATAGTTGGGATAATAGTGCATTCCAAATAGACAAATGAAATTTTAATCTTTTCTTCTTTGTTAATAAGTTCATTCCTTCTGTGAATGAGTCAGGTAGGAATTTATAGTCCAATTACTCTGTCAGAAATGTATAGATTCATCCATAATAGTAATAGAATTCTATTATCATTAAGGCATAGGCATAACATGTGAAGTCTCCAAACCTGACATCTAGAATTAGAAGGCCTCTTTAAACTAGTTAGTTTCACTCCATTATCATATTAATCAGTCTTGTACTAAGTGATTTATAACCCCCACCTTCTGTCAGTTTGATAATTGGAAGTCCTTTTGTCCTCTTAATCTAATATAGAGTTTGCATTTGGAAAGATGTTTATGTATTTTGGTGCTCTAAACGTTACAGCATGAGCTGCAATAGGGGGGCAAAAGGTCAATGAATGAATAAAGCAGTACAGCCTTTAATTAAAAGTTGTCTGATTCAGATTATTTGATAGCACTACATTTCCGTTTTGCTCTTGCCACATTAGTTGCTTAACCTTTTTTAAACACGAAGAACAGTTTCACATAATCCAGAGAAAGCTTAAAGAATAATGGCAATATTCATATAATTATTTTTCTGTTATTTTAGCACCAGATCTTATCTGGTTAATTTTGAAGATCAGAAAACTTAATTTACGTTTGACAAAATTGACAAAAGTCTTAATTAATTGTTATTGAGTTTTATTTTGTTTTTCTCTATAGCCAACCAAGTTCATGGTTGGGACAGAACAAGGTGTCGTAATATTGGGGAATCGAAAAGGAAAATTACCAGCTGAGAAGATTGTGTCCACCTTCACTGGCCATCATGGTCCAATCTATGCTGTGCAGAGAAATCCTTTCTACCCAAAGAACTTTCTAACAGTTGGAGATTGGACAGTCAGAATTTGGTCTGAGGAAATCAGGGACTCATCCATTATATGGACTAAGTGAGTAAAATACATATTATTTAATAATAGAAAAAATAAAATAAAAGCTCTGATAATTGTAATAGTATTTAAGATAGTAAAAATACACCGTTGCACTTAGAATTTGATAACTCAAACAAAAGACAATTAGACTGAAATTCCATGGGATTTTTCACCAATTTCCCATGGAATCTTGGGAGGTCAGCAGAGGCATGGTTGCTTCAGGTATCCATTGTCTGTGAGTTTCTTGACTGACATGTAAAAGGTAAAGGGCAGGATTTTCCAGCCATGTTCACCCCCAAACTGGAAAATCCTGCCCAAGGTCAACGGACCTTTCCATGGTCCACCCTTCATCGCTCCTATTTCCACGGTGGGCGGAATGAGAAAATTCGTCCCATAATGTCCTATGTTAATGGTTGTGGGTTTTAACAGAAAAAGATAATAACATGGTTTGCATGTGTGGATTCAAACAAACACACAACAGATTTTATTGAAGAGCTGCTCTTTGCACTGCATCAAATACAAAACCGAAAGTAAAACAGCTGCCTAAGCACACACCCTATGACATCACCATCAAATCTTGTGATCAGTTCTTAAAACAACCTGCACCCTTTTTAAAATACATAACAAAAAGCAGGTCTCTTAAAAGGCAAATGATGGTCAGGAGGCTGATCTTGGACCAGGAACACCCTCAGCTAGAAGTCACACTCTTGAGCCTTCAAGAAAACCTGGCATGTCAGTGTAGATATAAAGCCCTCAGCAAGGGGATATCACAGTGAATTTCAGCTTAGGCTGGTGGTCCGGTCTAAAAGATTGTTGAAATGTGAATTCAAAACATTGTTCTGGATTGTTCCCCTTGCTAACTGGGCAAGTAGGTTCATGGCCAGCATTAAAATGCAAAATGAGAAACTGCATTGAAAAAAAAATTCTAAATCCACATTCCACCTTGGCAGTCAGTCAGTTGTTCAATCCTTGGTCGATGAGGGGTTGTGTCTTCTTGAACTTTCTTCTTGCCCTTCTGCTTTCACGCAATGGTGATGGTCTGTGTGGAGTTTGCACATTCTCCTCGTGTCTGCGTGGGTTTCCTCCGGGTGCTCCGGTTTCCTCCCACAGTCCAAAGATTTGCGGGTTAGGTTGATTGGCCATGCTAAAATTGCCCCTTAGTGTCCTGAAATGCGTAGGTTAGAGGGATTAGCAGGTAAATATGTAGGAATATGGGGGTAGGGCCTGAGTGGGATTGTGGTCGGTACAGACTCGATGGGCCCAATGGCCTCTTTCTGCACAGTAGGGTTTCTATGATTTCTATGATTTCAGGACTTGCCATTGTGGACAGTCCAGTGCACCCTCTTCCCAGCTGTTAAGGACAAAGCCAATCTTCTTCAAGTGGGCTTTAAGGGTATCTTTGAAACAAATCAAAGACATTCCAACAACCACTCACAGGCCAGAGTTACACCCAAAATGGTGCTTGCACTCACAAGCCCACCAGATGGTGGTAGTGAACCATATAACCACTCTAGGTGTCTCTTGGAGCAAGAATCGCTGCCTTCAGCACTGTAACTCCCTATAGCACAGGCAGAATTTATCTTAAATAAAAAAAACTTGGAAGCCCCCAAGTAACTTCCCTTGAAGTTAACTTCTGCATAAGCCTATTTAATAAGGTTTGCATTTTACCTGCCCCCTTGGCAAGGGGCACATAAAAAGGGTGGGTACCCACCTCACCACTGTCCCGCCCACACCCAAGCTCACCCTGAAAATATGGAGTGGGCGGGCACTGAAATCAGCAGCCCGCTCACCATATTTAAATAAGCAAGTGTCAATTGACCTTAGCAAGCCAATGGACCCCAATAATACATTGCTTAAGCCATAAAACTGTTGGTGTGGGCAGTGAGCTGGGAGTGGGCAGGCCATTTAAAAACAAATTCAAAGGGTGGGAAGAAAGGGGGGGTTACTATCTTCAAGGATAGCCTCCTCTTAGATAGGACTTCTTCCTTTTTGCCTGCCTGCTCCATTAAACACCACCCCTTCCCTAACCTATCCAAACCCACCTCCCCTTGACTTAATTCTCTCCAATTTCCATTGGGCTTTCTTCTCCCTGGTTGCAGTTCCAGCAGTGATCCCTAATGCACTGTTGGTGCTGCTGAGACAAATGGATTTGCCAGTAATGCCAATTGGCTGGCAGCTTCCAAGGGCACAGTATCCTCCCCAGCGAGGGGTGGAAGTCTGTCACAGACCCTATTTAGCCCACCAACCCACCTGCAGTATGATATGATGGCTGCAGAGCTAGCTGGCATGAAGCCAGCATGCTGACTCCGCTCCAGGAAGGGGGCTAGCTATCCGCAACTTTCTGGGTAAAAACATTTTTCCTTGTCTCACTGCTTAGTCTTATCTTGCAATTGTGCCCTGGTTCTAAACTCCCCAACCAAGGGAAACATCTAAGCATCTACCCTGTTTATTACTTTAAGTATTTTGTAGGTTTTAATGAGATTCTTCGAAACCCTAGAGAATTCAGGCCCAATTTGCCCAATCTCTATTCATAAGACAGTCCCGACATCCCCAGCAAGTCTATTGAATCTTCATTGCATTCATTCCCTCTATGGCAATAATATCCTTTCTAAGTTAAGGGGACCAAAACTGCATAGTACTCCAGGTGCTGTCTAACCATGCTCCTATACAATTGAAGCAGGACTTCACTACTCCTGCATTCAAATCCTCTTGCGATAAAGGCTAACATTCCATTAGCCTTCCTAATAGCTTGCTGCACCTGCATGTTAGACTTCAGTGACTTATGGACAAGGAAACCCAGGTCCCTTTGTATATCTACACTTTCTAACTTCTTACCATTTAATAAACGCTCTGCACATCTGTTCCTTTTACCAAAATGGATTACCTCACATTTTTTCATCTGCCACTCTTGCCCACTCACTAACTCTGTCCAAACCCTCCTGTAGCTGCTTTACATCTTCCTCACAACACGTATTCCCACCTAGCTTTGTATCAATCACAGACTTGGAAATATTGGCCTCCACATTCAAATCGTTGATATATAGTTTTATTTGTTTGCACCAACTGTGCTTCAGTGCTTGACTTATTTTTACACTTTTAATATTGAAGCATTATTTGCTCTATATAATTAAAAGTTACTTAAAGAATAAGCCATAGGGAATGTTGTGAATCAGAGTGATGGCATTTCATACCAAGGTATTATCACAATTCTCAATCTCAGCTTTATAATTTTGTACCTGCCAACTTGAAGTTAGGTGATCCTGACAGGGAGTGATAAACTATTGGTGGGGAAGATGTCCCAGTCACATTGCGTTCTCTCCCTTAGGGCTGGCTCAAGCATGCCTTTGCAGGAAAGATGGAAAAATAAATCACCAATACATTATCTGATTTTAGATTGGCTTTATCTGAATTCTGTGAGCATATTGCTTTTTTTAAAACCAGAGATCAGTAATGGCTAAACAAAGAAATAAAATAGTATAGAAGATTGTGAAACACCAGGAATATATTTAAGTGGGCGGCATGGTAGCACAGTGGTTAGCACTGTTGCTTCACAGCTCCAGGGACCTGGGTTCGATTCCCGGCTTGGGTCACTGTCTGTGTGGAGTTTGCACATTCTCCTCGTGTCTGCGTGGGTTTCCTCCAGGTGCTCCAGTTTCCTCCCACAGTCCAAAGATGTGCGTGTTAGGTTGATTGGCCATGCTAAAATTGCCCCTTAGTGTCCTGCGATGCGTAGGTTAGAGGGATTAGCGGGTAAAATATGTAGGGATATGGGGATAGGGCCTGGGTGGGATTGTGGTCGGTGCAGACTCGATGGGCCGAATGGCCTCTTTCTGTGCTGTAGGGTTTCTATGATTCTTCTATGATTCTGCTTGCAAATATTTTATATTTCTCCCATCCAATGACTAATCTGTTTTTCACCAAAGTAATCTTGGCTGGAATTCTCCGGCCATTCAAGCCCTGTCGCTGCTGTTAGCGAGAACAGAGAATTTGGCGCTCAGCCAAGTCTCCGTCCACTGCAGCAGGGCAGGAGAAACCCGGCCATGGGGCGAGGCCGGAGAATCCAGCCTCTTATTTCTTGTCTAAATATATTGGTTTATTTCTTTCAGATTTTCATCTAAATTCTGGTCTTTAGTTGAATGATAATGTAGATTTTAATGGTGATGGTTTGGAATTTCTATTGTAAGTTTTGGCTGCAGTTATTCATATTTCTTAAACACCTTTGAAGGAACTACAACACTATGGATGGGCTTTTCCAGTCGCACCCATGCTGAGACCAGAAATTCCTGCCCAATGGTCTGTCAAATTTTCCATCCTGCCCGTAACAATTCGCACGGCGGGTGGGACCATAAAATTTACCCATATGCTATGCACAGATAGTTTGACTTGATTACTTGTTCTTCATATTTTCTCATTGTGTACATCACATGACATTTTTACTTTTAAGTGGAAATACGGCAAAATATTTCAATATCATGGGCACAATCTTCCAGCTTGTTACACTGGCGGGATCTTCTGGTCCCACCAACTACATGCCCCCACCAGTGTTTCTTGGCGGCGTGGGGTGGAATCAATGGGAATTCCCATTAACAGCAGCCGGATCAGAAGATCCGCTGCCAGCCTCCCGCTGCCAAGAAAAATGCCACGGGGAGGCCAAAGAATTCCGGCGGATCTCTTTTATGTTAAGTATATCAGGAAAACAAATGTAGTTTTAGGGAATTTATATTTATATTAGTAAATATTAGAAATAAGGTATAGTTTTGAGTGGGTTAAATTTAGTTTTTCTATGTAAGGAAGGGTAAACTTGTAGTTAAATTCATGCTGGGCAAAGGAGTTTGTATGTCTAGGGGTTGGCACAGTTCAAACTGTGCTTCTGTTGTGCTTAGGGAGGTTATGTTATGAGAAGTAAATAAAAACTGTGGAAAAGTAGAAGCAGTGGCTTAGCAAGCGGAGACGTTTTAAGGTAGGAAAGCTTTTTGAGTTTAGTTTTGAACTGGATATATTGCAGTTGAAGATAAGAAGCCTGGGAGTGAACATCTCTCAGCTCTGCCAGAAGAAAAGCTGGATAAAGCAAGGGGGCTGCAAAAAAGCAGACTTCCTAAAGAACCAGATAAAATCCAGACAACCAGGGAAATGGGACAGAAAGAATGTCTTAAGAAAATTGAAGTTAAGGGAACAGAGACCAAGAAGTTGAACAAGGTACTGTTCAGGAAAATTCAAGGGAAAAACGGATGAAGTGTTCTGAGTTAAAGAGGCAGCTGCAGCAACCAGACTTTAAGTGGGAAAGCAGACTTCAGCAGTCAATCAAAAGTTTGGTGCCAACTTAATACAGTTTTGGAATCAACTGTTAAAGCAACGGTGAAGACAAAGGAACCATGAAAGAGGAGTGTAAAACCTAGAAGCAAATCATTGATGGATGCAGCTGAGTGAAAACATTGTTGCAAAAAAGAGTTAAAAGCGTATCCTTTTTGAAAGTGGAAATTTTAATCACTGTCTGGAAGCCGGAGTTTAGTGAGCCCAGGTGACTCATGGTATAAGAATCATCTGGGGGGATTTTGAGGAGAAATGCACAGAGCTTCACTCGGGTTCAGAGTGGCCTGTGTTTGACCACAGCCTGCTTGTGTGTTTAAAGGGATTGTCTTTGAGACCATTATAGCCCAAGATGCACTTTGTAACCCGTGTTAACCTTAAATTCTGTGTATATTTATGAAGCTAAGGGGGATTAAAGGAGTATTGTGTCATCATCAACCCTTTCTTGCTGTAGTATTTTTTTCTTGTTGTTAAAACTGAGTAGCTGTCCTGTGACTGCTCCTCCACATTTTCAACAAAAATGTAGAAGTCCTTTGAGCCAGGGTTCCATTGTGGGATCTTCCCGTCCAGTTATAAAATCAACTGGATCATAACAAGTAAGATAAATCACGGGCACCCGTTATCTTTGGGGGAAGGGCTGGGGTGAATTCCATTTTTTCAGGAGTACAAGATCAGGTGCCTTTTAAACACCCAACGTTCTTTGCATTTGCCTTAAAGGCATGGCTGGTTAGGTAGTGTGTATAACAGGCAGCTGATCTACTGTGGCCTATTTTGTGGTCTGAGACTGACTTTTAGCACGTGATTATCTAATGGATACACCAAACTGCCTGGCTAGTACATTATAGCATTGTAGTATATTTTCCTTCATTTACTAATTTTAGCAAGAAGAATCACTCTAACTTTCACTATCTTAGCCAAAAGGGGGCAGTATATGCTTGCAGTTATTGTGTTAGATGCATCAGAGGATAGCATGGTGGCTTATTTCAAGGACACCTCACACCACTGCGAAGAATTAGCATTCTTCAGATCCTTGTACATCCTACCTCACAATGGGGAAATGTCTGGCCTCCACTAGGTTCTCCCTTGTGACTACATATTGAAGTTTGACAACCAGCTATTTGAGTAATTGTAGGCAGCAACCTATTCCCCAATGCTTTGGTACAGCTTGTAGGACCTGTTGATATTTAACTTGCATCCAGTAACTGCAGAGCAAAAACAGGTAAATCAAATGGATAGCCAGCCACTTGCCCCATCTGCCACTCTTCAAGTTAAATAATGGGAAAGTGGCCAGGGAAGTTCAGTTCCGGGAAAATTTAAACTGGCAAATGTAAGTGATAGTTATTTTTCTTTGCATCCAGATTCAAACATTTGAAAGTATGATTTTAAAAATCATATCAGAAAGTTAGCAATGAAGTATAAAAATAGATTTTTGACTGAATTTTATGTCAATTACAATTGCTATCATCGCTGGATTGAAAAAGTGAAATCTTTAGAATTTTTGTGGGGGGACATGATTCCATCGTCACCATACCTTGTTCAAGTGGCAATGTCATTGAAATTCAACTTTTAGGTACATAAACGTGTTAGTTGTTATTGGGAACATTTGTGTAGTAGTCTCTACAACTCAAGATGAATTATAAATAGTTTTAACTTGTAACAATAAAAGTTTACTGAAGTATCCTCTACTCTAATGGAGCAGCTGCATCATATCTGATGAGCATTGTTAGATGCACTACAATGTCACAAAATTCATGTCACTTCATATCACGGAATATAGAAGGTAGATATTTAGAAGACTACAGAATGCATTCATTCCTCTAATGGTTAATAAATTGTTACCCCTATACTGATCATTACCGTTCCCATGGTGTCGGTTTACAATGTTCAAACCCTACCATTTATAGAACAATGTAGCTGGTCTCTCCAAATAAAAGTTACAGTAGTTTTAAGTTGCATGTTCAGGTCACTCACTGTGTTCTAAAATTTCAATATACAGAGATTATGGAATTCTGTAATGGAGCCAAAATATTTCAGGAGTAAAGAGTAACTATCATTTTAGGCAGTGGAAACACATCTTGAGTGTAACTTTTAGTTTGGGTCCAGCAGATGCAAGTAGAAATAGGGTATATAGAAAGCAACCGATTCGCAACCACGGGTTTCCTGCCCGAGTTCAAACAGAAAATGACCCTTTTCTATATCTGCAGCAATAATTAAGTGCACCAAGCAATTTGATATCTAAAAATGTATGGAAATTTTAAATGTATTAAATGGTGTGCTCTTTTATACTGAGGACTAGAAAAAATGTTTAATCTCATCTGAATCAGTTAATTCTCCACAGTCCTCACTAACTGCCATTCCATCCCCAACATCTTTTTCTTCCCCAGGGTACTTAACTGCATTGTCACTTCTTAGTTCTGTGGTCATCTGCCCTGCAAATCACTGCTTGAATCTCTCAAATTCAGTTTCCGCCATTCCACAACACAAAGCGGATTGAGACAAATTGTTACCCCCATACTGATACCGTTCCCATGGTGTCAGTTTACAACATTCAAACCCTACCATTTATAGAACAATGTAGCTGGTCTCTCCAAATAAAAGTTACAGTAGTTTTAAGTTGCATGTTCAGGTCACTCACTGTGTTCTAAAATTTCAATGTACAGAGATTATGGAATTCTGTAATGGAACCAAAATATTCCTGATCCTCGTCATATTCAACATTGTAGACCATATCATCCTTCTCCATTTCTTCTGCAACATTAGCCAGCTCAATGAAACAACCTTTGCTTGGTTACACTCTTCTGATAGGATTGTCTTTAGCATCGGTTCACTCCTTCACTATTAGCTGGAAGTCTATGAAGAATGTATTTTCTCTTTCTCAGCTGCACAGGCAGTATCACCTGCAGACATATCCACATGTATGCTGATAACACTTATCTCGCTATCTTCCTATTGCTCTTGATTTTGACACTGGCATTATGCTATCTGAATGCTTATCCACCATCTAGTTTTCGATAAACTACCACTTCCACTTTCTGACAACCAAGAAGAACAAACTTATCTCCTTTGGCTCCCAATACAAAACTTTCCACAAATACCAGCCTCTTTGTTGGCCACTGTCACAAGTTAAACTAGCTGTTCGCAATATTAGGATCTTGCTTGATCTGGAGCTGAGTTTCTGACCTCATAGGTGGGATTCTCCGATCTAGTTCATTCCCACCCTGCTGCCAATGAAAATGGAGAATTTAGCACTCTATCAAAACTCCATTCACTGGCACTGGCACCAGAGAATCCCAACCACGGATGAAATCAGAGGTTTTCGGCACACATTTTCTTCAAAAAAACTGCTTACTTCCAACTCTAACATTCTTCTCCACTTCACCCCAGTTCTTATGAATACCGGAGCTTTGTCACTTCAGGACTTGAGTATTCTATTCATCTGCCAGCCCAATCTCCTGATCTTAATTCTATTGATTGAAGCTAAATGCATGCAGGTTGAGGGCATTGATTTGATGAGCACACGTAAAGAGACATTTACTGTATATAAAAGAGATTTTTACTTACTCAAGAGTTGAGAGGAGACAGGAGATTTATACCTGTAATGTTTCACTCTGAGTAAATCTATCCCAAGTATAGACTGGTTTTGGATTCTTCCTTCACCAAGTGGTTATCAGCAATATAACATCTGTTAACTTCAGCACATCTAAAACTCTATTGCCTGCATTCTATCCCATACCTAATCCCATACATTTTTGGAGGAGACTAAAACTTGTGGTCATAAATATAAGATAGTCACTGATAAGTTGAGTAATGAATTCAGGAGAAATTTCTTTCCTCCGAGAGTGGTTCAAATGTGGAAATTGATATCATATGGAAGAGTTGAGGTGAATAGCAATTAAATGAAGCAAGATATATACATGAAGGAGAAAAGAGTTCATGCAATTGTTTTCCCTTCAGATGCGTGTACAATTCTCTTTGAAAGCCATGATTCTTTCTGCCTCCACCAGGCAGTACATTCTGGATCCTAGTCTCTTGCTGTGTATAAAAGTTTTTTCTCATGTCACCATTGGTCCTTTTGTCAGTGTCTTCTAGTTCTTGACCCTTCCAGTCCTTTCTGTAGTATAACCATTCTATGGTTGTATGAAACAGTAACTACGGGGGCAATTCTTCCAAAAATGCTGAAATGGCAAGAAAACTGGTGTAAATCACGACTGTTTTTCCAGTTCAACTTCAGACCCAAATCTCCACATTCTGTGCAATGCAGAGGTCATAATCATGAATCTCATTAAAAGCTCAGGGGGCTGGGGCCTATTCAAAGAATAAAGAACAAAGAAAATTACAACACAGGAACAGGCCCTTCGGTCCTCCAAGCCTGCACCGACCATGCTGCCCGACTTAACTAAAACCCCGTACCCTTCTGGGGACCATATCTCTCTATTCCCATCCTATTCATGTACTTGTCAAGACGCCCCTTAAAAGTCACGACCATATCCACTTCCACTACCTCCCCCGGCAACGAGTTCCAGGCACCCACTACTCTCTGTGTAAAACATCCGCCTCGTACATCTCCTTTAAACCTTGCCCCTCGCACCTTAAATCTATGCTCCCTAGTAAAAAGCTTCTGACTATCCACTCTGTCCTTGCCTCTCATAATCTTGTAGACTTCTATCAGGTCTCCCCTCAACCTCCGTCACTCCAGTGAGAACAAACCAAGTTTCTCCAACCTCTCCTCATAGCTAATGCCCTCCATACCAGGCAACATCCTGGTAAATCTTTTCTGTACCCTCTCCAAAGTGCAGTGGCCCCAATCTGTCAGTCTCCCCGTTTGCTGGCCAGCTCGATCGCTGGCCAGCCCAGGAACCCTGCAGTGTTGCCACCCCAGCCCTCCCCTCGGTCCGATCGTGGCCCGCACAAGTATCCCCGGGCCAGCCTGACCCCCCGTCCCCATCCTGGAGCACCCAATCTCCAGCCCCCCCGACCCCCACACCCCAGCAGACACCCCCCAGCTGACCCCCACCCCGGGAGACCCTGCCCCCCACAGCCCACCGTGATCGCTGGCCTCCCTCCAGCCCTGACCGATACCAATACAGAGTTGCAGCAGGATCCCCCCCGATTACCTCCTAGGCCCCGCCCACAATAGGCCCCCCCCGCTGGCACTGCCCGATGGGCAGTACCAAGGTGCCCCTGGGCATGGGCACTTTGCCCCTTGGGCGGTGCCGGGGGCACAGGCTGGCATGTCCGGGGGCCCAACCCCTTGGGGGGACCCCAATTGCCCCCCCCCCCCTTTCACTCCGGCGGGGTCTCCCACTAGTTCCTCGCAAGTGGGGAGCTACTCTAAACCCCGCTGGAGTGAAATATTCCTGGCAGGGTGAGCGATGCTATCGCGCCCGGAGGATTCCATGCTGGGCCAGATAATGAGATTTAAAATGCATTAAAAAAAGATTTAAATTACTTACCTCCCTTCCCGCCGGTTTCCAGTGCGGTCCCGACTGCGCCTGTTCTCCGGCTCTGGGGGATGCGCATGCGTTGGGAACACATGTGCAAATCCCGCGAAATGGCCGACACGCGATTCTCCCATCCCGACGCTTCAGGGTGGGAGAATCACCCCCTACACTTTAAAAGGTCCTCTTAGGCTGTAAAATGCTTTGGGACATACTACGGTTGTGAAAAAAGTACTATTTAAATGCATGTTTTCTCTTTCTTTACTGTTGCCTCAGAGTTGCCTTCTGCTGTGTTTTGTGACTTTAAAACTGCTGTTTAGATTTTGCTATGAATCATCATTTTGTCTAAGATTTCTCTGATGCGACATTCTTAAATTCCAATCCAGAATCATTCTGAATGCGACACTGAACTCCACATGGCATTACTATGTTTCTTCCAGTTATTACCAAGTACGGCCTAATCATCTATGTTCAGCTGGATTATCAGAGCACAATTTGCACAATTACTTTCAGATAACTCGAGTCATTTTTAAGTATCCACACTCAGGCCTGCATGAAATTTGAAATAAATGCTCTCTGTGGTACCCTGAAGATAACATACATGTGAAATGGAAACTCAGCAAATTCAAAGTTTTGCAAAATTCATGCAATACTAAAGACTTTATGACAACTTGTGGTGTGCCAGTAAGGGCTTGAATCAGGCTTTAGTAATTTGACATTCAAATCTGCTGTTGCTTTGATTACATTTAAGTTGCACCGCATTGAAAAAATATGCTCACAACCGTGACACAGTGAATACTTCTCTCAATTGAATGAAAATTAGCTGGTCTTGTCAGATCTAAATCACACACTTTTTTGTACAGCTGGCAGCACTGTGTTCTGTATAAATTTTCATAAAATGAGAGCACAGATGCAAAGAAGAAAAGGACATGGTAATGTTATATGGAGCTAATGTTGACACGTACTTGGTCGTTTTGACCTGTATCCTACTAATATTTTGTTACTGCACCAGAAGAGACTCTCATGTTGCTTTTACATAACTGATAGAATAGCGTTGAGACTGCCTTTTGGTTGTTTGAGATGAGAACAGGATTAAGGTACGGAGAGGATAACTAACAGTTGTTAATGTCAATTTTGGTTTAACTATGGTCATTTGTATTTTTCTAACAATAATCACATTTAGATTTTGTGTTGATCAGGGTGAGTGTGACCAAGTTGGGGGGTGAAATGCTTCTTTTCAATGTTCATTGAAACACAAAAGCTCAGAAGGAGTTGGACATAATTCTAAAATATTTTTATGTTGAATCAGCAGTCTCAGGAAAGAAGACTGGTGTGATGTTTATTTCACATACTAGATTGCCAAATAAGAAATTGGTTGAAATAACCCTGCTTAAGTTATCTGAACACAGCAAAATATCCTATGTGTCAGAACAGGATTTTAACCTCGGTTTTAGAGATGGGATAACAATGTTATAATTCATTGAACTAGTGTGTTTTATTCATCTCCACTTTAATTTTAAATGGAATATTTTAGTCTTGAAGGAATGTTGTTATAACAATAATATTTTTATTTCAGTCTTGTAACGTTCAGTTTATTGTGCAGATGGTATTAGAACAGTTGCAAACTGCTTATTCTCTCTTTTGACGTCAAGATTAGTATAAGGTGTTACTGAGACTTTGTACGGGATCAGAAGCTATTCTGTAATTGCATCTGCAGTTATTTGAACCTGATTGTCAGTGATCTGTATCTACTAGGGAGCCTTAGTTTTTAGCTCTGTAAGCTATCCTGCTACATGAGATTCTTCCCCTTACCAAATCAGTACCTTCTAAACTTTACTGAGAATAACATGTTTTGTTTTAAAGATTCTTTGTGCAGTTATGCCACTGCAGGATGCATGAAGTTTAAAGTTGAAAACCAAGATTGTTTTGAAGAAGATGTTATCATTATTAACTAAATTTAATACATATCACCTGCGGAAGAGATCAATCTATTCTCTTTGTGTAGGTCATATCCATTCATGGTAAACATGACCACAATTAGTGATAAATATTAGTGATAAATAAATAGATGTGGTAAGCATTAATAGTTAAAAGTATTAATTCACTCACATATATATTCTGTTTCTAAGTGCAATCTGATCAATCAAAGATGGACTGGACAGGAGATTAAGAAAGGACCTTGTCTGAAAATCTGTGGTCCTATGATCTGAGCATAAATTCCTGGATGCTGAACCAGTAGCATCTGGCACTAGCTCTGCCAATTAGGGGAAGGTCATCTGAAGCTGTGTGAGCCAATGCTTGTAGGCTCCATCTCCACAGAGAGCGCCAAGTTCATGGAGGGCAAAGGAAAGCTCTAAATCATGTTTTACATCAGGGTGAAAATTGTTCTTCAAATCCTGAGGGATCATGGACATGACCTGAGCCTAGACTGACAAATGAGCCCTATTTTTACTGAGTGATAGGCCAGTACACCTCGCCCTGCTACCATACAAGCTGTTACTCTCCTCTCAGGCTGGAAATGCTGGAAAGTACAATCTCCCAGTTGCACCGCTTCTTAGGTGGATAGAAGGTCCATCCCAGGCAAGGCCATGCAGAAACTATCAGAGCAAGCCATGACTCAAGAGTATGTGGATGCTGGTCTAATTTTCAGCTATTCAAGCAGAGCTATGGTTGTAGTCCAGGAGAAGGGTTACAGATACTTTGCCTCCATGAAGAAAAAAAATCTTTAAAATGAATTGGTCAGACGTCCTCTGCTGTTTTTTGTTGTAGATACCATATGTCCAATCTGACAGATGGTTGTTGGAGCCCTGTAAGGCCATCTGTTTTCTTCACAACCAAAATGGATGGAACTGTGGATACCTGGGACTTGTTATTTAAACATAGTGAACCAGCGCTCAGCATTAAGGTACTGTGATTGATTTGTTGTATTAATTGCCATTGCTGCAAATGGAAATAAATATTGGGAAAGATATGTAAAATGGGCTGCAGACTTGCTTATCACCCTTTTTTACACAATTGTACAAGATCAAAATCTATCCCATGTAAATTTCAGCAGGCAACTACAGATACCTTGTCCGCCTTTAGCCTGTTGAATTTCTCTAATACTCTATCCCTTGTGATTAGGATTTTGTAAGTTCTACCATGTTATTTGAAATTAGTCCATCTGATATCTTAGGGGTATTTGCAATGTCTTCCAATGGCATAGCTGCCATTTCTTTGTTTGCTGTTATCAATTCAACAGCCTCATTCAGTAGAGGTCTGAGCTGTGCGCTTCCTATTTATATACCCATAGAAATTCTCACTGTTCGTTTTTACTGCTGCATGCCAAGTTTTCTCCCAAAATTCATTTTCTCCCTTCTTACGAACTTCTTAGTCTTTTGCTGCTGGATCCTAAAATCTTCCAAGCCCTCTGGTCTACCACAACTCCTTGCCACTTTGTATATCCTGCTTTTCAATTTAACATTATCCTTGACCTCTTTTGCTAACCATGGATTTTGCCACTTTCTTGTGGAATCCCTTTTTTGATTGGGGTAAACTCCTGCTGAGCATTTTGGACCAGCTGTTTGAACATCTGCACTCCACAAATTCTTCTTCTGCACTACCCTTGCTGGTTTGGTTTGTCCAATCAGATTAAAATCTCCCATGATAATTGCAGTTCCTGCAAACATGTCCTTGATATTTCCCCATTTACGTTCTGATGCCTGAAGAGGTCACATTTTGGGGGACTATAGACTATTCCCACCCTTGTCTTCCTTCCCCTGCTATTCATGATTTCAAAGTAAACCGATTCTCCATACTATCCATTGTCTTTATGTCACGACACAGCACTGTTCTGAAACCTTCCTTGATTAACAACACCACCCCACTTCCTTTCCCCTTTGGCCTGTTCTTTTGGAACACTGTATACCCTGGAATGTTGAACTCCTAGTCCTGGTCCTGGTCACCCTGCAACCACATTTCTGTAATAGTTAATACGTCATACTGATATGTTGCAATCTGTGCTATCTTCTTGCAAATGCTTCATGCATTCAGATAAAGAATATTGAGCTTTGATTTTTTACAGTTGTTTACAATTCTGGATTTGCTCTGTGCATATTTTTGTTCATGTCTCCTGTCCTGGTCGGTCACACTATGATAGCCAAGTTCTCCCTCACTATACTGTGCCACCACTCCCCCTGATTTTTTAAACCTTCCATTCTTGGAACCCTCCCCACTCCTAGTTAGGGCTCTTTTATGAGCCTTTGATGTAATATGATGTTCATCTGATCTGTCCCTCCCTATAGTTTTCTGTTAACACTCAGTCTGATCATTAACCTTGATTTAACTTTGACTTTCTAGTTTTCTAAGCAACTGAACCCTTGCCCCCTCTCTTTAGTTTAAAGCCCTCTCTACTTCCCCAGTTATACTTCCCTAATTATACAGTCCACAAGAACACTGGTCCCAACATGGTTCAGATATACACTGCCCAACGGTAAGCCCCTACTTTCACCAGTACAGATGGTAATGCCCCATGAACAGATACCCACTTCTCCCACACTAGTCTTTGAGCCATGTATTCATCTCTCAGATTTTATGTACCCTTTGCAAATTTGCACATAGCTCAAGTAATAATCCAGAGATTAACCTTGTAATTAACCTTGGAGATTCTGTTCTTTAATTTAGGTCTAACTTCTCAAACTGGGAACACAGAGCTTCCTTCCTCATTCTACCACGATCACTGGATCCTCCCCTGCCCTCCATAAGTTCCTCTCCTGGCCCAGACCAGATGTCCTGAACCCTAGCACTGGGCAGGCAACACAGCCTTCGAGACTCTTGATCCCTGCTACAGAGGACTGTGTCTATTCCCCTGACTATACTTTAAGTTCAAAGTTTGTTTATTAGTGTCACAAGTAGGCTTACATTAACACTAAAATGAAGTTATTGTGAAAATCCCCTTATTGCCACATTCCAACTCCTGTTCGGGTACACTGAGGGAGAATTTAGCATGGCCAATGCACTTAACCAGCATGTCTTTCAGACTGTGGGAGGAAACTGGAACACCCAGAGGAAACTCACGCAGGCATGGGGAGAATGTGCAAGAATCATGAGAATGTGACCTGAGGCTGGAATTGAACTTGGGTCACTGGTGCTGTGAGACAGCAGTGCTAACCGTGCCGCCCCAAAACTGCAAACCAAGCCAGCCAGGAGTCAAACCTAGAATCTTCTGATCTGTAGTCAGACACGTTATCCACTGCGCCACTGGCCCACTGAAATAGGAAAGTGGCTTGACACTGCATCCTCCTGACACACAATCAGACCAAGAGTTTTTATTATATGGGAAATAGCACAAGCTGACTTGTCCCTGTCACTGTGTATATAGTGAGATGGAACATTTTTAGATTACTTCGCTGAACCATCTCTCACCACAGAGAGGCCCTCTGTCACACTTAGGGAACTTTGCTAACATATCTGACAGGAAGTTTTCTGCACAGTTAAATGTAGCAGGATTTCTTTTTTTCCTAAGAATGTGACTTTTTGATTGTTAACGAATATGCTTCTCAAGACTGCAAACTATTTTCTGGAATTGCTTATTTGGTGTGTAAGAGCATCTTGACTCTTCATCTGTTATTTTGCTCCCTGTGGAGAAGCACCTGGTATCTGCACCATGCTCATCACAGTGATAGAATTAAGATCAGGAACTCAGCATGGGAGACTAGTAAGCATGAATCTTGAGTCCTACTGCTCAATTGCCTTTAAAGGATCAGATGTAAATTTTCGTATTAAAGTGACAATCTAAGAAAACGTCAAAGGCAAGGAAGGGACATTAAGCTATTTGTGCTTGTCTTTCTTGTATTTCAGCTCTCTAACCTTATTAGCCAACATTTACAGCTCCTCTATTATCATTGATCCTTCCTTGCAGATGGTTGAAAGAGTAATAAACATGTCAAGAGTTTTTTTCAAAGATGTGTTCTAAATTCAGACAGATATTTTCTTGTTCCAATGGCTTAACGTACCTTGAAGCAATATTCTGATTGACTTTACCTAATAATTTCTCCACCTAAATTACAATTTTTTATGAAACTCTTAAGTATTAACGTTTTAACAGCGCTGTTGCTGACCACTTGTTCGTTTTTTTGTTCTAGTTCAATTACTATGAAATTGTTTTAGTTGAACATATTTACTATGCATTTGGCTGTCTTCATGGCAATCTTTAAGGTTGTGACTTTCAGTTCTTGTTTCATTTGGTGTTTGGCGGTGGATTTTTCTATTTCTATAAAGTGCTGTGATTGTAATGAAAAATCCTGAATAAAGCACTTCTCTCTTTCTGCACTGCACAGATTGGAATGTCATCCTGACACTGAAGGAAAGTTGGGTTTAGATATATTGCTACTTAAAAAGGGAGAATCAGTATTCCCTTCTTATTGTTTATGTGTGTCATTGTCAATTTGCTAAATCCATACTGTTTTCCGAAATACATTCTCTTTTCTTTCTCTCCCCATCTCACCCAATTAGGTGTGTGACGAACCTCTGTACAGTTTGCGTATCCAAGACAACGGACGATTACTTGCCTGTGGTTCTTACCTGGGCACAACATCCCTGCTTGAGTTCTCATCAGGTTTCTGTACTTATCAGAAAAATGAAAAATCACTTGCAAATGCTGTAAGTATTCCAAGCTAGAATGTTTGATCACTATTGCTGCAATCAGTCTGTTACCACTGAGATGCAGACTTATGTGTAAAATTGATGGAACCTATTGCATTTAAAATGATTTTAAGTAAGCTACAACTCTGAGGCCTATGCTTCAGATCTAAAAATGAGTGTACTAGCAGGGAATTTTAACAAGTCTACAGTATACTTGATAGTGAAATAATGCTGATTAGATAAATATGAGATACCATGACAAAATTCTAATATGGCCTACTTGAGAAGCACTCCAGTGAGACAAGGTTAACTGAGTACAAGCAAACAGGTGGCACAGTGGTTAGTACTGCTGCCTCACAGCACCAGGGACCTGGTTCAATTCTGGCTTTGGGTGACTGCCTGTGTGGAGTTTGCACGTTCTCCCCGTGTCTGCATGGGTTTCTTTTGGTCCTCCGGTTTCCTCCCACAGTCCAAAGATGTGCAGGTTAGGTGGATTGGCCATGCTAAATGTCCCTTAGTGGCTCAAGATGTAGAGGTTAGGGGGATTAGCTATGGGGTAAATGTGTGGAGTTATGGAGATGTGGCCTGGGTGGGATGCTCTGTCAGAGAGTTGGTGCAGGCCAAATGGCCTCCTTCAGCGCTGTAGGGATTCTGTGATTCTATTCTATGATTCAAACAGGATTATTTTGCATGAAATAGTTGAAGGAACAGAATCCCAATTTTGAATTAGATGCCTCTTTCCCTATTGTTCCCTTCACCATTAAAGTTACAAATATAGTATTTTGTCCCTCTCATTGGCTAAACTTACTTTGGATTTCAAACGTCACTGAATTAACTGTCACTAATCTTCTTTCCTGTAGGCCATATATACGGATGCCTCATGCTAACATCCTACAGCCTCCATCCTTGTGTGGAAAACAATATGGGTGAAATTCTCCCAAAAAAACTCTAAGTGCCGAATTTGCATAAAAACTGGAGTAAATCCTATTATTTTTTTTCAGCGGGATTTTCGAAATGAATCTTCCACACTCTGTGCATCACAGGGAGCCCTAGAGTGAATCTCGTTAAAAATCAGGGGGCGGGGTCTATTCCCGCTGGAGAGGCCAGTAGCATAGCACTGAGTGGGCCACTGCGCATGCACTGATCTGTCAAAGCGGAGATCGGTGCATGCACAATAGCCCGCACTGCCAGCCTCCCAATTGCTGTCTAGCACAGCAATCCCCCCCATTGCTGGCTGTGCACCCACCCCACCATGGCCCGTCTGCTGGTCACCCGAACGTGTCCAGGCCAGTCCTGAACCCCCCCCCACCAAACCTGCCTCAATATCTCAGCCCCGCAGTCCCAACCACCCCATGCAGGCCGACACCCCCACCCCAATGGCCAGCCCCGATCAACCATTTTTTCCCTCTGCTCACAATCCTGACTGCAGAGTGGCAGCGGGAGCCTGCCACCTCCATCGATTTCTCCCCCCCCCCACCCCAGAGCCCCCCCAATAGGCCCTGTCCATCTGGCCCCACCCCCTTGGCACTGCCTGACGCCCAGTGGACAGTGTCAAGTTGCCCTTGGGCATTGCCATTTTGCCCCTTGGGCAGTGCCAGGGGGCCAAGCTGGCACTGCCAGTCTGGCAATGCCCAGGAGGCACCCCTCCTTACCTCCGACCTCCCCGGGGTCTCCATGGACACCCTCCACTCCAGAGGGGTCGGGCTGCCAGCTCCCCATTAGTGGGGAGCTGGTGTAAACCTTGCTCGAGTGAAGCACTCGGGTGGATGGAGGCAAATGGACCTCGAGACTTCAGTCCCGGGCTAATTTCTGGCGTTAGAATTCCGGTGGCTGGAGACACACTGAGGCCGTGGTGCCCAGTGGGAAGCCCACTGCATGGCCTCCACTAATGTCTCCTAGCCTGCTGCGCTGCTGCTGGAAAAATCACTCCCTATATCTCTGTTCCCCTGGCTGCCTTTAATTCAGACTGTTGCTGACTGCTCTCTTGAGAGAGAGTGACACACACACAAAAACAGATGACCTCTTGAGCCATGCCTCATCTCTTTACTGAAGAATGGCACCAAATGCTAACCAACCGCCAGTAAGCCTAGTGCCTAAGCTCCCCCCCCCTGAGTTATGCACTATCTGTATGTGTGGCAGCTGTCTAGACTGGTTGGCTGAGTGGCAACAGCCAGGGCACTGGCAGAATGGCAGTGGTGGGAGCACAAGTGCTGTTGTCCTGGGAGAGAACAGCAAGTTTGTGCTCCGTAATGCCGCTGCCATTCCCTCAGCATTCCTTGTCATGTGCTGGAACATAGATTGCTGGCATGTTGTGAAAGCCAGCATGCCCTGTGAGATTGCTTCCACAATAGCAGTTGGCTAAGCTAGGGTGGCAGCAACCTGAGCCTGCATGCCTGCAGAAAGGGATTTCATTGCCGCCTTCTGAGATTCCAATGCAACGCTAGTGCATAGACAAGCCTCCGCCTTTGAAGCAGTGGAAAGCTATGATTGTGGCTAGTAGCTGCTCCATCATCGGTCCATCTGGCAGCATTGCCATGAAGATGCCCACTACTTCCAGAGTGTGAAGGATGGTCTCTCAGCACTTTGCGATGCCCAGTGTCCTGATGAAGGCATTCTCCTGCATGCTCCTAATCACAACAGTCATTCCATTTAATGGCATCTTTCCCAGGATAAGGGTCAGAAATTAGTGGAGAAGATGCACAAGGCAGCAACTTGCCATTATCGAGATGGCCCCAGATACAACTTGCTGCAGAACATTGCTGCCCCAGTTCTGCAGGAATATCCCTTCCAGGGCTCTGAGGGGATGTAATCATCCTGATCCTCTGATGTTCCCATCTGTTGTTCTCCTGCAAGAGAAGGCAGAATGATACTGGCTATGCTTTTTGGGTTGCAAGCTGAATAGTTGGCGCTATGTAGAGGCAGTGAGAGGTGTGTATACACACAGGGTGTGCTTCAAAGATGTGAGAGTGAGAAGTAATGTACGGATGTTAGTCCTGTTTGTCAGGGTGTGATACATTGAGAAGTATGAGGGGTGTGTGTCACGGTGCTGGGGTGAGTGATAAGAATATGGGAAATTGAATAGTGTGAGAGATCCAAAATGCCAAATGTGGATGCATTCATTCACCTCGACTACCCGAGTAAGGTCATTAATCTTTTTGCAGCATTGCTGTCAGTCTGTGGTGCCATGCTCACATAGTGGTATTCAATATCCTTGTCACTTGCTCCCAAAACCTTCAGGGGGTCACTCTGAAGGATTTCTTGCCCCTGCTGAAAATGTGGCCTCCTTTCTGCTTTCAATCTCTTGGCAGAGTGAGCCCTGGGCAGAGTGGTCCGGGAGCCCTGTTCTTCCCTTGGAGTGATGTGACCTCTCTGGCAGTGGATACTGAGCATTGCAGTAACTTTCCATTTATAAAGGGAAGGGTATCTGGAGCATGTGGTTTCTAAAGAATGCTACTCAGCTCCCAGGTGAGTGCAGATGATGACTGTGCTGAAGTGAGGACTGGTGCTGTATGAGGACCGCATTTTGCCAGGCCACAACCATAGATACCTGATTCTCCTGAGAAAAATCAAACTGTTTCCGCCAGTGGCAAAATCGGTGTTTTTCCCGCTGTGCTGGCAGCGCAAAATGATGTGGATTCAACATCTTTAAACATGAAAAAGCTACCCGGCATGAATCATGCCAGGAGATTTGCAATGGGTTTGACACCCGGTGAGAATCCTGATTTGGCCCTCATGTGTGATTTAACAAGCTGTCGGGAGACCCGGCTGGGGCTAGTGGCCCCAGAGAATCATCCCCAAGGTGAAAGGCAAATTTTATGTCTTACACACCCCATTTCCAATCAGCATGGGCATGCTGCCAATTGCTGCCCCACACCAAAGAAATGGGGCAAATGTATTTCATGCCCTTTGAATGAAAACTAACCGAAGTTGTAAACTGCTTTGTGATATGCTCAATGATTTTGGATTATCGCAAAATTATTGTGACATGTTAAGAATGCAGTTTTAATGGCAATCTCAGTTTCCCACATAATGGGGACGATCATATCAAAAAATTCTTGAGTGCCGAACGAGCATCGAAACGGGAGAGTTTCAGACCCATTTTGTCAACGAGGGAAAAAAATCAAATCTTATGACACTAAGTTCAAAAAAATGAGCCACAATCTAATTCTTGCCAGCAGGGTAGGGGGCAGGGCCTAAGTTCACTGGCAAGCCAGCTGCAAACTGCTGGAGGGCACTATTGCGCATGTGCCCTGATCTCCCAGTGCAGTGTGTCAAGATTTCACAGTACACTGGGAGATTGTAACTCCTGCACTCGCTCCCCCCCGCCAAAATGCCACCCCCGATTCCAGTCTCTCCCACCCCCCCAACAGCCGATCACCCCCAAGCCCCCCTTCTCGGGTGTGAGGCTGATTACGCCGGCAGATCAGGACAGTAAGATCGTGAGAGGCCACAAAACGGGCATGATCGCTGGTTTTCTATCTTTCATGCGATCTAACTGGCTTCCCCCGCCAATTGACTGGCGTGACAAACTTGTACGATCACCCCAATAAGTTAATATTTCCAAAAGCCATTGGTTTTTAATGTTAAATTAGAAAGAATGTTTGCTGGAATTCTGGTAACTTATCCTTTGTAAACTGAGTGTAATTTTGCATCAATAACTGATTTCTTTTTTCATGAGGTGTTATCTTCTCAGTCCCATTATGACATTGCTTAATGTACAAATTTATATATTCTGATTGGAATTTTACACAAACTCCAAACTTTGCAAAGAAGATTTTTTGGTTTCTTGTAGGTTATGTGAGTTATGTTAGTCCATGGCAATGTGAGACAGAAAATTAAACATTAACTCCCTCCATCACTGATACACAGTGGCAGCAGTGTGTACCATCAACAAGATGCACTGCAGCCACTCATGAAAGCTCCTGTGACAGCACCTTCCAGACCTGTGACCTCTACTACATAGAAGGACAAGAGTAGCAGACGCATGAAAACACCATCACTTGCAGTTTCCCCTCTAAGCCTCACAACATACTGATTTGGAACTATATCGCCATTCCTTCTCTGTGGTTGGGTCAAATTCTGGAACTCCATCCCGAACAGCACAGTGGATGTACCTATACTACTTGGATTGCTGCAGTTCAAGAAGATGGCTCACCACCACCTTCTCAAGGGCAATTAAGGATGGGCAACCAATGTTAGCCTAGCCAACGACATTCACAGAATAAAAACAAATCACATATATATATATATATATGGCATATTTATATATTTTTAGATGTTTGAGAGGGAGACAAAACGGGAGAAAATTCTGGAAGCACGGCAACGTGAAATGCGGGTAAAGGAGCGTGCTAAATCTGAACAAGGAAAAGTGGTGGAACACAAAGAAGAAGATGAAGAGGAAACAATTGAATTCAAAATTGCACAAGCTGAGAGAACATTCTTTGAAACTATTGAACAAGAAAGGGAGAGATTTGAGAAGGAGGCAGAAAAAATGGATGAGATGGTAAGTGGAAGGAGTTTGGGGAGTTTTTTTACTTTGGAAATGATAGCGTTAGTCTATTTTTAATCTTAATGCCAAAAATTTTGAATGCTCCGGACATTGATTTTCTGTTTTATTGGTGCCTCCAGTACGATTTTGTTACTCTGAGAATTTCTTTAAAAACTGGCTAATATGAGTCACTTCTAATAGTACCCCTTTTGCACCTCTTAAGTAGCTAAATAGTTCTTAAATGCTGAGTTGTGGACAACTGTGAACAAATAGAATGAGAGCAAATTACAGCGAGAAGTGAATTTGTAATGTCAGGGTTTGTTTGAACAGACATCTACATTTGAACTTTCATCAGCTAACAGATGAACACAGTTAATCCCTCTCATCCCAGGCTTACATCTATAGAATGTACCTGTTTCATGCATTACTTTTATCTCCACTTTAAACTCTCTGTTAAATCTGAAAGGCATTATTATTATATGGAGCCTTTGTTCAATGATAATGAAAAATGTGAAATTTCTGATCCAAGAATAGATATTGGTGTTAAATCTCTGTGTTAGATTAGATGTGTATAGCTGCAGTTAGAAAATAATCAAACTGGAGAAGCAGGTTTTCTATTTAGATGTCACAGTGCAAAAGAAACAAAGCACTTTCCCACCATTTGTTGCTCTGCTTCACCTCTCCAATTCTGTAAGTAAAGTGGATCATTGAAATCGTTCATGGGCTCATCTCTGGTAGAAGTAATGTTGGGAATTAAGACTCAGTAAGTTAATTAACAATTTCAGGTTTCATTCGCACCACATTCCACAAATCTTGTTGGTATATTTTCAATTTGGTTCCCAGCTTCATTTTCAGTTTGAGTTTACATATGTTAAGGATTCTCAATTAGACTTCTTAACTCCATACCAATATCTCAATCATAGGCCAATGGAGCACCCGCTTATTGTTGTACCCTGAAGCTATGTCCCATATAAATGTGATTCTGTCTGAATTAATAGATGGAGTCGGAATCAAAAGTTCCAACAGCAAGCCCAACATATGGAAATGCACTTTATGGACCCACACTTTTGGTAGCTATTAGAAAGTTGTTAGCCTGACTATCCTATCCTGCCAGCTGAAGGCAGAAGTACAAATGAAGGATGTAGCAGTGGGTGGTTTAAGAAGAGAGATTGTGTTCATTCTTTTGTAGTATTACAATGACATGAGCTATTTTAAATATTTTCATTATTGATACTGTGGCCATACCAGTTTCCATGGTAACATGATTTATCAATTGTCTAATTTTTCTGAAGATGCAGATATATACGCTTTCAATAAATTGTCAGTGTAACATGCCATGGTCATCATAGTTGTGCAGGACTATTAGCCCAGTGACAAAATATGGACTGGGATCATTCAACCAGTTATTGTTGTTGGCTCACTGAGGACAAGACAAAAGAAGCTGCATTTATATAGTGTCTTTAACGTGTTACAAGGCAGACAGATGTAATGAAATAGACACAGAGCCAACAAAGAAACAAATAGGAGGGGTGACTGAAGTCTCCATGGCCAAGATGAATTTTTAGGGATGTTTTTAAAGAGGGACCCAGGGTGGGAATTTTCACCCCAAAAAAAGGTGGATTTGGGCTGGGTTAAAATGATAAAACACTCACACCAGACTTCAACCCACATCCAATGCACCAACCTCCAGGTTCAGTGGAGACAGAATGGGATGTGGGTGACCAAACCTCCCAAGAGATAGGTTGACTATTTAAATATTATTATGAGGCTAAGTGCCTCAGATTTAATTTCCCTTTCAAATTTTAGCCTGGCTGACTGTGTATGTCAAACCTCGGGGACAATATGTCTCCAATGCCCCCACCTCATTCCCCCCAAAGTATCTCTGGCCAATTGATTGATCTATTGCCCCTGAACTGGATCTCTCCTTCCTTCTCTGCCAGTTGTGGTCTGGTTCTGCAGGCTTTCCTACCTTCCTCCCTCTACTCAGATAGGCTGTGGCCAAGAAACAAAGTGCCTGAAGGAAACCCATTCTTCTGGGTTACCTGACCATATTATAGTGTCCCTGCCAGCCTCCAGGTTAACATCAGGATCCATTTTTTTGAGAGATATAGGTAACTGGTTCCAAACGGTGGCATTATGGTGGCAGAACACTCTGGACTCTGTGTTAAAAAGAGTTATGCTCAGAAAGCTGAAATGTGAAGAATGGTAAGAAAACAGGATGAGCAAGACTATCGAGGGATTTATAGATGAAAACAAAAATCTTGAATAAAATGCACTGAGAAATTAAGAAAACAACTTGGGTCTGTAAGAATGGCACTGGTGGGTGAACAGGATGTAGTAATGGGCAGGATATGTGTGGCATTATATTGAATACTTCGGGTTTTATGGAGGCTGAAGGATGGGACACTAGTAGAGAGACCATAAAAATAGTCAAGTCTGCAAATGAAAGCAAAACATAAAAGGAATCAGAGGCAGCAGAGTTGAGACTGATACAGAATCTGGCAATGTTAAAGTGGTGAAAGTGCGTATTCTTGGTGATGAAGAGAATGTAGGGTTTAAAGTTCAATTCTGGATCAAACTGGACAGCATAATTACAAATGGCCTTCTCCAATTGGAGGAGTGATCAGAGAGGTAGGAAGGAAGAAAGTTTGGGTTGCGGGTCATAAAGAATGGTTTTAATCTTCCTGAAGTGAGCTTATTATTTATAAAGTTTGACATATGACATCAAGGAGATACACATGCAGTTATTCAGAATTTGATGTTGGGGAGTTTGGTAATACGCTAACAGTTGCAGGGCATAATCATTAACCATTTATGGCTGTTAATGGGGTAAGTTGTTTGAGGAAAATGCTGGACCAACTTTACGAACATCTATGCCTTAATACTGCTTCTTGTTCTAGTGCACACTCTGATCTATTCAAAATGCCTAAAGGAACAGTGATCTATTATGGCATTTGTGGGCACATGTCTGAAAATTATTTACTATAACTGGACCAGCTGATAGTCATCTATAGTTAGAATGGTAATGAAATTGCTTAAGTAAAAATAACCGCTCCATCTCTTTATACTTCCACACCAGATAATTTGTATTCTGATGTACTTTTTGGTGAAACTTTAGGTGGACGGAACCAGAAAGTCCCTCCCAAATTCAATAGATGTTTGCTGCCTCTCCCAATTTTCCATTCTACCTACGATGTGTTCCATTACGGGCAGGGCTGGAAAATCCTGGCTTTATGATTAAATTAGACTGTTGGTACATAGGGAAAACCTCGACGTGTATTTGTATTCAAGTGAAATTGTTTACAAAATTGTTCTTTTTTTCTCTAGGAAAAGATGGTGTCAGAGGAGGAAGAGGAGGTGAGAACAGCTTTTTGAATTTAAAGAGTATACGAAGCAAAAGTTCATTCAGTTACTTAATGTAAAAATTAACAATTTTTCGAGATACAGGGTGGAATTCTTACATAGCACTAAGATGGCGGGGCGAAAACTGGAGTGTTGACCGCGCTACAGAGGCCGACAAGAAAGGACTCCAAACCCTTCGGTCCTGACCTCATTAATTATGCCATTTGGATGTTGTATCCTGTGGCGGTCTGTTGGTGCGTAGTCTGCTGTTCTATCTGGCATCATATTGAAAAGGTGCCAAACATCATTAACCCCCTATTGAAGTAAGAAGGTGAATCTCCTGAAAATGACGATGGATCTCTAGACGCATCCTGCGGCCGGAAGATGGACTCCCTCGAAGACACCATAACAGGAAGGTGCACCATAGATGCTTCCCCTACTCACTGCTGTGGGATACCAGGGTTGCCTGCAGCCTCCAACCTGAACTCTGGAGGCAGCTCCAGGCATTGCTCCAGATGTGTTTTGCATTGGCATGTTTTCCCACTGGTGCCATGGAGAATTGGGCATGGGTGGTTGAGCCTTTACCTGTATCCCTTAGCATCCCGGCCTCCAGCTTGTTTCTGATCCAACATGGTGGCCACCAGCAGAAGGACAAACCAATGCTTGGACCTCCCGCCAAATTCGTCAGTGGGGGCTTGGGAGAATGAGACCAATGCTGAGTATAAAAATGGGACAAATATATAAAACACTTCTTCAGTTGGCATTTCTAAATATAATTTCATTGCAGTCCAGGGATGACACTCTAGATTTCTGTATATATCTAACAGGAACCTTTGTTTTTTTTTTAGATGGATGATTATTAATCGGAAAATGCCACTGCGTTGTCAACTGAGTAAATTAGTTCAATTTGGTTCAACTATTGAATGAACAGCCAGCATCCAGAAGATTAATATCTTGAAATTTAGTATTGACATCTGGAAATTAAATGCACCTATTTTCATATTACATTGATTTTTATTCAAAACATAGTTTTCTTTAAATTTTTAAATAAAAGTTCAACATTTTCTTTCTGGTGGCTTTTGTCTATATATAATGCATTTTAAAGATTTAGTGAACAGCAACAAGGTCAATTTGTTGCAAAAACAAGCTTCCCTGAGTTGAAGAGGAAACTGTCAAGAAAAGAGAAGCTACCGCAATTTATATTTTTTTCTCCAATTTTGCTCCCAGAGAAATCGTTTACTGTCAACTTGGAACAGCTATTCCATAAGAGAACAGCTTTTCAAGGCCATATTTAAGCAAAGTTAGCAGCTGATAGCAGTCATAATGGTCTTGAATTTTCATAGCTTTTAATCCTGGTCAGCTGTACAACTAGAGCCAACATCATTGTGAGACTAAGAGGCTTTTCCGCCAGTGGGATCTTCCTCTGGGGATGTGGGTTTAAATCCCCCCCATGGCATCTGATAGAATTTAAATTCAATTAGTAAACTGTTTGCTATGGGACTTTGCAGTAGTTAGCGCTGCTGCCTCAAAGCTCCAAGGACCCAAGTTCTATTCTGGCCTCGGGTATCTGTTTGTGTGGAGTTTGCACGTTCTCCCTATGTCTGTGTGGGTTTCATCTGCTGGTATCCTCCCACAGTTCAAAGATGTCCAGCTTAGGTAGATTGGCCATGCTAAATTGCCCCTTAGTTTGTCTGTGTGTGTGGGTATGAATGTGTTCCCTGTGATGCATTAGTGTCCTGTCCTGGGTGTACCCTGCGTAACGTCCATGTCTATCGGGATAGGCTCCAACTCCCCACCACCCTGAATTAGAGTAAATAGTTAAATGAAAATGATGTGAATCTATAAGACATATAACCCTGGGCAGCGGAATAAGTGACCAGGAACTGTTAATTTTTATAATCTAAATTTAAGTTGCCTGTTTAAAAAATAGTGTTTTGTCAATTGTGCTTTTTAATCGTTTGACACAGTAAAGCATTTTGAAAGTATCAAATTTTGATATGTCATCCTTTCAACTAATAGTTAGTAATTCGAATTTCTCTTGAAAATTTAGCAATCTTTACGGAGGTCATAACACAAGACCCATGTGATTTACACTGCTGTGAAGATGGGCTTTGAGAGGGGAACAGGCCATAAAAAGCCATTGTAGTATCAGTGTATTCTTAAGATACCCTTGAACCTCACACACAGGTTAGTCTGCAAGAATCTGAGAGAGAGTGCAGAAAGATAGAGGCAGCTAGGCCTGCACCATAAGCAGTGAAAATGCTGGTCCTGTCAGTTGCCATGAAAAACATGGGAGGCAGGTCAAGATCAGATTGAATAGACCATGTTTGTGAGGATTTAAACAAGACTGGAAAATTTGCCTCACTTGGCTAAAGAGAGGAATTTTCAATTTGTCCCTCATTATGAGAGTCAACTCAAGAATTAGAAGTTATCCAGCTAGAAAAAGAAAAGGGAAGCAAGCCATCAGGAGTTGAAGATAGCATTGGAAAAGTTCTCAGAGAATTAAGTGTCCACTTAGAGTATAACCTTGGAGGGGTATTTTCTGTCATTTTAAAAGTTATATTGGGGATCTTTTCTTTAGAGTTTAGGATGCCTACTGAATAGTGTTTAGACAATGTTGCTTTCATTTGTTTATTGCAGTAAAAGTCTTAAAACTTGAAACCTTATTACATGAATCTTTCGGTGAGTCACTGGAAATTCAAATATTTTTCTAAAGGTTTATTGATCTATACAGGGAGCATAACAAAAGGAAATATTAGCTCCTATCATTCAGTGACATTGCTGTCACTCCAGGTATTAAAATGATCTAATAACTATAACAGTTGAAGGGCTGACAGATAAAGCAATGTTTCAACCAAGTGTATTTGATTCTACTTAGGAAACTAATGAGCTCACAAACTCCATTACTGAGTGAGCAATTCTATCCGTCAAGCTAAACCTGACTATTTGCAACCTTGACATCCTTCTTAGCCCTGAGGTGTGCTTCTGATGCCATATTTATCACATAGATCTGCTGCCACCTCTGTAATTTTATCCATATCCATCCCTGTTGAAGCCTATCTGCTGCTGAAACTCCCTGTGTGCTTTTTGTTTACGTTAGTATCAACTATTTTGATGCTGTCCTGATTAACTTCCCATTTTCCACCCTCCATAAACTTGAAATAATCCAACACTATGCTACCTGAATTCCAGGTTATATGCAACACCATTCTCCCATCATCCCTGTGCTTGCTGTCCAATGTTGGCTCGTGTCCACCAATGGCTCAACTTAGACATTATCATCTTCATATTCAAGTTGCCCCAGGGTCTCACCCCTATCTTTGTGACCTCCACAGCCCTACAACTTTTTGGGATCGCTGCATTCCTTCAACTTTGGCCTCTTGTACTTTTAGCTAACTATTAGCAGTCATGCCTCGAGCTGTGTAAACCTTAAGTTCTGAAAATTCTTTCCTCAACCTCTCCACCTTTTTTCTGTCTGAGAAACATAAGCAATTGTGTTAAGATGAAGGAGCAGCTATATGGAGGCACTGCATGTGACTTCTTTATTAGACAGGTAAATGTTAAAAAGATGCATGTTATAGCTTCCGTAATGTTGATAGTCTAATACTGATTAGTTCTACATCCCTACATGTACGTGCCCTACATCCACAACTCAATAGTTCTTTTGTAACAACATTAAGCAATCTTCATCATTTTTCTACATCTATAAATCAAGTGAGTACAGAGTTGGGGGGAGGGGTCATGTGATATGAGTGTGGGAATAGTCATGTTTCTATGAGCTCTGGCGCTGCTCATTTTAATTTTTTTTTATCCTGAGGTACAGCTCATAGTCACTTTATCCTGGAGTGTATACTCCGTGCTATGCCCTTGGGACATTTTTGGAGGAGTACTGATGGCAAGATGCCAAAGAGGGTCAGGAAAATCCTCAATATAAGAAATAATCGGAGGCACCTCTGAGGTAGAGCTGGGCCCTCAACATGATGACCTGGTTGGGGAGCAGCCTCTGGGTTTGGTGCTCTCGAAGGCGTTGCAGGAGATTACTCCAAATATTATCGAAGTTCTAGATGAACTGCAGACTACCGCAAGAACCTCAGTGAGGCGGAAGATAGAATCCTTAATGTCGAAAGTGCTGATTCTTCGGTCAAAACTCAGCTGCAATCCTTAAGGAATCTGCTGCATGATTGGTCGGATCTCCTGCTGGATCTGAAGCATCAGAGCCAGAGGAGGGTGTCTGTGTTGTTCGTTTTTGGAGGGAGTTGGGGGTGGGCTCCCAGTTGGATTTTTCGAAGGCCGGCTGCCACAAGTAGTTTAAAGTTTATTTATTGGTGTCACAAGTAGGCTTACATTAACACTGCAATGAAGTTACTGTGAAAATCCCCTAGTCACCTCGTTGTGAGGACTGGGCGGATCAACTTAAGGGGGCACACCATGTCCTATGCTCGAGGACAAAAGATGGCCATCATCCATGGGCTGTCGGCCTGCATTTCCAAAGCTTTGGGGGCCAACGGAGAGTTTTGGGGGTTGCCGGATATGGTGGATTTGACTCTATCATGGGGCGAAAATCTTGTTCTTCCCGGACTTCTTGGCAGCAGTGCAGCAAAATCACGAAGGCTCCAATGTGGTCAGAAAGCATTTGAAAGCTTTTGGAATTCAGTAGGCCTTGCACGATCCTGCTGTCCCAAGGGTCACCATTGAAGGGTCTGTTAGGACGCTCGACAAAGTTTGAGGCTTCGGCTTTTTTAGAGACCGTGAAAGGCAATAATTCGGAATCGTGATCCGCAGCTCCTTGTTAATCCTGGACTGAACCCCCTGTAATTATTTTCTCTTACCGATCCTGTTCTATACTTTTTCATATTGGCAGGGACAATCCTGTGACTGAGCCACAAGGCAAATTTCACTGACTATCCTGTTCAGTGTCATATTCTGCAGTTCATCATAGTTAATCCTTGTTAATTCTTGAATGTATCCCATGAAATTACATCTTTTAATTGATTGTTATGTGATTTATCACATTGATAGGGGCAATCCTCTGCATGTACATGATAGCGAATTTTCACTTGTCATCCTGATATCCCAATGTATCCAGGAGCATTCATTTATCCCTAATGGAATGCACCTCACAATGTGCTTCTTGATTTTAAAGAGAGCTGTACAATTTTCATCCGTTTTCTTATTTTATAATCCTGGTATGTATTTAGCGGTGGACTTTTTCTCCAGATATCCTTTATTACAATTATGATTAAAATGAACAGTGCAATTGCAGGGAGATGGGTATGTGCTTTAATATGAAGGTAATGGGTAGGGCCCAATGAGTCCTCACAGCGGGTGAAGAAAATCCCCCTAGAACTTATGGACTTGTGTATCTTTTCATAGAATCCTACAGTGCAGAAGGAGGCCATTCAGCCCATCAAGTCTGCACCAACCACAATCCCACCCAGGCCCTACCCCCATAACCCCATGCATTTACGCTAGCTAGTCCCCCTGACACTAAGGGGCAATTTTCATGCTCAATCCACCTAACCCGCACATTTTTGGACTTCAGTTGTTTTGGGGTTATAAAATCCTTGTTTAACTCTTGTTATGGTACAAACAGAATATATACCCTGGGAAGAGACACCGTATTGTATTGTCGGTGCCTCCTCTATGGTTAGGGATGAAAATCCACCGCCATTTTCTTGGTTGTGTACCGCTGAGCCAATTGTGGCTGTATCCTATTATTCTAATATTCCCCCATCCTTCAATATATCCTTTTGTTACTTGTATGGTGGGAGGCGTTGAATACAATGGGAATTTTTTCTCTCTTCCCTCTTCCTACTTGTACTTTTTTGAAAATGATCGTGCTGTACTGTACCAAAGTTTGAGAGTTTGCTGTGTTTTTTTTGTATAAAATGGAAAAACTTCAATAAAAATTAAAAAGAAAGAAAATCAGGTGAGTACATCCAAACAGGTGAATAGTCTACGGATCTTGCGCACTTTCCATTTTAATCACTCCATCATGGCACAATTGCTTTTAGTCCTAAACTCTGCAATTCCTTCCTTCCAGCTGCCTCTCTCCCTTTAAGACAGTCCTTAAAATCACCTCATGACCAAACTTTTGGTCATCTGTCCAGCGATCCGCTCCTGTGGCTAGGTATCAAATAATGCTCAGTAAAGCTCTTGGGAACTGCATTGGGACTTTTTGTTACATATAAAGGAGAATAAAGCAGAGAGTACAGACCCAGGAGTGTAAAATTGAGAGAGCGCCATGCTGGTCAGCTTTGCTTTCTCCCCCATCTTCTTCCTGCTTTTTCTGGTCTATTATTTATTCTGTTGCTGTAAGATCTACCTAATTTCGGGTTTTGTAACTTGTCTGTTCAAGTCCATTCCCTAGATTGCTCTTACTGGGAGTGCTGAATTAATACTATATTTGTCTGCGTTAAGCCCTATTCCCTATGGGAATGGTCACAAAGCATTTTACTTGTTAAGGCTCAGATCTAATCTTAAAAAACTCATTCAGAATCTTTCAAGGTGGTTCAAAATCAGAGTATTTATTTCCTTGTTATAAATGGAGACAGGTCATTGGTTGCTTTTACAGTTGATGATCATAATGGACAGGAAAACAGGAGAAAAATTATATCATTGGCAACCAGGCCCATAAAGAGACAACAAAGGTGAGGAAGCCTTAAACATGTTTCCAAGAGATATTCAAACATTTCTCCTAAACACCCTGAGAATGGAGAGCCTAAAACAATTGTCCTTCTGTTTGTAATTGTGATCGCACATGTCATTTTGTGGAAAACTAAAATACTAATTTAAAAAAAACACGTAGCAATTTTCATTTAATTAATGAATTCCTGAAAGTCTTTTACTTTGGTTAATCAACAACTCCATTAATCATTGTATTGTTGGAACTCTCTTCCACACAAGACAATTGATGCTAGTTCAGTTAATTAATCAAGTGACAAAAAAACCTAAGGGACTAAATGGCTTACTCCTGTTCCTACATAAATGCAATGTTGTTGTTGATAATTTAAAAATTTGAGTGTACAATTTTTAAAAGTCCCGAGTAGCTGTTTTAGTCAGACTGCTTGATTAGGAAATTCAAAACATCTTAGCAGAAATAAAAAATACTCAATCACCAGCACTTAGGACACTTCTTAAAACTTGCCTCTTTGACCAAGCGTTTGGTCAACTGACCTAATATCATCTTATGTGGTTCAACTGCATACTTTGTTTTCATAGAATCCCTACTGTGCAGAAGGAGGCCATTTGGCCCATCGAGCCTGCATTGACATCAATGCCACCCAGGTCTTATCCCACAGGCCTCATGTGTTTACCCTGCTGACATTAAGGGGCAATTGAGCATAGCCAATCAACCTAACCCACACATCTTTGGTCTGTGGGAGGAAACCAGAGCACCCGGAGGAAACCCACGCAGACACGGGGAGAACATGTAAACTTCACACAGACGGTGACCCAAGGCTGGAATTGAACCCGGGTCCTGGCACTGTGAAGCAGCAGTGCTAACCACTGTGCCACCATGCCGCCCTATATAAAGTGTTTTATAATATTGCTGTGAAGCTTGGGACATTTCATCATATTAAAGATGCTACATAAATATAAGTTGTTGTCATGAACCCACCTAACAGGCACCGGATGTTTCTTGAGACACTCCGTTATTCAGTTTGCTCTGTAGGTTTTAATATTTTTCTGTCAGCAAATCTGCCATTCCTCCAAGGAGTGATAATTCAACAAAGGGAAATTAAAATACTCACTTGTGCAAATTGTCACTTCATAGTGAACTGCTGCAGCATTCTTAAATTAATTGAAAGGTCATAGTGACATTTGATATGCTCATGCCAACTGAAAAAACAATATCTGAGCTGGGAAAGTGCGGTGCAGACATTCCATCGGTTTTGTTAAAGGCTTCTTGTCCTAGTTTCCAGTGATTATCAGTTTATCAGCCTGAATTTCATTCCTTTTTTCCAGGAATGTTAAATAGACTTTGTTCAAAGCAACTGAGTGCAAAGTTGTCTTTTGTTCACCTATATTAACAGCTTAGTTACTCAGACTTGAATCAGCTTTAATTCTTGTGTCATGGACAGGAAAGGGGCCAATTTAAACTGCCCTGATTTTCCCACTCTCTCCCCATCCATAATTGGAAATGATAAATAATGTTAATAATTAAGTTTATTTATTAGTCACAAGTCGGCTTACATTAACACTGCAATTAAGTTACTGTGTGTTTTATTATTCTGATTTCCCTCTTTATAAATGGTGGTGTATTTTCCCCAATCCTTAAATTTGGAATGGCTCAATCCTCCATTCGTAACTTGCACAGCAAACTCAAAGTAAGATGAAATAAAAAGGGTATGTTTATTTTTATACACACACGTGTGAGAGGTATTTCACTACATTCACCCCTTTTGCACTTGCACAATAAATGGGGGATTAGGGAAAAGGAAGAAGGTTCAAAGCATGACTTAAATAACTTACACATTATGGTTTGACATGTGTCCAGGGTCCAGAATCAGAAGTCAACTGCAATGGTCCTTCCAAGGGGAGGTTGATATTATGGAGTGATCCATCTTTCCAAAGTGAGACTTCATGACAGGACAAGGCACATACAGTGAGTTAGCCTGGAGGCACAAGTTCCAAGGCTCCAGGAGTTGGCAGGTTTGAGAAGGGCTACCACTGGCTTACTGGTAGACAGGCTAGTGGCTTTTGCTACCAAAGCTAGTGGCTTTTGCTACCAAATAAACCTGTTGGACTTTAACCTGGTGTTGTGAGACTTCTTACTGGTAGACAGCACAGCCTATTGCCTGGAGTTCTGTTCATGTTGGAGGTCAAGCAGTAACTGCCTGAGTTCAATTCCAGAGGACAATGTGATTGTGCAGCTTGGGGGGTAGCCATGTCACACAAATTCCACCATCACTCCTTGAGATGGACCAAGGAAGTATATTCCGATAGCTGGATTCTTCAGGAGTTTAAGTGGAATTAGGATTCCTTTAGTTCTTGGCGACACTGGTTTTGGGTTGCTAAATGAGGCTCTCTTGCTCAAACCATTGTGTTATAACAGTTAATGCTTAGGCCATTAGCACCATTATGAGACATTCAAATCTACAAAGGCTGTTTTTATTCAAAGTTGGCTGGAGCAGACCCATTCCAGATGTTTAAAGTGTTAGCCTCTGTTAATTTTGAAACTGCTGGACATCATCATGTGACCAGCTGGAGACATCTTGGCAGCTCAGCAGCTGTCCATTTTGAAAAGTACAAATAAAATGACTTGATAAAGTAATCCAGCTATTGAATATTATATATATATATATATATATATATCCTTCGTGTCTCATCCGTGACAATTGGGGATCAAACAAGTTGAATCCAATTTAATTTGCCAAATTCTGAATGATATAAAACAAAGAATAAAAGTGATTTATGTCACTGAAAAACAAAAAGAATCACAGAATTAAAATTAAGATTAAAACTAAAAATAATCTTGATGAGGACTCTGGTGTAGTATTCAAAGGCTTCACACTAAGTCTGATTCTCTTTTGATCACCATGATGGAACCATAAACCAAAATAACCAAATTTACAGAATGACCCCCAAAATGAAGAAATTATCATTAAAATTCCCCTTTTTATAGCTTTTACTTTCACACAAATCAGAACCAATGCAAATTATACAGGAATTTACAGGCAAATGATATTGCAAATAGCAAGGCAAATTTCAATTTACATAATTGATACAACAAAGAAATGTCTTACATCACCACAAACATTCACATTACTCCCTGTGCAAATGTGGCATCACGTAGCTGCACCTTTCCAAATTATGCTGTTCTTTATTCATGCAGGGTAGCGCAGAAGTCCTTTCTGACTAAAGTTTTTGCCCCAAAGTTTCAATGGTATGATTATCATCTTCAAGGCACACTTCTATAAGCCCTCTCTCTGTCGTGACAGTGTAGCTTTCAGTCAGTCGTGATAGTGTAGCTTTCCAGAGTTCCTTTTCAACTCAACAACTAATTAGATCCTGCTGCATAGTTAGGCTGTTTTTGGGAAAACACCCAGCCCTTTAGCCTCTCTGAGCCATCATCATAACTTTCCAGATATTAGATCTTTTTAGTCAGCTCACACAGTACCTTCAAAAGCTTCTGTCTCTTTTTCTGCCAAACAGAAAACAAACATCATCTTGAGAGCAATTTGCTTCTTCTCCTCACAAGAATTTTCCTCTTTTTGTCTATGTCTGCTTTCTCTTTGTTTCTGCATCTGTGTGTTGATCAGCTCCACCCTCCAGCTCCTCTGCTTGGAGCTCTCCTTTGTCTGCAACTCTCCTATGTGTCTGCTGGCACATAGCTTCTGGTCATAACTTCCTTCCTTGTTGTACAACTTCCAGGGCAAGGGTAGCCAGGTCACATGGACAAGTATATCTTATTATCTAAGAAAATCACAATTGATATGTTTGCAAACTTTTACAAGTCCCTTTCAAACATTCTTAGAACTAATTACAGATTCCTCAGACATTTTTTTTAAATTACAAATTTTCCTTAATGTATTATTTCTGGTCAAGGGTTGTCATGATGCACAATTGAAGTGATATGTCAGTGAAAAGATCATAGATCCAATAATAATGGAATCTTTGATAAATCATTCCCACTTACAGCGCCAGGGATCCAGGTTCAATTCCGGCCTCGGGTCACTGTCTGTGTGGAGTTTGCACTTTCTCCCCGTGTCTGCGTGGGTTTCCTCCGGCTGCTCCGGTTTCCTCGCACAGTCCAAAGATATGCAGGTTAGGTTGATTGGCCATAGTAAATTGACCCTAGTGTCAGGGGGATTAGCCAGGGCGACAATTCCATAGTAGTGTTTGCACAGGAACAGCTAAAGGTTACCTGCCCACCTTCCTAGTGAGTGAATAATATTTAGCAATGTGAAATCTGTATACATGGAAACTTCATCTGCACAAACTAATGGTGATAGTAACTGTAATAGATATTTATGCAGAGTCTATTTATTCATAGAATCATAGAATCCTTACAGTACAGAACGAGGCCATTCAGCCCATTGAGTCTGCACCGACCACAATCCTACCCAGGCCCTATTCCTGTAACCCCATATATTTACCCTGTTAATCCCCCTGACACTAGGGTCAATTTAGTATGGCCAATCGACCTAACCTGCACATCTTTGGACTGTGGGAGGAAACCGGAGCACCCGGAGGAAACCCACGCAGACACGGGGAGAAAGTGCAAACTTCACACAGACTGTGACCCGAGGCCGGAATTGAACGTGGGTCCCTGGCGCTGTAAGGCAGCAACGAATACCTGGACCAATTTCTGGTTCCTTCCAATATTCGAACTGAGCTGACTGTTGTTCAGCCCTTTAATTGAACATGCTTTGCATAATAAATTCAATTAGCTATCCATCAAGACAAGTCCCGGATTGGCCAAAACAATTCATTGCTACATCTTCAGCATAACTTCAAGATTTCACCATTAGATAAATGACATCTCTCAAAGCAAATGTGGTAATTGTGATCAAAGGATCATCTGAATTAATGTTCTATTTAGTTTAGTTCTAACTTTAAAATAATATCCGATTTGAAAATGGATAAGAAGGGTATCACCTAAACTTAGTACAGTGCATCCTGCCACTGTCATATTCATGGGATTTTGTAATACTTCCTGCAAATCAACTGCAGTATCGGCAGTTCTCTGGACATAGAGTTGATAATTTTCTAAAACCTAACTTCATGTGTTTAAATAATTGATTTCCAATCTTTTCTCTCTCCCCCGCAACCCCCCACCCCACAACACATCCAATTAGAGAGGCTTCTCCCACCAATCTTGTTCCAAATACTAGAAGTTAGGCAAAATAACCTAAAGTGGCTTCCACATTGTGAAAGTCCGAAAGACATGCAGGTTAGGTGCATTGACCATGCTAAATTCTCCCTCAGTGTGCCCGAACAGGCGCCGGAGTGTGGCGACTAGGGGATTTTCACAGTAACTTCGTTGCAGTGTTAATGTAAGCCTACTTGTGACACTAATAAATAAACTGAAACATTAAACATTGTTTCTTTCGACGATCAGGTGGGAAAGAACAAGGGTGGAATTTTCCTGTCCCGTGTCCCGCCACGGAAATCATAGTGAGTGGGGCACAGACTATGCAAAGATCCGTTGACCTCGGGTGGGATTTTCCGGTCTTGGAGCGAGCATGGCCAGAAAATCCCACCCCAAGTCTCTATTTCCTCCTAATAGAATAGATGGGAACTTTTAAGTATAATACTTTAGTACATCAGAGGCGTGATGATTGAGCCACGCGTGTGTCTGTGCTATCTCTAAAATATTTCTCAAAGCATAACTTAAGGTAACATGTATTATGGCCAGGTCCAGAAGGGTGAATACATTTTCACCGCGGAGTTTGACTGTAACAGAGTTTGATTTTTTTTTAAAAGTGGTGCTTTTTAAATTCAGTATGTCATTGACCATATTTCAAGCTATATGAAGAAATAAGCCAGCCAGAGCTTTTGAATTATCAAGTAAGGAGTTAGTTTTATTATTTAGAAGCTCACTCAGGTAAAAATATAAGACTTATTAAAAAGGAAAAATGGGTCCCAAATCCCATCACACGCACACACACACGCACAAACATGCAAAACAGAACAGGTTTCAAGGTGGAGGACGTGGAATTGATAAGAGTTAAGTTCCATAAAAAAGAAAAAAAGAAATGCTCTGATGTGTTCCTTTAGGTGGATTTGAAATTCCAGGCATTGCAGCCATGCTTCTGGAGATGATCTTTTATTAAAACTGTGATCTGTCTTTTTCAAAAATGGATGTTACGGCATTTGAAGTTGCTTTCGATTGAAATTCACTATCTCTGTGATGTATTCCAAAATGTAACAGAGATAGGGCACTGAACTCGTAGGTAGCAAGACGAGTTAGATGATGTTGCTGGTCCATTTCTACAGACTCCTTTCTGACTTTAGCAGCTTCTGCTGTCCTTTCCTACACTGGGGATAAAGCTGCCTGCAGTCAGGTGACTGCCTTTCAAATTGCACAGTCATGAACCCTCGAACAGTGGGATTCTCTCTCAGCTGTTGTTAGAAGCTGTATAGATCACTAGTGGCCTCCAACAGATCAGACAGTTAATTCCTTGCATGCTGTTCGCCATTGTGATTGCCATAAATTGATTGAATGTTGATGTCTCAGCTATTAACTCCTTGAATGGTCCATTTCCCTGTGATAATACAGAAAAGAAGCTGTTACATCTCCAAGGTGTTGTTGTTGTCTGTCTGAGGCTTCCATAGACTTGATGACTTTATGATGGGCAATGTGACTTTATTTTTTAAAATTCATTCATGGGACATGGACATCGCTGGCTGGCCAGCATTTATTGCCTATCCCTAGTTCCCCGAGGGCAGTTGAGAGTCCACCACATTGCTGTGGGTCTGGAGTGACATGTTAGGTCAGACTGGGTAAAGACGGTAGATTTCCTTCCCTAAAGGACATTAGTGAACCAGGTGTGTTTTTCCAACAATTGACAATGGTTTCATGGTCATCAGTAGATTTTTAATTCCAGATTTTTTTTATTGAATTCAAATTCCACCATCTGCCGTGGCGGGAATTGAACCCGGGTCCCCAGAATATTAGCAGAGTTTCTGGATTAATAGTCTAGCAATAATACCACTAGGCTATCGCCTCCCCTTGCACAAATGTGAATTAGCAGCTATTTTAAAGTCAATGGGCAGAGTGTTAAGGCCATTCATACCGGCGAGGTTTTCCCATCCCGCTGCAATGAATCGAGATTTGGCCAGGCACTAAATTCTCCGACTTTGCTGCAGTGGCGTGGTGTGAACGGCTGGTAAGATTGCGTCCAATATGTTTGCTTGGCAAAAGTCCATTTAAACATGTTCAACATATATCTGACTAGCTGATGAAATTAATATTCCACATTGCACACAACACATGTTGTGACTTTTTTTGTAATTTGGAGAAATTATGTGCTTACAAAAATCACTGATTTTATTTCACTTTTAGCATCCAGTGCCTGCATCAAACCATGCATTTGGTACAATGCAGATGCTGGCTACATGTAAAGCTTTTCTTACTCTCTGCAAACACCATAGCTTAATACCTAAGAATATTTTAACGATCAGTCTGATTTTCCATTTTCCTACATGATCCATCCTTAAACTCTGACCTGTCCCAGTGTCTCAAGCATATCACCACCAGGTGAGATGAGAGTGACTGTCCTTGACATCAAAGTAATTAGTAATGGGCAATAAATACTGGTGACACCACACCCCATGAAATAATATAAAAAACACTACCCAGCTCTGTCCTCCCATTTTTTCTTATATCTTACCCTCCTTTCCAATTTTTGTTTTACCTGCATTATCTAGAGCACATAGGTCAAATTCACAAACCACATCATCTTTCTGAGTGTGGACATTAGTGAACCAGATGGGTTTTTCCTGATAATCGACAATGGTTTCATGGTCATCAGTAGATTCTTAATTCCAGATTTTTTTATTGACTTCAAATTCCACCTTGTTGGGATTTGAACCCAGGTCCCCAGAACATTAGCTGAGCTTCTGGATTAATAGTCTAGTGACAATACCACTAGGCCAGTGCTCCCCTAGCTCTTTTCCAGCCCTTCTCCAGCCCTGGGAAGGCTGGGCGGTGTAACTGATTGAGGTGTTTAAGATTTCGAGACAGGATCGGAAGAAGCTGTTCCCCAGAGTTGAAGGGTCACGAAGAGGGTATAATTTTAAGGTGAGGGGCAGAAGTTTTAGAGGGGATTTGAGGATTTTTGTTTCACCCAGAGTGTGGTGGGAGTCTGAAAAGAACTAACTGGGAGGGTAGTAGAGGCAGCAAAAGTCATAACTTTTAAAAAGCATGTGGATGAGCACTTGAAATGTCATTCAAGGCTATGGGCCAAGTGCTCAAAGGTGGGATTAGTGTAAATTTAGTGTAATTTTGTCAGTGCAGACTCAATGGGCTGAAGGACCTCTTCTGTGCTCTATAACTCCATGACTTATTACCCTGATGTGTCAGTACCACTGCCCCAGTGGTATTATCGCTAGACTATTCATTTTGACCGTAAGATACCCTCTATCTCTAATAGTGACAGAATCTTTAGTAACTGGCCCTTATAACCTCTCTTCCTACACTTCTTCTGTCTTGCTACTTCTCTCCTCCATTTCAACATCCTCTTTGAACCACGCTGTCAGCTACTTCCACTAATTATCTTTCTCATACTGCAGACTGAAGCTTCATCGCAGTACCGAGTAAGGAATGGACTGTCAGAGGTGTCAAACTTCTGACAAGAGATTAAATCAACATCTGTTTGCCCACGCAGCTGGACATAAAGGAAGGGACAGAGAGTTGAAGGTAAAGGTGTATCTGAATAAAGTCCTTGCAAAGAAAATTAGTAAAAGAAATTAGACGGTCTTTATATGAATGTATGAAGCATTCATAACATGATGGATGAACGAATGATGCAATTCAACATAAATGGTTTAGATCTAACCACCATTATAAAGGCAATAATTCGGAATCGTGATCCGCAGCTCCTTGTTAATCCTGGACTGAACCCCCTGTAATTATTTTCTCTTACCGATCCTGTTCTATACTTTTTCATATTGGCAGGGACAATCCTGTGACTGAGCCACAAGGCAAATTTCACTGACTATCCTGTTCAGTGTCATATTCTGCAGTTCATCATAGTTAATCCTTGTTAATTCTTGAATGTATCCCATGAAATTACATCTTTTAATTGATTGTTATGTGATTTATCACATTGATAGGGGCAATCCTCTGCATGTACATGATAGCGAATTTTCACTTGTCATCCTGATATCCCAATGTATCCAGGAGCATTCATTTATCCCTAATGGAATGCACCTCACAATGTGCTTCTTGATTTTAAAGAGAGCTGTACAATTTTCATCCGTTTTCTTATTTTATAATCCTGGTATGTATTTAGCGGTGGACTTTTTCTCCAGATATCCTTTATTACAATTATGATTAAAATGAACAGTGCAATTGCAGGGAGATGGGTATGTGCTTTAATATGAAGGTAATGGGTAGGGCCCAATGAGTCCTCACAGCGGGTGAAGAAAATCCCCCTAGAACTTATGGACTTGTGTATCTTTTCATAGAATCCTACAGTGCAGAAGGAGGCCATTCAGCCCATCAAGTCTGCACCAACCACAATCCCACCCAGGCCCTACCCCCATAACCCCATGCATTTACGCTAGCTAGTCCCCCTGACACTAAGGGGCAATTTTCATGCTCAATCCACCTAACCCGCACATTTTTGGACTTCAGTTGTTTTGGGGTTATAAAATCCTTGTTTAACTCTTGTTATGGTACAAACAGAATATATACCCTGGGAAGAGACACCGTATTGTATTGTCGGTGCCTCCTCTATGGTTAGGGATGAAAATCCACCGCCATTTTCTTGGTTGTGTACCGCTGAGCCAATTGTGGCTGTATCCTATTATTCTAATATTCCCCCATCCTTCAATATATCCTTTTGTTACTTGTATGGTGGGAGGCGTTGAATACAATGGGAATTTTTTCTCTCTTCCCTCTTCCTACTTGTACTTTTTTGAAAATGATCGTGCTGTACTGTACCAAAGTTTGAGAGTTTGCTGTGTTTTTTTTGTATAAAATGGAAAAACTTCAATAAAAATTAAAAAGAAAGAAAATCAGGTGAGTACATCCAAACAGGTGAATAGTCTACGGATCTTGCGCACTTTCCATTTTAATCACTCCATCATGGCACAATTGCTTTTAGTCCTAAACTCTGCAATTCCTTCCTTCCAGCTGCCTCTCTCCCTTTAAGACAGTCCTTAAAATCACCTCATGACCAAACTTTTGGTCATCTGTCCAGCGATCCGCTCCTGTGGCTAGGTATCAAATAAGCTCAGTAAAGCTCTTGGGAACTGCATTGGGACTTTTTGTTACATATAAAGGAGAATAAAGCAGAGAGTACAGACCCAGGAGTGTAAAATTGAGAGAGCGCCATGCTGGTCAGCTTTGCTTTCTCCCCCATCTTCTTCCTGCTTTTTCTGGTCTATTATTTATTCTGTTGCTGTAAGATCTACCTAATTTCGGGTTTTGTAACTTGTCTGTTCAAGTCCATTCCCTAGATTGCTCTTACTGGGAGTGCTGAATTAATACTATATTTGTCTGCGTTAAGCCCTATTCCCTATGGGAATGGTCACAAAGCATTTTACTTGTTAAGGCTCAGATCTAATCTTAAAAAACTCATTCAGAATCTTTCAAGGTGGTTCAAAATCAGAGTATTTATTTCCTTGTTATAAATGGAGACAGGTCATTGGTTGCTTTTACAGTTGATGATCATAATGGACAGGAAAACAGGAGAAAAATTATATCATTGGCAACCAGGCCCATAAAGAGACAACAAAGGTGAGGAAGCCTTAAACATGTTTCCAAGAGATATTCAAACATTTCTCCTAAACACCCTGAGAATGGAGAGCCTAAAACAATTGTCCTTCTGTTTGTAATTGTGATCGCACATGTCATTTTGTGGAAAACTAAAATACTAATTTAAAAAAAACACGTAGCAATTTTCATTTAATTAATGAATTCCTGAAAGTCTTTTACTTTGGTTAATCAACAACTCCATTAATCATTGTATTGTTGGAACTCTCTTCCACACAAGACAATTGATGCTAGTTCAGTTAATTAATCAAGTGACAAAAAAACCTAAGGGACTAAATGGCTTACTCCTGTTCCTACATAAATGCAATGTTGTTGTTGATAATTTAAAAATTTGAGTGTACAATTTTTAAAAGTCCCGAGTAGCTGTTTTAGTCAGACTGCTTGATTAGGAAATTCAAAACATCTTAGCAGAAATAAAAAATACTCAATCACCAGCACTTAGGACACTTCTTAAAACTTGCCTCTTTGACCAAGCGTTTGGTCAACTGACCTAATATCATCTTATGTGGTTCAACTGCATACTTTGTTTTCATAGAATCCCTACTGTGCAGAAGGAGGCCATTTGGCCCATCGAGCCTGCATTGACATCAATGCCACCCAGGTCTTATCCCACAGGCCTCATGTGTTTACCCTGCTGACATTAAGGGGCAATTGAGCATAGCCAATCAACCTAACCCACACATCTTTGGTCTGTGGGAGGAAACCAGAGCACCCGGAGGAAACCCACGCAGACACGGGGAGAACATGTAAACTTCACACAGACGGTGACCCAAGGCTGGAATTGAACCCGGGTCCTGGCACTGTGAAGCAGCAGTGCTAACCACTGTGCCACCATGCCGCCCTATATAAAGTGTTTTATAATATTGCTGTGAAGCTTGGGACATTTCATCATATTAAAGATGCTACATAAATATAAGTTGTTGTCATGAACCCACCTAACAGGCACCGGATGTTTCTTGAGACACTCCGTTATTCAGTTTGCTCTGTAGGTTTTAATATTTTTCTGTCAGCAAATCTGCCATTCCTCCAAGGAGTGATAATTCAACAAAGGGAAATTAAAATACTCACTTGTGCAAATTGTCACTTCATAGTGAACTGCTGCAGCATTCTTAAATTAATTGAAAGGTCATAGTGACATTTGATATGCTCATGCCAACTGAAAAAACAATATCTGAGCTGGGAAAGTGCGGTGCAGACATTCCATCGGTTTTGTTAAAGGCTTCTTGTCCTAGTTTCCAGTGATTATCAGTTTATCAGCCTGAATTTCATTCCTTTTTTCCAGGAATGTTAAATAGACTTTGTTCAAAGCAACTGAGTGCAAAGTTGTCTTTTGTTCACCTATATTAACAGCTTAGTTACTCAGACTTGAATCAGCTTTAATTCTTGTGTCATGGACAGGAAAGGGGCCAATTTAAACTGCCCTGATTTTCCCACTCTCTCCCCATCCATAATTGGAAATGATAAATAATGTTAATAATTAAGTTTATTTATTAGTCACAAGTCGGCTTACATTAACACTGCAATTAAGTTACTGTGTGTTTTATTATTCTGATTTCCCTCTTTATAAATGGTGGTGTATTTTCCCCAATCCTTAAATTTGGAATGGCTCAATCCTCCATTCGTAACTTGCACAGCAAACTCAAAGTAAGATGAAATAAAAAGGGTATGTTTATTTTTATACACACACGTGTGAGAGGTATTTCACTACATTCACCCCTTTTGCACTTGCACAATAAATGGGGGATTAGGGAAAAGGAAGAAGGTTCAAAGCATGACTTAAATAACTTACACATTATGGTTTGACATGTGTCCAGGGTCCAGAATCAGAAGTCAACTGCAATGGTCCTTCCAAGGGGAGGTTGATATTATGGAGTGATCCATCTTTCCAAAGTGAGACTTCATGACAGGACAAGGCACATACAGTGAGTTAGCCTGGAGGCACAAGTTCCAAGGCTCCAGGAGTTGGCAGGTTTGAGAAGGGCTACCACTGGCTTACTGGTAGACAGGCTAGTGGCTTTTGCTACCAAAGCTAGTGGCTTTTGCTACCAAATAAACCTGTTGGACTTTAACCTGGTGTTGTGAGACTTCTTACTGGTAGACAGCACAGCCTATTGCCTGGAGTTCTGTTCATGTTGGAGGTCAAGCAGTAACTGCCTGAGTTCAATTCCAGAGGACAATGTGATTGTGCAGCTTGGGGGGTAGCCATGTCACACAAATTCCACCATCACTCCTTGAGATGGACCAAGGAAGTATATTCCGATAGCTGGATTCTTCAGGAGTTTAAGTGGAATTAGGATTCCTTTAGTTCTTGGCGACACTGGTTTTGGGTTGCTAAATGAGGCTCTCTTGCTCAAACCATTGTGTTATAACAGTTAATGCTTAGGCCATTAGCACCATTATGAGACATTCAAATCTACAAAGGCTGTTTTTATTCAAAGTTGGCTGGAGCAGACCCATTCCAGATGTTTAAAGTGTTAGCCTCTGTTAATTTTGAAACTGCTGGACATCATCATGTGACCAGCTGGAGACATCTTGGCAGCTCAGCAGCTGTCCATTTTGAAAAGTACAAATAAAATGACTTGATAAAGTAATCCAGCTATTGAATATTATATATATATATATATATATATATCCTTCGTGTCTCATCCGTGACAATTGGGGATCAAACAAGTTGAATCCAATTTAATTTGCCAAATTCTGAATGATATAAAACAAAGAATAAAAGTGATTTATGTCACTGAAAAACAAAAAGAATCACAGAATTAAAATTAAGATTAAAACTAAAAATAATCTTGATGAGGACTCTGGTGTAGTATTCAAAGGCTTCACACTAAGTCTGATTCTCTTTTGATCACCATGATGGAACCATAAACCAAAATAACCAAATTTACAGAATGACCCCCAAAATGAAGAAATTATCATTAAAATTCCCCTTTTTATAGCTTTTACTTTCACACAAATCAGAACCAATGCAAATTATACAGGAATTTACAGGCAAATGATATTGCAAATAGCAAGGCAAATTTCAATTTACATAATTGATACAACAAAGAAATGTCTTACATCACCACAAACATTCACATTACTCCCTGTGCAAATGTGGCATCACGTAGCTGCACCTTTCCAAATTATGCTGTTCTTTATTCATGCAGGGTAGCGCAGAAGTCCTTTCTGACTAAAGTTTTTGCCCCAAAGTTTCAATGGTATGATTATCATCTTCAAGGCACACTTCTATAAGCCCTCTCTCTGTCGTGACAGTGTAGCTTTCAGTCAGTCGTGATAGTGTAGCTTTCCAGAGTTCCTTTTCAACTCAACAACTAATTAGATCCTGCTGCATAGTTAGGCTGTTTTTGGGAAAACACCCAGCCCTTTAGCCTCTCTGAGCCATCATCATAACTTTCCAGATATTAGATCTTTTTAGTCAGCTCACACAGTACCTTCAAAAGCTTCTGTCTCTTTTTCTGCCAAACAGAAAACAAACATCATCTTGAGAGCAATTTGCTTCTTCTCCTCACAAGAATTTTCCTCTTTTTGTCTATGTCTGCTTTCTCTTTGTTTCTGCATCTGTGTGTTGATCAGCTCCACCCTCCAGCTCCTCTGCTTGGAGCTCTCCTTTGTCTGCAACTCTCCTATGTGTCTGCTGGCACATAGCTTCTGGTCATAACTTCCTTCCTTGTTGTACAACTTCCAGGGCAAGGGTAGCCAGGTCACATGGACAAGTATATCTTATTATCTAAGAAAATCACAATTGATATGTTTGCAAACTTTTACAAGTCCCTTTCAAACATTCTTAGAACTAATTACAGATTCCTCAGACATTTTTTTTAAATTACAAATTTTCCTTAATGTATTATTTCTGGTCAAGGGTTGTCATGATGCACAATTGAAGTGATATGTCAGTGAAAAGATCATAGATCCAATAATAATGGAATCTTTGATAAATCATTCCCACTTACAGCGCCAGGGATCCAGGTTCAATTCCGGCCTCGGGTCACTGTCTGTGTGGAGTTTGCACTTTCTCCCCGTGTCTGCGTGGGTTTCCTCCGGCTGCTCCGGTTTCCTCGCACAGTCCAAAGATATGCAGGTTAGGTTGATTGGCCATAGTAAATTGACCCTAGTGTCAGGGGGATTAGCCAGGGCGACAATTCCATAGTAGTGTTTGCACAGGAACAGCTAAAGGTTACCTGCCCACCTTCCTAGTGAGTGAATAATATTTAGCAATGTGAAATCTGTATACATGGAAACTTCATCTGCACAAACTAATGGTGATAGTAACTGTAATAGATATTTATGCAGAGTCTATTTATTCATAGAATCATAGAATCCTTACAGTACAGAACGAGGCCATTCAGCCCATTGAGTCTGCACCGACCACAATCCTACCCAGGCCCTATTCCTGTAACCCCATATATTTACCCTGTTAATCCCCCTGACACTAGGGTCAATTTAGTATGGCCAATCGACCTAACCTGCACATCTTTGGACTGTGGGAGGAAACCGGAGCACCCGGAGGAAACCCACGCAGACACGGGGAGAAAGTGCAAACTTCACACAGACTGTGACCCGAGGCCGGAATTGAACGTGGGTCCCTGGCGCTGTAAGGCAGCAACGAATACCTGGACCAATTTCTGGTTCCTTCCAATATTCGAACTGAGCTGACTGTTGTTCAGCCCTTTAATTGAACATGCTTTGCATAATAAATTCAATTAGCTATCCATCAAGACAAGTCCCGGATTGGCCAAAACAATTCATTGCTACATCTTCAGCATAACTTCAAGATTTCACCATTAGATAAATGACATCTCTCAAAGCAAATGTGGTAATTGTGATCAAAGGATCATCTGAATTAATGTTCTATTTAGTTTAGTTCTAACTTTAAAATAATATCCGATTTGAAAATGGATAAGAAGGGTATCACCTAAACTTAGTACAGTGCATCCTGCCACTGTCATATTCATGGGATTTTGTAATACTTCCTGCAAATCAACTGCAGTATCGGCAGTTCTCTGGACATAGAGTTGATAATTTTCTAAAACCTAACTTCATGTGTTTAAATAATTGATTTCCAATCTTTTCTCTCTCCCCCGCAACCCCCCACCCCACAACACATCCAATTAGAGAGGCTTCTCCCACCAATCTTGTTCCAAATACTAGAAGTTAGGCAAAATAACCTAAAGTGGCTTCCACATTGTGAAAGTCCGAAAGACATGCAGGTTAGGTGCATTGACCATGCTAAATTCTCCCTCAGTGTGCCCGAACAGGCGCCGGAGTGTGGCGACTAGGGGATTTTCACAGTAACTTCGTTGCAGTGTTAATGTAAGCCTACTTGTGACACTAATAAATAAACTGAAACATTAAACATTGTTTCTTTCGACGATCAGGTGGGAAAGAACAAGGGTGGAATTTTCCTGTCCCGTGTCCCGCCACGGAAATCATAGTGAGTGGGGCACAGACTATGCAAAGATCCGTTGACCTCGGGTGGGATTTTCCGGTCTTGGAGCGAGCATGGCCAGAAAATCCCACCCCAAGTCTCTATTTCCTCCTAATAGAATAGATGGGAACTTTTAAGTATAATACTTTAGTACATCAGAGGCGTGATGATTGAGCCACGCGTGTGTCTGTGCTATCTCTAAAATATTTCTCAAAGCATAACTTAAGGTAACATGTATTATGGCCAGGTCCAGAAGGGTGAATACATTTTCACCGCGGAGTTTGACTGTAACAGAGTTTGATTTTTTTTTAAAAGTGGTGCTTTTTAAATTCAGTATGTCATTGACCATATTTCAAGCTATATGAAGAAATAAGCCAGCCAGAGCTTTTGAATTATCAAGTAAGGAGTTAGTTTTATTATTTAGAAGCTCACTCAGGTAAAAATATAAGACTTATTAAAAAGGAAAAATGGGTCCCAAATCCCATCACACGCACACACACACGCACAAACATGCAAAACAGAACAGGTTTCAAGGTGGAGGACGTGGAATTGATAAGAGTTAAGTTCCATAAAAAAGAAAAAAAGAAATGCTCTGATGTGTTCCTTTAGGTGGATTTGAAATTCCAGGCATTGCAGCCATGCTTCTGGAGATGATCTTTTATTAAAACTGTGATCTGTCTTTTTCAAAAATGGATGTTACGGCATTTGAAGTTGCTTTCGATTGAAATTCACTATCTCTGTGATGTATTCCAAAATGTAACAGAGATAGGGCACTGAACTCGTAGGTAGCAAGACGAGTTAGATGATGTTGCTGGTCCATTTCTACAGACTCCTTTCTGACTTTAGCAGCTTCTGCTGTCCTTTCCTACACTGGGGATAAAGCTGCCTGCAGTCAGGTGACTGCCTTTCAAATTGCACAGTCATGAACCCTCGAACAGTGGGATTCTCTCTCAGCTGTTGTTAGAAGCTGTATAGATCACTAGTGGCCTCCAACAGATCAGACAGTTAATTCCTTGCATGCTGTTCGCCATTGTGATTGCCATAAATTGATTGAATGTTGATGTCTCAGCTATTAACTCCTTGAATGGTCCATTTCCCTGTGATAATACAGAAAAGAAGCTGTTACATCTCCAAGGTGTTGTTGTTGTCTGTCTGAGGCTTCCATAGACTTGATGACTTTATGATGGGCAATGTGACTTTATTTTTTAAAATTCATTCATGGGACATGGACATCGCTGGCTGGCCAGCATTTATTGCCTATCCCTAGTTCCCCGAGGGCAGTTGAGAGTCCACCACATTGCTGTGGGTCTGGAGTGACATGTTAGGTCAGACTGGGTAAAGACGGTAGATTTCCTTCCCTAAAGGACATTAGTGAACCAGGTGTGTTTTTCCAACAATTGACAATGGTTTCATGGTCATCAGTAGATTTTTAATTCCAGATTTTTTTTATTGAATTCAAATTCCACCATCTGCCGTGGCGGGAATTGAACCCGGGTCCCCAGAATATTAGCAGAGTTTCTGGATTAATAGTCTAGCAATAATACCACTAGGCTATCGCCTCCCCTTGCACAAATGTGAATTAGCAGCTATTTTAAAGTCAATGGGCAGAGTGTTAAGGCCATTCATACCGGCGAGGTTTTCCCATCCCGCTGCAATGAATCGAGATTTGGCCAGGCACTAAATTCTCCGACTTTGCTGCAGTGGCGTGGTGTGAACGGCTGGTAAGATTGCGTCCAATATGTTTGCTTGGCAAAAGTCCATTTAAACATGTTCAACATATATCTGACTAGCTGATGAAATTAATATTCCACATTGCACACAACACATGTTGTGACTTTTTTTGTAATTTGGAGAAATTATGTGCTTACAAAAATCACTGATTTTATTTCACTTTTAGCATCCAGTGCCTGCATCAAACCATGCATTTGGTACAATGCAGATGCTGGCTACATGTAAAGCTTTTCTTACTCTCTGCAAACACCATAGCTTAATACCTAAGAATATTTTAACGATCAGTCTGATTTTCCATTTTCCTACATGATCCATCCTTAAACTCTGACCTGTCCCAGTGTCTCAAGCATATCACCACCAGGTGAGATGAGAGTGACTGTCCTTGACATCAAAGTAATTAGTAATGGGCAATAAATACTGGTGACACCACACCCCATGAAATAATATAAAAAACACTACCCAGCTCTGTCCTCCCATTTTTTCTTATATCTTACCCTCCTTTCCAATTTTTGTTTTACCTGCATTATCTAGAGCACATAGGTCAAATTCACAAACCACATCATCTTTCTGAGTGTGGACATTAGTGAACCAGATGGGTTTTTCCTGATAATCGACAATGGTTTCATGGTCATCAGTAGATTCTTAATTCCAGATTTTTTTATTGACTTCAAATTCCACCTTGTTGGGATTTGAACCCAGGTCCCCAGAACATTAGCTGAGCTTCTGGATTAATAGTCTAGTGACAATACCACTAGGCCAGTGCTCCCCTAGCTCTTTTCCAGCCCTTCTCCAGCCCTGGGAAGGCTGGGCGGTGTAACTGATTGAGGTGTTTAAGATTTCGAGACAGGATCGGAAGAAGCTGTTCCCCAGAGTTGAAGGGTCACGAAGAGGGTATAATTTTAAGGTGAGGGGCAGAAGTTTTAGAGGGGATTTGAGGATTTTTGTTTCACCCAGAGTGTGGTGGGAGTCTGAAAAGAACTAACTGGGAGGGTAGTAGAGGCAGCAAAAGTCATAACTTTTAAAAAGCATGTGGATGAGCACTTGAAATGTCATTCAAGGCTATGGGCCAAGTGCTCAAAGGTGGAATTAGTGTAAATTTAGTGTAATTTTGTCAGTGCAGACTCAATGGGCTGAAGGACCTCTTCTGTGCTCTATAACTCCATGACTTATTACCCTGATGTGTCAGTACCACTGCCCCAGTGGTATTATCGCTAGACTATTCATTTTGACCGTAAGATACCCTCTATCTCTAATAGTGACAGAATCTTTAGTAACTGGCCCTTATAACCTCTCTTCCTACACTTCTTCTGTCTTGCTACTTCTCTCCTCCATTTCAACATCCTCTTTGAACCACGCTGTCAGCTACTTCCACTAATTATCTTTCTCATACTGCAGACTGAAGCTTCATCGCAGTACCGAGTAAGGAATGGACTGTCAGAGGTGTCAAACTTCTGACAAGAGATTAAATCAACATCTGTTTGCCCACGCAGCTGGACATAAAGGAAGGGACAGAGAGTTGAAGGTAAAGGTGTATCTGAATAAAGTCCTTGCAAAGAAAATTAGTAAAAGAAATTAGACGGTCTTTATATGAATGTATGAAGCATTCATAACATGATGGATGAACGAATGATGCAATTCAACATAAATGGTTTAGATCTAACCACCATTATAAAGACATGCACTGGAATGCTATCGCCCCGCCTGTCATGGAATTGGAGCGAGCGCAGGGTGGACAACAGAAATGTCTGTCGACCTTGGGTGGGAATTTCTGGTCTCGCTCGGGCGAGGCCATAAAATCCCACCCATGGTATAATGTCCTAACTATGTCAGGGGTTGTGGGTTTTAACAGAAAGAAAATAACATGATTTGCACACGTGGATTCAAACAAATACGCAACAGGTTTTATTGAAGAGCTGCTCTCTGCACCGTTTCAAATACAGTAAGTAGTCTCACAACACCAGGTTAAAGTCCAACAGGCTTATTTGGTAGCACGAGCTTTCGGAGCATTGCCCCTTCATCACCTGACGTAAGGGAATAAGGGGAAGAGAGAACAAGGGTCTTGTAGAGGGAGCAATCCTTCCAGAATGCTGAACCAGGAGGGGAAAAGGTGTTCAGTGGAGGCATCACACTGGAGGTGGAGGAAATGTTAAGGATAATCCATTGGATGAAATACTGTTGGGGTGTAAGGTGACAAGAAAAGGAACTGGCTGGGTGACATGGTGGCACAATGGTTAGCACTGCTGCCCCACATCTCCAGGGACCTGGGTTCAATTCCTGGCTTGGGTCATTGTCTGTGTGGAGTTTGTGCATTCTCCCTGTGTGGGTTTCCTCTGGGTGCTCTGGTTTCCTCCCACAGTCCAAAGATGTGTGGGTTAGTGCATTGGCCATACTAAATTGCCTCTTATTGTCCCGGGCTGTGTATGTTAAAGGGATGAGCAAGGTAAATCTTTGGGGATAGGGCCTGGGTGGGATTGTGGTTGGTGCAGACTCAATGGGCCGAATGATCTCCTTGTGCACTCGGGTTTTTATGATAAAATCCTATCATGATGCTGGAAGTGATGAGAAGGGGTGGATGTATGGGAAATGGGACAGTCGTGGTCAAGAGCCTGTGAACCATGGGATGGGGTGATGCTTTGTTTAAGGAAAAGGGAAGACAGATCAAAAATGTTAGTTTGGAAGATTGTATCAACAGAACAGATGCAACAAAGACAGAGGGGACGATCTGGAACCCACGCTCACCGTCTGAGGGAATGGCGGCGGGGGCTCAAGATTCGGCGAAACCCTGGACATCGCAGATCTTGCTGGCAAAATCGTGACTTCCAATTTTTGCCATCCCTGGCTGGTGAATACAGGTGAAAAATGTATTTACATTTCATTAATCCCCCTCTCTTACCGTATATTGACCCCCTGCCATATATTCAAACCGATGTGAATCTGTTCTGGGGATCCCCTATGGACGTAAAAGTGAGTATAGACCCCCCCGGAGAGGGGCATGGCCAGGCAATGGCCTGACAATGCCCCATGGCACTGTCCCTTGGCACAGATTGGCACTGCCAGGCTGGCACCATGCCAACATGGCAGTGCCCACCTGAAAATGCCAACCTGTGCCAAGGGGCAGAGCTAGGGGTGGGCCCCAGTGGCAGCCTTCATGAGGGAGGGGGGATTCAATTATTTGTGGTAATGGGGGGTGTAGAGGTGGGAGCTGGGTTGCCGGCGATGGCTGTTTGGGGGCGGGGGGTAGCGGAGGATGGGTGCTGGCATTGATTGTGTGGGTGGGGTTTTGGTGGAGGGTTGGGGTCGAATATTCAGGTGGAGGTGGGGGGGGGGGGGGTTGCTGGCACTGACTGCTGGGGGGGAGACAGAAATGCTGGCTGTGATCATTGTGGGGGTGGGGTGAATTCTAGCTCCGATTGGGGGCGGGGTGGGGGGTGAATTCCAGCTCCAAATGGTGGGGGGAGGGGGTGAATGCCGGTTCCAGTCAGGGAAGGGCTGGGGGGGGGGTGAATAACTACTCCAATCGGGGATTGTGGGGGGGAGCCCCTGAGACTTCCATAGTGGGCCATTGTTTGTTCTGACTGGGACCCCCTTTAAACATGGCGCCCAGATCTCTGTGCAGCCGGGCTTTGCTGGCATGTTGAGGCCCTATCCCCCTCCCCCCCTCCATTTGACAGCACGAAACACGCCTACCTGTTTTTTTGTGGTAGAGTGTGATAAAATCTGGAGAGAAGACCGGCATGTTTCACTAGAGAGAAACATTATTTTTCTCACCAGTACCAAGACGTTCCATTTTTTGGTAAGCTTTTGCCCAGAAAAAACAGTGTATTTATAGGAATCAGGGCATGAGCAAGGTCAGTCAAGGTAGCTGTGGGAATGAGTGGGCTTGTAGTGAATATTTTATTGATAGCCTATCATTGAGACAGAGGGACAAGTCAGAGATGGACAACGTGCTGGCGAGAGAAGGATGGTAATTGGGAGTAAAATTGATTAAATTTTCCAATTCCGGGCGAGAGCAAGAAACGGCACAATACAGTCATCAAGGTGTCAGAAAAAGAGGCGAGTGAGTGGGCCTGAGGAGAAAGGAACAGTAAATGTTCCACATTTCCAACAAAAAAGCTGGCATAGCTAGGACCCATGTGGCAACCCATAAGCAGTAAGTAGGTAATTAGCCAGAGTCCACAGGCTTCTCTCTCCATTAGAGAGGATAATTGTTTGTTTATAGATAAAAGAGACACCATTCATTTTTGTAACATAAAAATAAATAAATGGTCTTACATCCATTACCTAAACAAAGACTGCCCCGAATCTTTCCACCTTATTATCTTAAGAGCCCCCAGAGGAAGAAAACAGTCTCAGGACTTAGATTAGGTCAGGAATACAAAATCAATTTGTATTTGCGCTAAAATTAGTTCATTCCAATGTTCAATCTGTTTCACTGCCGAGATAAGACATATTCTGATGAGACTGATGAAGGCTGAAACTTTCATCTTGATGCATATGACATTCTTCGAGTGACTTGATTGAATTACAGGCAAGTGGTTTCCTCCCGGGTGTCTATTGTTGCAAACACCAGCTAATTGGGTAAATACCGTACCTGTAAACACAGCCTTCCACTTGTAATGCGGCTTTCAAAGGGGAATTGGATCATTATCTGAAGAGGATAACATTTCAGTCCAGTGGGAGAGTGGAACAAGCTGTAAGCTCCCCCCTCGCAGAGAGCTAGTCCGGACACATGGGGCTGAATGGTCTGCTGTGTTGTAACCATTCCCAGCTTCTCGATTTGGACACTGCAGCATCATTCCAGGTGCTTTGGTGGAACAGTTAACAAAACCTAATCACCGTCCTTATAAATTTATGATCAACAGATCCACATAATCGGTGGCAGCTTTGCAGTTTTAAGCAACCTCATTCTTAAATTGTTCCTGGAAAGCAGATTTCCAGTCTGAATGTACAGCAGAAGTTTCTTGATGTTTTTTACCCCCTTTAACTGAGTATTTTCACTCACAATTAATTGATTCTCAGCAAATGCTGGAAAATCTAGAATCCAACAGTACAGAAGGAGGCCATTCAGCACATCGAGTCGCACCTACCACAATCCCACCCAGGCCCTATCCCCATGCATTTACCCAGCTCGGCCCCCTGACACTAAAGGGCAAGTTAGCATGGCCAATCTACCTAACCCGCACATCTTTGCACCGTGGGAGGAAACTGGAGCACCCGGAGGAAACCCACACAGACACAGAAAGAACGTGCAAACTTCACACTGATCTAAGCTGGGAATTGAACCCGGGTCCCTGGCGCTGTGAGGCAGCGGTGCTAACCACTGTGCCACTGTGCAGGATTTGCTGTTTTACATAGAATACCTTGTAATGTAGAAAGTGCAGAAAGAGGCCATTTGGCCCATCGAGTGTGCACCGACCACAATCCCTGTAATCCCACGTATTTATGCTGCTAATCCCCCAGCACGAAGAGTCAGTTTATCATGGCCAATCCACCTAAGCTGCACATCTTTGGTTTCAGATTCCAGCATCCGCAGTATTTTGTCTTTATCTTTATTGATTCTCATTCATTTTTCAGTACCCACCCACAGTGTCCCTGTGTTGGCTATTGAGGGGGGGGGGGGTGAATGATGCTCTCTGGATTTGAGTGCTCAGGCTGTGTGTGGCCGACAGGCGGCCTCTGTGAGCTCGGACCCAGCCGATTGTGTGTCCGTGTCAGCTCGGATTTCTTGGGAGCACAGAATCCAGGCTTGAAAGTCTTCTGAGCTCCAGGATAACCATCAGATTCACACACACACACACACAGCGACAGGCTCGGCAGAACAGAACGCACCTTGCTGCTCCAGCGACTGGAGAATAGGATCGCTCCTGTTCAGGAAGCTTAAATCAAAATAACCACAGGGGAAACAGCCTCCAAAGGGACAATTGTTTTTTTGGGGTTTTTTTTTATAAAACAAAAGCTACAAGATTGCGCACTGTAGTCCGAATCAGAAAATGCTGGCATTTGGGTAGTTTGTGATAAAGTTGTGGATTTGAATTCTCTGGTGTGTGTGTGTGTGGAGAGAGGGCTGGGCGAGAGGAAGGTATCCAGTCCAGGATGTGAGGTGTTGGGGAAAGGTACAGCTTGATTCTCTTTCTGGGACCTAGCGCCATGCAGCAGGTACTGTACAATCCGACCCACTGCCAACAATCATGAAGGACGGAGGAGAATCCAAAGACCAGCAACTGACTGTAAGTTCCTGTCTAACCCTCCAAAATGATATATATATACTTGTAAAGTGAATAGCTTGTTTTAACATAAATATTGCATTCCCCGCAAGAAGCATCCGTGCCAGGGGGAAATAAATTTACTGGCATTTTGATTTAATTTCAGTTGTGCTCAATGTTAACCACCGCAGAAAGGTGAGTCCAAACTGTTTATCTGGAGTTGTGAATTAGGCTTCCTGTTGGTATCAGGTTATATGAAGTGTTCAAATAATTTTAGTTCATATTCCAACGCCAACCGAATGTTAAGTTAGATCAACTGCAGCTGCCCGTGTGTACCTGATACAATTCAAATGTATTTATCCTGCACTGACATTGGGAGATTGATTGCAAACCAGAAGTTCTTGCATCTAAAAATGCAGGGTTATTGATTACAGAGCTGACTCTGGTGTATTTTCCCGATGGCAATTAACTTGAGCAGCCCAAGTGTAATCATGGCCCACCTCGTCCCCTCAAGCGCAGCAACATAACACCCCTTGAATTTCTCTTATTTTTCTCCATTTGCTCCATCTCACTTTTCTGAAGATGCTGATTTGACCTCTGGTTCATTGTCCTTGCATGAGCCCAGCCGAATCCAACTGCCTTGCAGAATCTTGTTCTCACCTAACAAGCACGTTTATCTGGAAGACGGACTGGATAGTAAACAGGAACACTGGAAAAGTTTTTAACCCTTCACTTAAAGGTTCAATTATCTTGTAATAACTTGGCTTCATTTAAGTTTAGAAGATGATTGAATTGATTTAGTTCAAAATGATTAAAGGGACTTAACAAGGTATTGTCATTGATGGGGCAAGGCAGAACCGAACCTAAAATTAGAACTAGGCCATTTTTAACAGCAAAATCAGAACATTTTTGTAATGAAAATCTGGAACTGTCTCCCAGAAAAGCCTGTGGATATTGGGTCAGTTGCCATTTTCAAGGTGAAGATTGATAGACTTTTATTGGGTAAGAGTGTCAAGGAAAATGGAACAAAGATAGGTAAATGGAATTCGGATACAATCAAATGAAATGGGATAACAGGCTCGAGGGGCTGAATACTATATTCCTGTAATAATGTAACCCTTGAGTGCTGAAAGCCATAGTACTGCTTGACTGTTGCCCAGGCTGAATTAAACTGAGTGAGAGCCTTTGTTTAAAGCATCTTATTATATCCACAGGATGTCACAAAGCACTTCGCAACCAATCAATTACTTTTTGGAGTATAGTCTTTATTTAGTCTCTCAAACAGAAACTGAAATAAACAACCAATTAACATGTTTGTGATGCATTAGTCGAGGGAGAAATCATGACATGGAAGATATTCTTGTTAAATCAATGGGATTTTTAAATTTCCATCTGAAAAGGTTAATAGAATAAGGTGTACCAATTCATTCAAAAGAAGTTCTGTTTTCAACTCCTCAGATACTAAAGTAGTTCATGCCAGCACGTAAGGTGGCATTCAGGCTTGAGTTGATAAATGGCAAGGAAATGTCAGGCAGTGACCAACTCCAAATAGAGGGAATCTAATCATCTCCCCTTGACATTCAAAGGCATTGCTGAATCCTCCATTGTCAACATGCTGGGGGTTACCATTGACCAGAAACTGTACTGGACCAGCCATATAAATACTGTGGCTATAAGAGGTGGGGAACTTTGTGGTGAGCAACTCACCTTCTGGCTTCTCAAAGCCTGTCCGCCACCTACAATAAGAAGTTTAACAACACCAGGTTAAAGTCCAACAGGTTTATTTGGTAGCAAAAGCCACACAAGCTTTCGGAGCTGCAAGCCCCTTCTTCAGGTGAGTGGGAATTCTGTTCACAAACAGAGCATATAAAGACACAAACTCAATTTACATGAATAATGGTTGGAATGCGAATACTTACAACTAATCAAGTCTTTAAGAAACAAAACAATGTGAGTGGAGAGAGCATCAAGACAGGCTAAAAAGATGTGTATTGTCTCCAGACAAGACAGCCAGTGAATAACCGGGATCATGGCACACTATTTGTAACCCCCACAGAGTTTCACTGGCTGTCTTGTCTGGAGACAATACACATCTTTTTAGCCTGTCTTGATGCTCTCTCCACTCACATTGTTTTGTTTCTTAAAGACTTGATTAGTTGTAAGTATTCGCATTCCAACCATTATTCATGTAAATTGAGTTTGTGTCTTTATATGCTCTGTTTGTGAACAGAATTCCCACTCACCTGAAGAAGGGGCTTAGAGCTCCGAAAGCTTGTGTGGCTTTTGCTACCAAATAAACCTGTTGGACTTTAACCTGGTGTTGTTAAACTTCTTACTGTGTTTACCCCAGTCCAACGCTGGCATCTCCACATCATCGCCACCTACAAGCCAGGAATGTGATAGAAAACTCTCCACTTGCCTGGATGAGTGCAGCTCCAACAACATTTAAACTCCACACCACCCCAGCACAAGGCAGTCCACTTTATTGGCATCCCATCTATCACTTTAAACATTAATTCCCTCAGACCAACAGCATACCACGGTAGACGTTGTGTACTATCCATTTACACAATGCACTGCAGCAAACTTCCAAGCCACAATCGTTACCATCTAGAAGAACAAAGGCAGCAGATGCATGGGAACTTGTCCATTCCTCTCCATGTCACACACTGTCATTAGTTATATATCACCTTTCCCTGTTGCTTGATCAAAATCCTGGAGTTCCCTTAGAAATGAGAAGCAGGAGTAGGCCATTCGGCCCTTTGAGCCAGCTCCCCCATTCATTTTGATCAGGGCTGATCATCGAAATCAATATCCTGATCCCCCCCTTCCCCGAGATATCCCTTGATCCCTTTAGCCCCTAGAGCTATATCTAATTTCTTCTTGAAATCAAACGTTTTGGCCTCAACTACATTCTGTGGTAGTGCATTCTACACATTCACCTCCACTCCCTTCCTAATAGCACTGTGGATGTACCTACACCATATCAACTGCAGCAGCTCTTGAAGTTCAAGTGGGTTTTTCCCTTGCACCACCTGACCCTGGCCCTACCTGGCAGCTATGTCATTCAGGAATCAACCAGTTCAGTCATTGGTGGTGCTATCAAGCCACCCTTGGCCAAGGACATTGAAGTTTCCCACCCAGAGTACATGACATGCCCTTATTTCCCACAATGCTTCTTCTAAATGCTGTTCCACATGGAGGAGTGTTGATATATCAGTATTGAGGGAGATTGGTAGTCCAGAGGAGATTTACTTGCTCATGTTGGACCTGAGACTTCATGGAGTCCGGATTTAATGCTGAGAACTCCCAGAGCCATTTGCTTCTGGCTGTATAACATTGTGCCACCAGTGTTGGTGGGTTTGTCCTGTCAGGAGAACAGGACGTATCCAGGGATGGTAAGTTGAGTCTGGGATATTGGCTGAACTGTGTGACTCTGTAAGCCTGACTTGTGTTGTTGTTGCTTGACTCATCTGTGGGACAATTGTTCCAAACTTGGCACAAGTCTGCAGAGATTAATGAGGTGGATTCACAGGGCTGAATGCACTGGGTGTACCTTTGCCATGTTCAACTCTGATGCTTCAGTTGATGCTATGTGGCCCGTGTGTGGCCCATTATTATACATTTTTGTAACATTTTTAATAGCTTGCTGGGGTATTTCATATGGCAGTTAAGAGTTACCCATATTGCTATTGGTCCAGAAAGCACATAGATCAGACCCAGTAAGGACTGAAGGCTTTCTTTCCTAAAATGACATTAACGATCCATCCTATATTTTTATGAACAGTATTATCCAAACAAGCTTTTTTATTTGAGATTTATTTAATTGCCTGCATTTAAATTCCCCAACTGCTATCGTAGGATTTTGGCTAGTGGGTGGCAGGCCATTAATTGAGGCCTCTGGATTAGTAATCCAGTAACATAAGCAAACCCCTATTATTAAAACAAATTTGTATTGACCTTTTGTATGATTCCATCCAACTGCACTTGTGCAGGAGGCAGGCAAAGCAATGTCAGCATCATGGGGGTCCTGGGCAATCTTCCTCAAACTAATATTTGTGTTCACCAGCATCATACAAGTTATGTGCCCTCCAGTTGACCTCTCAAACTCCGAAGGGAGTCAGTCGTGGAGAACAGTGTCAGCACAACTGCGAGGGCCCGCATTACCATTTATGTCATTCAGGCTAAAATTAGTGCTCCAATTTATTTACAATTACCCAAAGGGAAAGAAGTACAACAAATAAACTGCAATGTAGTTATTGTCTTACACTTCAAACTGTCCCAAAAATAATTTGCAAAATCTTCCAGTCTGCATTAGAACCATTTAACCGAGCATTTAATTAAAGCACCATGGGTATTTCAAACCCATGGAGCCATTCCAGTTCCTGCACTAATCGAACTGACAGGCAAATCAGAGACTGAGCATCCTGGGGAACTGCTGGACTAATTGTGTGAGGCTTTGCTACTGGTAGGGAGCCTTGCTGGCAGCAAGCACGGTTCAAAAATTCAAAACCATAACAATATTGTGCTACCTCTGGCCTGCACTGGCATCCTACAAGTCGCTTCACCAGCAACAGATCATGCCAGAATTATCCCTATGATGTTGGCGTTTGCATTTTATGAAGTGGTGACAGGTTTCTTTTATGTTGTTGGCTTTCTGTGAGGTGGGGACAGGTTTCTTTGAAGAACAATCAGATTCTTTCTCAACAGACTGGTAATCACAGCATTAATTATTTTTGCTTTTCATCTGGGGAAGTCAAGAACAGCAGTCCCTTGATGGACTGCGTCATTTATCTGCCCAGTGCCTGAAAAGAAGCCTATTAGAATTTAATTTGGCTTGACACTCATTTGATGGTTCCAACAATCATAAATATATTAACATTTCAAAAACTAAAGGTAGTAGCCAAGCAAACTTAATCTGACAGTCTCACTAACAAAGATAGGTCACCAACCCTTCAAGCTGTAGCTATCTGATATATTTGTTCCATTTGAAGTTTAAATATCACAAGTCGGCTTACATTAACACTGCAAAATAAATGCAGAAAGTTTACATATTATACAACGTCAGAGTACTGTTGTATTGACATTTGTGTTTCTCTGGTAGTGTATTTCTTCGATAGGACCTATTTTAAATTTATATAGTTTGGTCAAATACACAAGAAATTCTTGACTCTTGATCTGGCCTGACAGATGTAGAGTGCTACCTGAGCTAGGGATTTGGCACAGAGCTAGGTTTTTGTTGGTTGGTTTCCCATGTAAAAGTATTGGGATGCCTTCCAAGAAGAAATGGGTTGCCATGATAGCATTCATTCATAAGAGGGGAAAATATCACACTGGGGTTCTCTGGGAGCTAGCATACAATCTTGTTGTAGAGGATTCCGAATTCCAATCACCTGCAGCAGATGCTATTTCAGAACATGTTAGAGTCACTCCTCTGTTGTCTGTATAATCTGGAGGTAAAGAACAGATGTGGCTAGCAAGACTCCAGCCAAATATATTAAAAACTGATCTGTCTCCTCATTATTGTACACAATTCCTGTTCCTGGTAGCACCCCAAAAAAATGCCCACTGCTGTGGGCAAAGTCGATTCAAAAATAATAGATATTAACATAAAATCTATATTGGTGGTAAAGGGATGATAAAGACATTAAGCAAAAGCAGATTAATTGTTAAGGTGACTGTTGGTTAAATGCATGACTACTGATCCTGGGGAACATATCGAGCAGTGTTACGTAAGCTGCTGATGATGAATTGTCCAGTTCCACTTGCAGCCAATGTGCCTTCATCAGAATCTCTGTAATGACATTCTGGCTATTAAACAGTGGCTTCCACATCCAATTATACCCCTTGTAGAGAGTAACAGAAGCTCATTATTTCTGCATCTTCAGCAATTATCGTAACTTTTGCTTTGTACAGGTGGCCCTGCGGATTCGGCCCATCAATGAGACAGAAGTGGAGGAAGGAGCCACGATCATTGCTCACAAAGTGGATGAGCAGGTCAGATGTTTCTGAATGTCAACCTGATTTGAATGGATTTTGTTTTACAGCAAATGACAACCGTTGTCAAGAAGTCACTTTTGTTGTTTGGAAATCCTTCAAAGCAGATCAGTTTGCATTGCACTTTTTTTTTCAAAATTTTAGAATAACTGTGTACTGAACTGTCACAATCTAGAAGATGTCCATTCAAGATTGATGACTATAAGGAGGTTGCAAACCAATTAAATAATAGGACAGGGGGAACTGTTTGTTTTTCCAGAGTGCAATTACTCAAATTACAGTGCATTTCTTTTTTATAAAATACACGCTTGGATGGGCTTGAATTAACTTGGATCAATTGAGAAACTTGAAAAAGTAAATTGGAACTGGTATTGAAGGAAGTGAAGACAAAAAATTGAGTGTATTTGAAGTAGGTAACAAAGTAAAGAGCATGCGGGATCTTTAAGGTTCAAAGGTGAGATAGAAGGAAGGGAGACAGGAGGAATTTCTGGAATAATAAATATTAACAACCATTTTCAATGTACACAACACTGATATATTTTCTGGAGCTGAGTGTGGGAATGGGAACTTCAGAGATACTGGAGAAAAACAGGAGATTTGAAAATAATGATTGAACTTCACACTCCACAAGGTGACTGGACCAGATGCAATGCAAGAAAAGTGCCTAAGGAGAATAAGGATTGAGGTGGAGAGAATCCGTGGCTGAAATTAGGGAGAAAATTGCAAGCAACATAAATAATTGGGCTCAGATGAAAATCTCTTACCTCATCTGCGATCAATAACAGTCACATAAATCACTAGTCACACAAAGCAGAAGGTCAATGAATTATAGGAAAGCAGTTCTGCAATCATTCTTCATTGAATTTCAACGTTTCTTTTACTAGATTTCCCCCATGTACCATACAATTTATTTTAATTACAATGAGGAACATCAGAAATCGTTCTGAATAAACCACAGAAGGCTATTTCTGTTTTTACAATGATCAGTGCTGGGGCCTTAGCTATTCAATCTATATTAATAACTTCACTGTAGAGACAAGAAGTGATGTATCTAAATGTGCTGATGATACAAAGCTCGGTGGGAATGTAAGCTGTGAAGAGGACACAAAGATCTGGGGGGCGGGGAGGTAGCGAAGTGGGCAACAGGGTGGAAGCTGGAATTAAATGTGAAGTTATTAATTTTGGAATGGAAAGCAGAATATTTTTAAAAGCAGCAACATCTGTGAATATTAATGTTCAGAGAGACAGGTGGACAAGTACCAGAAACACTGAAATTTAACAAACAGGTACAACAAGCAATTACGAAGGTAGATGGCATGGATACAGGGCACCATTTTGAAGTTTGCAGCTGATGCACAACTTGAGGGTAGTGAACAGGAAGGTAGGACTTCAAGAGGACACAAAGGTACTGACGCAATGGGTGGATATATGACGGATGAAATTCAACTCAAGTGAGGTCATTTTGTTGGGAAGAATGAGGAGAGACAATATAGGCAAAATGGGTTTTAAAATGGCTGCTAGAAGAGCAAGGCCTGGGAGCACAGTTTTGAAGGTAACAGGGCAGATTAGCAAAGCAAGCTACAAAGCAGACGGGATCTTGAATTTTGTAGAGACATAGAATACAACACCAGGAAGTTATTCTAAACCTTTATTAAATGCTAGTTCAGCATCAGCTGAAGTATTGTGTCCAATTCCGGGCGCCACACTTCAGGAAGGACATTGAAGACTTTGGAGAAGATACAGAAGAGATTTATTAGAATGTAATCCCCCATTCTTTCAATCGGTAACATGGATAGACTAGAATTATTTTTCGTAGAGCAGAGAAGGCTACAGTTGGTTAGAAGTATTTCAAATCATGAAGGATTTAGGTACAGGAGATGAAGAGAAACTGTTTCCAATACCAAAAGGTCAATAAACAAAGCACATATTTAACATGATTTGCAAAAGAATGAGAGGCAACATGAAGGAAAATTTTTCACACCAAGAGTTGTTAGGATTTGGAATGCATTGTTTGAACCTGTATTCACCAACCTATCAATGGTAGCCTTCGAAATGGAATTGAATGAATACTTGAAGGAGAAAAATAGGGAAAGAGTAGGGTAATGGGACTAATTGAATTGCTCTCCAAATTGATTTCAAGAAGAAATTAGATACAGCTCTTGGGGCTAATGGGATCAAGGAATATAGGAGGAAGGGAGGATCAGGATATTGAATTCGATGATTAGCCATGATCAAAATGAATGGTGGAGCAGGCTTGAAGGGCCGAATGGCCTATTCCTGCTTCTAGTTTCTATGTAAAGAGCTGATGCAGGCTCAATAGACCAAAGCTTATGTTGGACTAGTCTATGATTTGCTATGTTTAAACATTGTTACCATTATACTGACGTTCCTGTATGACAATAAGACTTTTCAAACATTCAGAATGAAAGCTTTGTTAAGGACTCCTATAGTAGCAGTAGTCACTGTGGGGCCAAGCATTGGCTATACACTCTTACTGCATTTGCCCAGCTTCACAATCGATACAGATAGAAATAACAATTCCCCAACAATCTTCTAATCATCACACAATGTAGTTGCATGCAACTGAGTTACCAAAGCACATGTAGGTAAGAGGGTCAAACTCATAAAGACAAACCTCAGAGGGTCTTGAATGAGATTTTAACTCTATCAAAACCCATCCACTTACACAAAGTTAAAATTCATCCCTAGCTTGTGTTCATCACTTGAACCAGAAGAAAATTTGTTTCCAATTTTACTTTGTGGTTGAGAGTGGCCTCCTCCGACTTTCATTCTAGATTTTGGTGTCATATTTTAACTTGAGAGGAGACCAGGAGGGGACTTTCTCCAAGGAGTCTTCAGATAATATTATGACTTGAAAGAAAATAAAACCTGAAGAATCATCACAAACTCACTTCCCACTCTAGCACGGAAAGCATCAGACAGCATCCAAGCATTTAATGGTGCAAAGATGAATGGCAGGTCAGAGGATTGTTCAGAATATAAAGAACGACAGAGAATGACTAAAAGGATTAATCAGGAGAAAGAAATTAGAGTATGAGAGGAAGTTGGCTGGAAATGTAAAAACAGATAGCAAGTGTAAGTAAAGTGAGTGTTGGTCTTCTCGAGAGTGAGAATGGGACGTTAATGGTAAATAATAAGGAAATGGTGGATAAAATGAACAAATATTTTGCTTCTGTCTGCACTATAGAAGATACACAAAACATTCCAGTAATAACTGTAAATCAGGAGGTAGAAGGGAGAGAGGAACTTGGTGAAATTACAATCACTAGGGAAGCGGAACTGAGCAAACTGATGGAATCGCGGGTTGATAAGTCTTTGGGTCCCGATGGACTTCATTCTATGGTCTTAAAAGAGGTGGCCAATGAGGTAATAGATGCGTTGGTGTTAATTTTCCAAAATTCGCTTGATTCTGGAAAGATTCCATTAGACTGGAAAGGAGCAAATATAACCCCTCTATTCAAGAAGGGAGGGAGGCAGAAAACAGGAAACTTTGGCCAGTTGGCTTGATGTCTGTCATGAGTAGGTATTGGAATCTATCATTAAGGAGGTCATAGCTGGGCACTTAGAAAATCTCAAGGTAAATGGGAAGAGTCAGAATGGTTTTGTGAAAAGGAAATTATCTTTGAAGGAATGACATGTGCTGTTGATGAGGTGAGCCTGTGGATGCACTGTTGTTGGATTTCTAGAATGCGTTTGGCAATGTGTTACATATAAGGTTATTGTGTAAAGTAGAGTCTCAATGAGCAGGGGGTAATATATTAGCATGGTTAGAAGATTGGCTGGCTGACAGAAAACAATATGCATAAATGGGTCTTTTTCTGATTGGTATGATGTGACAAGTGGAGTCCCGCGGAGAAATTTGCTTGAGTTTTGCCTTTTTACAATTTATGTCAATGACTTGGATCAGCGGAACAAAGGCAAGGTAGCTAAATTTACAGATGATACAAAGCTAGTTAGGAAATGATGGGAAGAGGACACAAGGAGATTGCAGATGGGCATCAATAGGTTGAGTGAGTGGGCAAAAATCTGGTTGATGGAGTAGAATGTGAGGAAATATGACATTGTTCACTTCAGCAGAAAGAATAAAAAGGCAGAGTATTACTTAAATGGAAAGTTAACACAGAATTCTGAAGTGCAGAGGTATCTAGGTGTTCTAGTGCATGAGTCACAAAGTTAGTATGCCGGTACAGCAAGTAATTAAGAAGGTTGATGGAATGCTTTCCCTTATTACAAGAGGAATTGAACATAAAAGTAAGGATTTAATGCTTCAGTTATACCGGGTTACACTTGGTGAAGACCACATCTCGAGTACTATGTGCAGTTTTGGTCTCCTTATTTAAGGAAGGATGTAAATATTTTCCATGTGGTTCAGAGGAAGCACCTGGAATGAACAGGTTGGCTTATGAGGAAAGGTTGGACAAACTGAGCTTGTTTCCACTGGAGTTTTGAAGAGTGAGAGGCGTCTTGAATGAAGATTACAGGATCCTGAATGCTTTTAAAAAGGTGGATGTGGAAAGGATATTTCCTCTTGTGGTGAGTCCAGAACTAGAGGGCAAAACTCCTATTTTTATAGAGGACGGAGATGAGGGGAATTTTATGCTCTGAGGGTTGTGTGACTTTGGAACTCTCAGTATCACAAGGCGGTGGAGGTGGGATCATTGAATATTTTTAAGGCAGACATAGAAGAATCCTTGTTAAGCAAGGGAATCAAAGGTTATCTGAGGCAGATGGGCATGTGAAATCTGAAATGCAAATAGATCAGCCATGATCTTATTAAATGATGAAGCAGGCTCAAGGGGCCAAATGGCCCACTCCTGCTCCTTGTTCATATGTATAATATGTTTGAGCACTGACATTCACTGCTAAATGAGTTAACAGATGGCGTACATTGGATAGTGTTCAGTATGTTAGAATGTAACCAATAATAATGTTGGATCTGTTGTAATGGGACCAATGGTAACATGCTGTGAGGGTCAGCTGACATGGTAAACTATATAACCAATGACAAAATGATGTGGTGGTCAGCTGGACTCAGTATAAGTAAGAAGCTGTTGGGAATTGTGGGAGCTTGAATTGGCCCAGGGTGAGGCCTCAAATGTTGGAGCAATGAAGTTTCTTTATTAAACCTTTTTCTTTGATTTATAAGTTGGAGTAAGTTTTGTTTTATTTTACTGACTACATCTGAAGAGTTCCTTCTGGTGGATTAACACAGTTGTGTTTTTAACATATGCTGTGGAGATTTTTAAAAATGAATTTTGAGTTTCTAAGTGGTGCTAGGCGATTTGGAACAAAGGAAAGCACTGTGCTGGTTTTAAAACACAGTAGCTAAAAATGTATTGGACTGCATGGCAGGGCCAAGGATTTATTTCAACAAATGTTAGAATTGATAATAGTCGTATTTTGTGATGTTATGGTTATCAAAGCCACAAGTGGGATTAGTCTGAGGCACTCTATAGGTGGAAGAGGTAAGATAAATCTCTGAAAGCACTGATGGCGAAAAACCTTCATCTATGGGTTATAATTGTGTTTACTGATCAGATTATGTTGCACTCGGGAATGACCCCCTTCAATAAATGCTTGCTGGTTGCAGTATCAGCAATGTTTTAATCAGATTGTTGGTAAAGAAGTAAAAAATCAACAATTTATTGTATTTGTCTGTGTGTGTACTTACTGAATTTTATTTCTCTTTTCTTGGCAAATGCTTCTCCTCTCTGCTGGAAAATGTGCTTGTTTATGGTTTCACGAGTGACCAGCGCACACTGCAAGTTTACTGAAGCAACTGTTAAGAGCAATAAAAACTGCCGTAAATGCTGGAAATACCCAGCAAGTTAGGCAGCATCTGCGGAGAGGGAAACGGTTAACAGTTTAGGTTGATGACCTTGCATCAGAACTGGGAAAAGTGAACGATGCGACTAGGTTTTCAGCATGAGGTGGGCCAGGCGAGGACAAAAGACAGGCCTGTAATAGGGCGGAACACAGAAGAGATTGAATTTCAGAAGGGTTGGCCCGACAGTGCCAATGGGAATGGTGGTGGGGTAAACACAAACAAAAGGCATGCCTGAAACATTTGTGCTGCTGTCTGAAAGCAAAAATAAGAGAAAATCCAAAATATGCAAAATAAAAAAACAAATAAAATTGGGGGACAAAGCTTACGGTCTGAAATTTTTGAACTTTTTAAGTCCACTGTGACCAGAGTACAGTTCTGGTCACCCTATTATAGAAAGGATATTATTAAACTAGAAAGAGTGCAGAAAAGACTTACTAGGATGCTACCGGGACTTGATGGTTTGAGTTATAAGGAGAGACTGGATGGACTGGGACTTCTTTCCCTGGAACGTAAGAGGCTTAGGGGTGATCTTATAGATGTTTAAAAAATAATGAGGGGCATAGACAAGCTAGATAGTCAATATCTTTTCCCAAATTAAGGGGAGTCTAAAATAGAGGGCATAGGTTTAAGGTGAGAGGGGAGAGATACAAGAGGGTCCAGAGGTGCAATTTTTTCATACACAGGCTGGTGAGTGTCTGGAACGAGCTGCCAGAGGTAGTAGTACAGGCGGGTACAATTTTGTTTTTTAAAAAGCATTTGGACAGTTCTATGGATAAGATGGGTATAGAGAAATATGGGCCAAATGTGGGCAATTGGGACTAGCTTAATGGTAAAAACTGGGCAGCATAGACAAGTTGGGCCGGAGGGCCTTTTTCCATGCTGCAAACCTCTATGACTCTATGATTCCAGAAGGTCGGAAAGTGCCAGATTGAAAAGTGAAATGCTATTCCTTAAACTTGAATTGAGGTTCACTGAAAAGGCCAAAGACTGTTGTGTACTGCACTAGGTAATACTCAACACATCCTCAACTGTAGGCAGCCATTATTGAAATAACGCCTCCCCAGCGGAGAGAGCAGTATAACAAAATGCTCAGATCTTGCAATATCCTACAACCCCCCCCCCCCACTTAAAAAACAGCTTATTCATTAAAATGATATGTGGATATAATTTCCCAAAATACAATATTACTAATAAAGATTAATCAATAATAGCACCAATAATACTTGAACATTTAACAGGTTTGGTTGTTTATTTATTTTTACTGTAATCGTAAACTAAACATATATGGCTGATGGAGCTCATAGGTTTACAAGGTGTTGTCAAAGAAGCCTTGGTGAGTTGCTCCAGTGCTTCTTAATGGATGGTAGGCTAGCGGTGGAGGGAGTGAATGTTGAAGGTGGCGGATGGGGTACCAGCCAAGAGGGCTACTTTGACCTGGATGATGGTGAGCTTCTTGAGTGTTGTTGGAACTGCGCAAGTCCAAGCAAATGGTGAGTATTCCATTACACTCCCGACTTATGTCTTGATGATGGTGGCAAGGCTATGGGGAGTCGGGAGGTGAGTTACCCTCTGACCTGCTCTTGTAGCCACGGTATTTAGCGTAGCTGATCCAGTGGCATTTCTTCATCCCAGGATATTGATGCACTCTTATTCATATCTTCACCTCGAGACCATCCAAAGAAATATTAAAGATGAAAATTGTAAAGATGATTGGTATAAAAATCTCAAACCACTCTATTGGAATGGCACCCAGCACTGCTGGACTGTTGAAGTGAAATTGGGTCCTGTAGTTTTCTTCTTGTAATCCAAGGATTTCAGCAGCTGACTCTGGAAATCATGCAGTCATTTTCTCTCTCTTTCTTGAATTTCCTCTGTCCTCCAGGCAGGTAGTGGCTTGTGCTGGGACACAGTTCCACTGGTCTCAGCAGTCCCTTGCCAAAGTAATTGCTCTACAGTATGTGACTCGAGGAGTGGAGTGACTGTTAATCAGGCAGCAGTGCAGTGGACCTGGATTTTGCCGTCACTTTTAGGTTGGGAGGATGTTCCCAGTTTCTAGCCATCAGGTGGCTTAATTGTCAGCCCCAATCACCAAGAGTGGTTCTTCGGTCACTTTTACAAACAGGATGATGCAGGGACACTGATAATTATCAAGAGCAAAATTATCAAGAGCATTTTTTTCCCTTTCCCCAACCTAAGTTACTGACGCTGATCTTTGCACCCTTAACCAGATTGGAATCTTTTTGCCGTCTCCACTACTGGGGACTGAAATACCAAGTAAAATGATCAGATGGTGCAATGTTCTGCTCTAAGCTAAATCTGAGATCTCACCTGAAAAGAACTTGTACCTGGGGTTTGTGCAGTCTTGGTTCATTTATGCATGCTAGAAACTAAATATATATTCACAAACAAGGCCCTGTACTTTATAGACAGAAGGAACATATTCATCCATTGCACCTTTTTCAACTAAACAAAAGCTTTGGGAGCAGCCATTCCCCATGAGCCATCCTGCCTGGTTTTAAATTAAACAAAAGCTTGGCAGTTAATAGCTCTCTGGTGCATTTTCCATGGCATGGCCTCCACCAATCAGAATCCATTTGCTAACCAATCAGCATTCTCTTCTCATGAAGTATAATTTGTTGTTCCCTTTACAATTGGTATTTTTGCAGATTTTATCCTGATGAGTGCAAGATGAAAAGTTTTGACCACATGGGAAGGATTTTCCAAGCCTCCCCGGCAGCATGTTTTGTGGAGGTGGCCCCCAATTGGCCGGTGGCGGGATCTTCTGGTCCCTCAGTTGTCAACAGGGTTTCCCATTATATGCAGCCCCTGTCACCAGGAAACCCATAGTGGTGGGTTGCCATCGGCAGGACTGGAAGATTCCACTAGTGAGAACGGCTGGAAAATTCTGCCCCATGTTGGTTTCTTTGTTTCTCAGCAATACTAAGTTCTGTACAACTCAACAACTAAAAGCAGTCTACTTCCATTGAAATAATGCTTTTGCCTATCAACTTAACTTTCTAGTTGACAGACAAGGTCCATTTGGTGGCTTACAAGCACTTTCCCCTTGAGGACATTTTGTAATGGAATATAGAGGTCATTTTATAAGGATATTGTTTACTTTAATTGTTTCAAAATACTTGCAAGTTCTTCATAATCTGGCTAATTCTGTAGAGAAAGGATTTTTAAAAAGCTCTAGTTTAATAATCTGGATTCTTCTTCTTTGGTAATTATTGTTGGATTACTGTCCCTCAAGCCTGCTCTACCCACCATTCAAGAAGATCATGGCTGATCTGCCTGTCACTTCAACCCCACATTCTTGCATAACCCCAATAATCTTTTGCCCCCTTGTTAATCAAGAATCTATCTAGCTCTGCCTTAAAAAATATTCAAAGGCTCTGCTTCCACTGCCTTTTGAGGAAGAGTTTCAAAGACTCACGACCCTCGGAGAAAAAAAGTTCTCCTCATCTCTTTCTAAATGGGTGACCCCTTATTTTTCAACAGTAACCCCCTTGTTCTAGATTCTCTGAAAAGAGGAAACATCCTGGCCGCATCCACCCCGTCAATAGCCTTCAAGATCTTAAAAGTTTCAATCAGGTTGTCTCTTACTCTGCTAAACTCGAGTGGATACAAACCTAACCTCTCCAACCTTTCCCCGTAAGACAATCTGTACATTCCTGGAATTAGTCTAGTAAACCTCGCATCTTTCCTTAAATAAGAAGATCAATACTATACATAGTAGTCTAGTTGTGGACCGGATTCTCCCAAAAAAATTCTAGGTGTCGAATGATTGTGAAAACTGGAGTAATTCACCCTGTTTTTTTTTCAGTGGGAGTTCAGAGAAGAATCTCCCCCTCTGCGCACTGCAGAAGTCATTAGCGTGTATATCATGAAAAACCAGGGCCGGTGCCTATCCTCTCTGGTGAGGCTGAAATCGGTGTGCTGAGTGGGCCACTGCGCGTGTGCCAAGATCAGGCACCCATAGTAGTGGGTCACCAACCGCCAGTGGTCCCGCAAAGCCGGTCTCCCTATTGCTGGACAGCTCGATCGCTGGCCTCCCTCTTTCTCCCACTGATCACAACTGCAGAGTGGCAGCGAGATCCCCTACCCCAACCAATTGCCCCCCCCCTATAGGCCCCACCTCTTTGGCACTGTCCCATGCCTGACAGGCAGTGCCAAGAGCCCCCTGGGTATTGGCATTTTGCCCCTTGGTCAGTGCCAAGGAGAACAGACTGTTACTACCAGGGCACCAGTGCTCAGGAGACATTCCGCACCTCCCCCACCCCACCGCTGCCTGACCCTCGGGGGGGCACCGATAGCTCCCTCTTCATCCCAGCAAGGTCAGGCCGCTAGTTCCCCATTAATGGGAAGCTGCTGTAAATCCTGCTGGAGTGAACCATTCCTGGCGGGGGTCGGCGGGGGAGTGGGGGGGAGTGGTGGGAGAGAGGCTAACGAGCTCGAAGATTTTCAGTCCTGGGTCTGAAAATTACATTTAAAATATATGGAAATAACAATGTTAATGAGTTTGGCACTTCCCCGCCGATTTCTGGCGCGGAGCATACACTGCCAGAAATCCGGTGCTGGGAGACGCTATCGGGGTGGGAACACATACTTGAATCCTGCACATCGGCTGCTGTGAGATTCTCCCAGCCCGATGGGAGAATCGCCTCTATGGTCTCACCAATGCCCTGATTTGATTTGGTTTATTATTGTCACATGTATTGGGATACAGTGAAAAATATTGTTTTTTGTGTTCTATACAAAGCACACCCTTCACAGAGTACATAGGGGAGAAGCAAAGGAGAGGGTGTAGAATATCGCGATAGGAAGGGTGCAAAGAAAGATCAGCTTAATATATGGTAGGTCCATTCAAAAGTCTGATGGCAGCAGGGAAGAAGCTGTTTTTGAGTTGGTTGGTATATGATTTTAGACTTTTGTATCTTTTTCCTGACGGAAGAAGGTGGCTGTGTGGGGTCCTTGATTATGCTGGCCGCTTTTCTGAGGCAGCGGGAAGTGTAGGCGGAGTCAATGGATGGAAGACTGGTTTGAGTGATGGACTGGGCTACATTCACAACCCTTTGTAGTTTCTTGTGGTCTTGGTCAGAGCAGGAGCCATACCAAGCTGTGATACAACCAGAAAGAATGCTTTCTCTGGTGCATCAGTAAAAATTGGTGAGAGTCATAGTGGACATGCCAAATTTCCTTAGCCTCCTGAGAAAGTAGAGGTGTTGATGGACTTTCATAACTGTAGCGTAGGCATGGAGGGACCAGGACAGGTTGTTGGTGATCTGGCTACCTAGGAACTTGAAATTCTTGACCATTTCCACTGACATTGAAGGAACTCTCCATAATTTTGAAATAAATTCCCCACACAACCAATAATAAGACACTATTGGCTCTCTAAATTACTTGCTGTAACTGTATACTAGCTTTTTGGGATACAGAGATGTGTAAACACTTAGGATAGAGTCAGTTCTATTTCTGTATCCTCTACAGTACTTGCGCACTTAGTTATGAGGTGCTAATAAAGACTTGTGTTAACGCAGTCAAGACTACTTCACGTTGTCTGAAGCAGGATTCTTCAAACATGAATCAATAAACTTTCTCATGTTGTCAGTGTTTAAATTGAGCTGTCTCCTTCTGGGCAGGTTTCAGGTAGTGAAGCTCTCTCCTCTGTCCCGCAGGCACTGCTAACGGCTTGGTGACTCTTCTTGGGCCTCATTGTTAGTTTCCAAAATCTGCCACCTCTTAAGATTTGCTCAGCTTCTGGATTATGCCTTTTTGGTCAGTGCTTACTTGTTATTGTCTGATTTTATTGTAAATATCATCCTGGACAATCCCTTCAAGATTTTATTGTTGAATTACTTAAGTCTCCATCATAAAATTTGAGGCAGTTATATTCCTTTCCTTCTCCTCAATGACACTTTGAAATTGGAGTTTGAAATGAAAGCTTCTAAAATCGTCATTGAGTCTGGAGAGTTAGTTGCAAGGTTGTAACAGTCCACAGTGCCCAGCTGGCAGTAGCTGAACCAAATAATCCAATATAAATCACATTCTGGCATGAACATTATGTTGGGTGTAACCTGTGGCTGTGTGAAGTTCACTTTGTAGCCTAAGACCAAAAGGAAGAGATGGGACAGGGTTAAATGAAAATATGATCGGTTTTCCCCTTTATTTTATATTTTAGCAATGACATAGAAAACGATGTGGTGTTTGCTTGTTATTTGCATAATCTTACCTGCTGATTATCTTGTGGTGAGACAGAGTAACGCGATTAATTCAGTATCCTGGTCTGATTGTCTGCCTTGACTAGGACAAGATCCTTTTCTGGTCATTATGTCATTGCTGGCTCAGGTCCAATCAAGAAATAATCTTAAAACGTACACAATGTTGCATCTACTGCAGTGTCAAATCTTCTCCATTTTGGAGAAATACAGGCGAAGCTACATTCGCCAAGCACTGACACAGGTCACACCGATGAATGCAGAATGTGTATGCTGCATTCTCGGCTGGCCTGAACTGCTTTTGAATGAGCAAGAGCTTAATTTACAAAAAAATGCTAAACTGCATCAAGATGCTTTCTAAGTAGAATCTGATTTCCAATCCATTCAGCTTGGGATTGTACAATGTGCTCTGTTTGTACATCCGGAGTGGGTGTAAGCAAAGTTCAACATGTAATGAAGATCTTAAAGAAATGCTTGTTCCTTTCAAACAAAATCCAGTACCTTTTTTAGTCCTTGTTTATTTTTATAATTTTTTTCTGGCAATTTTAAAATTTATTTTAAAAGTTGTGGATTTTTTTTTGCCCTGTCAGAACAATAGGGAATGCTTATTTTGAAATAAAAGGAGTTATTAATGTCTTTACTAATTCTCGGGATCTAAGTGTCCCTGGCAAGGTTAGTTTTTATTGCCTAGTCATAGTTGCCCTGAGAAGGTGGTGGTAAGATGCCATCTTAGTTTGGTAAAGTTTGTATTAGCACTCAGTGCTAATCATAGAATCATAGAATCCCTACAGGGCAGAAGGAGGCCATTCGGCCCATCGAGTCTGCACCGACCACAATCCCACCCAGGCCCTACCCCCACACATTCTACCCGCTAATCCCTCTAACCTACGCATCTCAGGACTGTAAGGGGCAATTTTTAACCTGGCCAATCAACCTAACCTGCACATCTTTGGACTGTGGGAGGAAACCGGAGCACCCGGAGGAAACCCTCGCAGACACAAGGAGAATGTGCAAACTCCACACAGACAGTGACTCGAGCCGGGAATCGAACCCGGGACCTTGGAGCTGTGAAGCAGCAGTGCTAACCACTGTGCTACCGTGCCGCCCCAATAGGTAGACACTTGCAGGATTTTTAAGCCAGTCACAATCATAGAATCCTTACTGTGCAAAAGGAGGTCATTTGACCCTTTGAGTCTGTCCCAACTCTCCAAAACAGCGTCCCACCCTGACCCTATCCCCATAACCCCACGTATTTTACCCTGCTAATCCCCCTACCCTATACATTTTGGAACAATAAGGGACAATTTAGCATGGCAACTCCATCTAACCTTCACATCTGTAGACTTTGTGAGGAAACTGGAGCACCCGGAGGAAACCCATACACACATAGGGATAACGTACAAACTCCACACAGTCACCCAAGATTGAATTGAACCTGGGTCCCTTGCGCTGTAATGCAGCAGTGCTAACCACTGTGCCACCATCCCACCCAACAAAGGTATGATGATTATACTTCTAAGTCAGGATGGTCAGTGACTAGGAGGGGAATTGGATTGGCTGGTGTTCCAATTTCCGCTGCTCATGCCCTTTCTAGGTGGAGGCGGTTGCATGTTGGGAATGTTCAGCTGAAGAAGCCTTGGTGAGTTGCTATAGTGCACCCTGTGTCTAGTACACACTAACTATGGTATGCTGTACTAGGTATTTAGCCTAGTGCATGAGATGCCTCTGAAATGAGCTACCTTATCATGAATGGGGTCCAGTTTCTTGAGTATTGATGCCATTGCAACTCTCTAAGGCAGTGCAGCATTCTCTACCTGCCTGGAAGTGATGGAAAGGCCCTGGGTAGGAAGTGAGCAACAAGCTACCAAACACCTGGTCTAGCAGCCACAGCATTGGTGTGACTAGGTCAATTGAATTTCTGTATGTCCGCAGCATCATTGGAACATTAATTGTAATTGAAACATTTTGAAAACATCAGCAGTACAAGGAAAAGCTTAAAGTGGGTTCATACAAAAAGCCTCTTCTTTGATACAAACTTTCACGGGAACTCTGAATAACAATGTTTGAGCATGAGCTAAAAAGACTTTTGTTAGCTGCTGTGTCATTAGAATTAATGATCAGGATTGGTTTTTAACTACCTTGAAGATTATATTTCATAGTTTTCAGGGTACAGAATGAAAGAAGACATGTTGGCAGAGTCAGACTGTTCACACCATCTATTTTGGTATCAACCATACCTTCAGGTTCTGGAATACCAACCTAGCAAAGGCTGAGGGCAAATACCCGCAGGCACTCAGAGTTGGCAGGGGGCCAGTCACCTGCTACAGGAAGTCCGGTACTTGCACTGTACTTGCAAGGATGGCACTGCCTGTGGTAGCAACAGCAAATCTATTTTTGCCCCAATGTCTTTCAATCCTTTCAGTTTGGTATAGGGATCGTCTGCAGAATTGCGTTATCCATATATTTATAGACAAGGACATGGGGAGGCAGTGGCAAGGGGGGAACATCACTGGATTAGCAATGCACAAGTCCAGACTGATGCTGTTGGGACATGGGTAGATCGGTGAGAACAGGCTCAAGTAGGTTTCTCCCTCTCAGGCTTCCCTCACCACCTGCCATGGACTCAATCTAGCAGCTTGATGCTGCTGAGCCACTCTTCATGATAGACATTGAGGTCCCCACCCAGAGTACATTCTGTGTCATCCTCAGTGCTTCTTCCAATTGGTGTTCAGCATGGAGGACTACTGATTCATCAGCTGTGGTAATTAGCAGGAAGTTTCCTTTCCCATGTTTGACCTGATGCCATGAGACTTCATGGGGTTTAGACTAAATGTTGAGGACTCCCAGAGACTTCCTGACTGTAAACATTTGGCTACCATCTGAGGATGTCACGAAAGGAGCAAACAGCCATGTTCTTTCTCTTTGATAACATCTTCAACCAGACTTCATTTTGCAGTGTCTGATGTTTGTCTGGTTGTTCAGTGTGAGAGTGAGTGAGAGGATGTGTAAGATGTAAGTGCCGAATGGTGCGCACCCTAAGCTTGGGGGATACCTATGCCTTCAACATCCATACACTAGCAATGCTTTCATATGCAGAGTGACTACCTCCTGGGGATTTAATTTGAAACCATCTTCCCATTCAGATCTGGTTTTTTTAATGACGTTTCAAATTTGTCTACTTCTGTTTGCAAGATGTAAAAACTGCATACATAATGGCAAGTATATGCTCAGCCTGAATCCCACCCTGGATAGCAATAATGGAATAGATTGCTACGGTGTAATATAATGACAGTGTATGACACCTTTGAAAGATAGGAGTGTGCTAGCAAGTTGTGGACTTGTGGTATGTTACAAATATGGGTATGCATGGTTAGCAATTATTATAGAATCCCTACAGTGCAGAAGGAGGCCATCCAGCCCATCGAGTCTGCACCGATTCTCTCTGACAGATTACCATACCCAGGCCCTTTTCCCTAACCCTATCCCCGTAACCCTACATATTTACCATGGCCAATCCACCTAACCTACACATCTTTGGACTGTGGGAGGAAATTGCAGCACTTGGAGAATGTGCAAACTCCGCACAGACAGTAACCCAAGGTCAGAATCGAAACCGGGTCTCTGGTGCTGAGGCTGCAGTGTTAACCACTGCGCCACCATGTTGCCTACAATGAAACAATGATGGACTTGGTTGAGCCAACTGTAAATACAGCACTTTGTGGCATGCTTACTTGGCCAACTCAGGAAGTAAGCAGTCCAGCAAGATGGTCTTACCATATCAGCTTTGTTGAGGTGTGACAGCTTCTTCAGCAACTCTTCCCTAGCCCTGATGATAATGCACACAGCATTGACCCTGTCCACTACCTCCTTCCAGACATACTGCTGTCCTCTGGTGAAGGTGTCCCTCTCCTGGCACCCATCCCATTCAACAACTAAATTTCAGCAGATATGAAGCCAGTGGGTGAGGGGAGTGAGTCTCGGGCTGCTGAGGGTGGGTGCAGTTTATTGCTGTGCCCCTCTCATCCAGACTCCATTTCCTGCTTCCCCAGTTGGTGTAGGCCAGCTGCTTCTTTCCCATGCTAAGAAGCTAAAGATGTCATGTGGTTTTTTTGTGCCCCTTGTGGCTATTTACCTTTTTAATTGTGCCCCTCGTTATTGACTCAAATAGACTGGAAGCTTGTCTTGCATAGCAATGAGGGTCGGCCCTGGAAAATCCAGCAATATCGGCCCTCATTACATTGTACAAGTGTAAATCCAGCAATGCTTTAGCTTCAGCATGGGGACAAGAAAAGGTCCCTCTAATGTGAATTCCAGTTAATTACAATTGCTTAATCTGGTTGTAGTTTGTTAGTTATGTAGACTGAATGAATGGTTAGCAGTTAGGAAATGAATTTCAATATGTAATTCGTGGTAATATCTTCAAATACAGGAAAACAAGTGCTTGTGAAAAGCAATTTCAAAGGCCTTAATATTTTTTTTGAAAAGAAATCATTTGCATTACAAGTTTTTGCGTGCCTGTTATGAGAATCACAAAGTGGCAAAAGACAGTTACTAACAATTTAATATGACTACTGGGCTGATGTTTGTGACTTTTTTTTTAAACAGAGGGGGCAAAACTCTTTGGAAAAGTTTTCATTGATAGAACTTGACTTCCATATTTTCATGTTGATTCTTAAAATTCAAAAGCTGTTTGAACTGTGGTGTAAATCTGTAGGAAGCATTGAAAAATACGAACAGAACTATCAGCTTAGATGCTGTTTGTGAGGAGATGTCAATTGAAGTCATTTATTCAGCCCACACATCAGGTTTTTATGCCTATTCAGGCATTTCACATCTTCAGCTAGTAAAAAAAAAAGCAATGGACCCATTATTGGGAATGTCATGCCTTGTTGACTAACAATAAAAACAGCGTCTCGTAAGCTAAGGGCTGTCTTTATGTGCTGTATCCATGAACTTCACTCAAGACAATTCACTAAGTCACTGGTGTGCAGATGTTTTATTCCAGCTCGCTGTAACCATAGAAGCAGGGCTCAAAGGTCAGGGACTGTTCTTTTAGGGACCGTGAACCTCTGGCAGGGAGTGTGCAGTGTAACTTGTTTCACCAGTGGCTGAAATAGTTTGCTGGCTGGGTCCACGCAAACCGCAGATGGAAGAGGAAGCCAACCTGTGGAGCGCTGCGATTGCAATCTGTCCACCTTGTCGTCTTTGTAGTTGTCTAGCAATAACAAGCTCGCCATACATGCAACGTAATAAGCTGGCCTGATATGTAATTTATATGTGCCTTTGTGTTCGGAGAAACTGGACACACCCTCTTCTCTCGCAGATGTATCAGAAACGTTGATTTCAGGTCCTCAGGGAAAGTTGGATATGAACCACCATCAATCCATTCATGCAGGATTTAAAGCTTGTTGACACTCCAAATTCCTAAATTATTATTAGGCATGATTAGATGGCATTTTAAAATTTACTCACTCGGCTGCTTATCCCTATTAACAGTAAATGGAAGCACAAATGGACTACCTGACCTGTATTTTCAGAAAATGAGCTGTAATTGGAACCTCGCTCAGTGAAGTCAGCCATTATCTTCCTGCATGAAACAGCAGGGCCAGTGAGGTACATGTATCACGGATCTGTTGTACAGTAAAATAAAAGTGCTGGCACATAAACAAGAGCGCCATTGATTTTGAAAGAAACCTGCTTCTCCACTTTTGTTCGCCATAGGAAGTATTGATACAGTGTCCAATCTGTTTAATATATCTCAGGCTAAAACTACCATTAAAGACTGTGTCTCTCTGTTCAGTCAGCTCTTATCATTAAAATTTAATATCAGGGAGTCATCTTAGTGAGAGTTGAGCTCTTCCAGTGATCATTATGAAACTTCCACTGAGACAGTAAAATCATTGTTTTAATGAGAAGTGGGTAATGAGCATCTACTGTGCGTGGATCCATATTACGCAATGCTATCAATTACAGAATACATTTAGATATAATTTACCATGTTCCCACGTGGATCATTGAACTTGATTTTATGAAGGTCCTTTCGGAAAGGTTATACTCTCGCACTACCGTTCATGCTGTAGTGTAAAACTAGGCCCTAAAATTTTGGCAAACAGTCCAGTTTTTTGTCCTCTTTCTTCCACACCCCAGCCAAGTGTCCTGCTGAAAACTACTGTTCGTCTTGCTTATAGAACAGAAAGAAAATGGAAATTTAGCACCCAAGGTAAATCTAAAATGATAAGATCTGATTTTGTGAATGAAATTATCTTGGTTATTCATTGGTAATATTTTCAAATTTTTTCAAAATATTTTCAAAATAATTTCTTGTTAACTTTGATTGACTGCATTTTTATTATCTAACTTGTTCGTATTTTTTAAACAGCGCCACAAAAAAATCATGTTTTTTGTTTATTTATTCATGGTGTTGCTGGTTGGCCAGCGTTTATTGCCCATCCCTAGTTGCCCTTGAGAAAGTGGTGATGGTGAGGCGCCTTCTTGAATCGCTGCATCCACATGCTGTGGGTTTACCCACAATGCCGTTAGGGAGCAAATTCCAAAATTTTGACCTAGCGACTGCGAAGGAACAGCGATATATTTCCAAGTCAGAATGGTGAGTGGCTTGGAGGGGAACTTGCAGGTAGTGGTGTTCCCATGTATCTGCTGCCCTTGTCCTTCAAGATGGAAATGATCATGGTTTTGGAAGGTGCTGTCTAAGCATCTTTGATGAATTCCTGCAGTGCATCTTGTAGATAGCACACACTGCTGCTAACTCTGGTGCAAACTTGATGGTTACTTTGTCTGGAGCACACTTTGCTATCAGGGTGGTTTTGATGAAGCAATTGTGAGGAAAACCCTTGGAGATGATCTTGCCTGTGTCATCCAAAAACACAAAAGGAATAGTTTACCTGAAAAAAAAGCTTGGAACATAAGGTAGAATAATGTATAAGATGCTTTTTTTTGCAGTTACAATTGTAACATTCATTAGTGTTTTCAGGATATTTCTCAATGCTGGCAACTTTTCCTGCATTATCTTTGTTTCTTGAGGGGTTAGAGATTTAGATTAGAGGTGAGATTGCAAGTTGAGACTAGTTGCATTCTCTTTAAAGATTGAAGTTGCATATTCTCGTGAGTAGACTTTGAATAGCCCAGCGACCGAGCGTATCTAGACTTTGAGGAAGCATTTGATAATGTCCCTCAGGCATGTCTATGAATCAAACTTCAAAGCCATGGGGATTCAGAGTAGATCCTGGAAATCAATATGAATTTGACTGAGGATAGAATTGGCGTTGAAGTGCACATTGTTCACTGTCACCTTCTCTAGGATAATTGGGGATGGTTAATAAATGCTGGCCTTGCCAGCAATGCCCATATTCCATGAATGAATAGAAACATTGGAGGAAATAGATCGGGATGGGGAAAGCAATGAGTGGGATGCTCAAGACCTGGTGCCTATTAAAGGCTTATTTTCAGAACTGAGACAAATTTGTTGCTACCATATCAGGGGGTGCAGTGGAACTGGAGGAAGGAGCTCAACATTACAGTGAATTGGACACAATGAATATAGAACATAGAACATTACAGCGCAGTACAGGCCCTTCGGCCCAAGATGTTGCGCCGACCAGTGAAACCAATCTAAAGCCCCTCTAATCTGCACTATTCCAATGTCACCCATATGTTTATCCAATAACCATTTGAATGCTCTTAATGTTGACGGGTCCACTACTGCTGCAGGCAGGGCATTCCACGCCCTTACTACTCACTGAGTAAATAACCTACCTCTAACATCTGTCCTATATCTCTCACCCCTCAATTTAAAGCTATGTCCCCTTGTGCTAGCCATCACCATCCGAGGAAAAAGGCTCTCACTATCCACCCTATCTAATCATCTGATCATCTTGTATGCCTCTATTAAGTCACCTCTTAACCTTCTTCTCTCTAACGAAAACAACCTCAAGCCCCTCAGCCTTTCCTCATACGATTTTCCCACCATACCAGGCAACATCCTGGTAAATCTCCTCTGCACCCTTTCCAACACTTCCACATCTATCCTATAATACGGCGACCAGAACTGTACGCAATACTCCAAATGCGGCCGCACCAGAGTTTTGTACAGTTGCAGCATGACCTCCTGACTCCGAAACTCAATCCCTCTACCAATAAAAGCTAACATACCGTACGCCTTCTTAACAACCCTATCAACCTGGGTGCCAACTTTCAGGGATCTATGCACATGGACACCCAGATCCCTCTGTTCATCCACACTACCAAGTATCTTACCATTAGCCCAGTACTCTGTATTCCTGTTACTCCTTCCAAAGTGAATCACCTCACACTTTTCCGCATTAAACTCCATTTGCCACCTCTCAGCCCAGCTCTGCAGCTTATCTATGTCCCTCTGTAACCTGCCACTTCCCTCTGCACTGTCTACAACTCCACCGACTTTAGTGTCATCCGCAAATTTACTAATCCATCCTTCCACGCCCTCATCCAGGTCATTAATAAAAATGACAAACGGCAGTGGCCCCAAAACAGATCCTTGCGGTACACCGCTAGTAACTGAACTCCGGGATGAATATTTCCCATCAACCACCACCCTCTGTTTTCTCACAGCTCGCCAATTCCTGATCCAAACCACTAAATCACCCTCAATCCCATGCGTCCGTATTTTCTGCAAAAGCTTACCATGGGGAACCTTATCAAACGCTTTGCTGAAATCCATATACACCACATCAACCGAATATGTGGTGGATGGATTTGAGGATTGGCAAATGCAAAGTGTAGAGTAATAAAGGGTTAACAGAATGGATATGCTAATCCATGAGGTCTACATTGATGTAGCACTGTTATCAGGCAGTCATGTGTAGGTACTCCAGAGAGCAGACAGGTAGCCCCAAGGGGAGATGTGCCTTCCCTGTAACCCACTATGTACATCCTGTAAATAGTGTAAATTGTATACCCTGAATTACCTACAGCTCTTCCTTGTTTAAATCCAGACGTAGCACAAGCTACAACACACAGTATTGAATTTGTGATTGCATTATAAGCAAGGTCCATGCTCCATGAATGGCATTGAATTAGCTTAGGATAAATTGGAAAGGCATCATGAGTTGCACATAAACATGCCAAACCAATGCAGAGTAATAATCAATAAGCCAAGAAAATGTTGAACTATAAAGTTGAAACAATTGAATATTAGTCAGAGGAAGCTATAATCAGTGCTGTGGCGAGACAACAATTATGAGAGATGTATGAGAGACTTGAGACGTATGAGAGGCAAAACATATGAGAGACATTCAAACATACTCAGATGAGCCACAAGAGTGATGCTTAATATTGGGTCTACCATATAAAAGAGACTGAGGGGACTTTGGCTTTTCAGTCTGGAAAGAAAATGTCAGATGATTTTGTAGGTGGTACAAAGTAGTGAATGGTATGGACAAAAAGATCTGGAATATTAACTTTAATTACATTGGGATGAAGACTAGGGGGCATGGATTAAAGGTAATAACGTTAGGACTGGTATCAGGAGATTCTTCTTTATGGAATCATAGAATCCTACAATGCAGAAGGAATTGACTTATCTTACCCAGGCTCTATTCCCTGGAACCCCAAGCATTTACCCACAGTATTTACCTTGCTAAATCCCCTGTTGCACTTTTAAAAAATTCATTCGTGGGACACGGGTGTCGCCGATCGGCCAGCATATATTGCCTATCCCTAGTTGCCCTTAGAGGACAGTTGAGAGTCAACCACATTGCTGTGGATCTGGAGTCACGTGTAGGCCAAACCAGGTAGGGATGGCAGATTTCCTTCCCTAAATGACATTAGTGATACACATTGGAATGCTAAGGGGCAATTTAGCATGGCAAATCAACTTAAGCCGCTGTGGGAGGAAACTGGAGCACCCGAGGGAAACCCACACAGGGAGAATGTGCAAACTTCACATAGACAGTCACCCAAGGCTGGAATTGAACCCTGGTCCCTGGCGCTGTGAGGCAGCAGTGCTAACTGTGCCACATGCCGCCCTAGAATGGAGATTGTGATCAACACACTTTGAATGGAAGTAGAGGCAAAAAAAAAAACCTGGATACAACTCGATGCAGGTATGGGGAGCTGATAATACATATGGATGGATGAACTAACATGGACTGAAAGCCTTCCTCGTCTTTAATTTTCTTGTGAATGATTTATTATTATTGGGGCTTCCAAACTACAGCTCATGGGCCATAGGGAGTTCACATGTTCCGGCAATCTGGCCCTTGAAGCAAAGGTACCAGTGTTTACACCTATTTTCCTTATTTTCTAGACTAACCTCTGAATTAGGCAATTTGATCGTCTGTGCGCTGAGCATTGCTGCCTTACCCGTGACTAAATTCTAAATGAGAATATCAAGATAAGTCCACGGCCATAGCTTGTGATATATGCAAGTGCATAAAAATATTGGTATTTATGGCCCATTTGGACAAACACTGAACCTTGGTTGTTAAAATTTGTGCTGATGTTTTTTTATCAAAAACTTACATAAATTCTCTGTACCTTGATTTCTGTTTTTAAAAAAAAATACAGGATGTATTCTTCGACAAATGTGTGTGGTGAAGGGAGGGTATTGCATACTCTGTGTGACATGATGAAATGAACTTGGTTGATTATAAAAGTGACCTTTCATATTGCACTGCAGAATGTAATAATGTACGTATCCTGGAGATAAATGAATCTTCTGATGACAGAGTTGTGTTAACAGAGCCTGCATTTAGACCAAAAGATCCTTTAATTGTGCGTGTTCTCTAAGACAGGAGCTGAATGACTTTGCAAAAATCACATTCACTGCAGTGCTCCAGCAGTGATGTGTTTCACTTTAATGTATTTCCCAAACTTGAAAAAAAAAGTATTCTCGGAGTTTGCGAATGACATGCGAATATGTTGCATTTAATAGCACTTGCATTGTATAGTGTGCATTATCTGAACTGAATGATTTAAGTATATTTAACATAAGATACAGAATTGGAACATGTTCACTCTCTCATACGTTCCCTCTTTAAAAGAAAAAAGATATCAGTCAATTTTAACCCAAAATAAGTTTTTAAGAGGGCGTGGGGGTGAGTAGGGAGGGGCCATAATTTATTTTTGAGTTCTCGGAGTGGCTCCTTTAAGGACTGCTGGTTCGGCCGTTCAATGAATCGCTCAATGGAACTCCAAAATTACGTGGGGCTCCTACCAGATGGCGTAGAACACCATCAAACACAAATCAATTAAACCATTGATCGCCACATCTTTCCCCCCTTTTTCATTAAAAACATTGGCTAGAATCTTGTCATCCAACAGATGTGTATTGGTACTGAGCAACTGCTGGATCAGCTTTGGTCCTGTTGGAGATGATGCAAGTTTGTGTTGCGATTTGGCCATTTGATTCAAACCCAATCTCCAAATCATGGTTACTGATGCACTATCAATCGAGTCAAGACTAGTGAGCAAGACAAATAGGCTTTTATTAGCAAGAACTTGGAGCCATCCCTGTCGGTGATCTGGTCTGAACTGAGGGCAAGGGGGAGGAGCCACCGCCTTTATACCCGGACCAGGGGGAGGAGACTTGGGCGGAACCGACAGGGATGTGCCACATATACAGGTACTGAGAAATACTAACTACAGTGGTTAACCACTACAGATAACATATAACAGTGGTTTCCAACAGTTACCTTGCGCTTGTTCAGTTTTCAAAGCATGCTTTTGCTTTACTTTGTCACTTTATGATTTCATCTGCTTTCACTCTGTCATTCTCATTAACTGGTGGTGCAGTCTTGGTCAGTGGCATGCAAAAGTTATGAGAGTTCTGGTCAGAGAGTGAGGTGGATCAATATGTGCGAAATAGGGTGTGAATGGACTACTTGAACATTATCCCCTCTGACGTAATAGCTCCCTGTTGAATCATTCACCATTTGATCGCAAGTTGCAATGTCAGATGGTGATGAACACTGTAACTTACCAGGAACCCTGTGATCTGACTGGAAATAAACTGCAGTCCGTTGTCTGTTGTGATAGTCGCCAGCAAACCCTATTTTGTAAACAACTTGTTTGGAATGTGAGGTTATCCACTTCAGTAACAAAAATAGGAAGGCAGATTATTATTTGAATGGGTGCAAATTGAGAGAGATGGATAATCAGCAAGACCTTGCTGTCCTCGTGCATCAGTCGCTGAAATTAAGTGCGCAGGTACAGCAGGCATTAAAGAAGGCAAATGGTATGTTGTCCTTCGTAGCGAGAGGATTTGAGTACAGGAATAGGGATGTTTCATTGCAATTGTACAGGGTGTTGGTGAGGCCACAGCTGGAGTATTGTACGCAGTTCTGGTGTCTTTATCTGAGTACAAATTCATAGCTTCTTGAAAGGGAGTCACAGGTGGACAGGGTGGTGAAGAAGGCATTCGGCATGTTTGGCTTCATTGTTCAGAACATTGAATACAGGAGTTGGGACGTCTTGTTAAAGTTGTACAAGACATTGGTAAGGCCACAGTTGGAATACTGTGTACAGTTCTGGTCACCCTATTATAGAAAGGATACTATTAAACTAGAAAGAGTGCAGAAAAGATTTACTAGGATGCTACCGGGACTTAATGGTTTGATTTATAAGGAGATGCTGGATAGACTGGGATGTTTTTCCCTGGAGCATAGGAGGCTTAGGGGTGATCTTATAGAAGTCTATAAAATAATGAGGGGCATAGATAAGGTAGATAGCCAAGATCTTTTCCCAAAGGTAGGGGAGTCTAAAACTAGAGGGCATAGGTTTAAGGTGAGAGGTGAGAGATACAAAAGGGTCCAGAGGGACAATTTTTTCACACAGAGAGTGGTGAGTGTCTGGAACGAGCTGCCAGAGGCAGTAATAGAGGTGGGTACAATTTTGTCTTTTAAAAAGGATTTAGACAATTACATGGATAAGATTGATATAGAGGGATATGGGCCAAATGTGGGCAATTGGGACTAGCTTAATGGTAAAAACTGGGTGGCTTGGAGAAGTTGGGCCAAAGGACCTGTTTCCATGCTGTAAACCTCCAACTCCACTCTATCTGCCACAGCGGGATTTGAGCCTGGGTCTCCAGAGCATTACTCTCTCTGGATTACTAGTCTAGTGAAAATACCACTACACCACCACCTCCCCTGATTTTATTGTGGGCAGGGCACACTTCTGTCCAATGCTATGTGCCACACTTTAGGAAGGATATCAAGAGATTTACTGGTATAATACCAGGAATTAAAGACTTCCATTATGTGAAAAGACTAAAGAAACTTTGGTTGGTCTCCTTAGAGCAGAGAAGGTTAAGAGGAGATTTGATAGAGATTCAAAATCTTGAAGAGCTTTGATAAAGCAAATAGGGAAGAGCTGATTCCAGTGGCTGAAGGATTATTAACCATAGGACATAAAGTTGTTAATTGGCAAAGAACCTGAGGGACATGAGGATTTATTTTAACACTAAGTTATTTTGATCCACAATACACTCTCTGAAAGGGTGCTGGAAGCAGATTCAATCGTCACATTCAAAAAGAAATTGCTTCAGTACTTAAAAAGGAAACTTCTGTAGGATTATGGGGAAAGCGAAGAGGAGTGAAAGTAACTGGATAGTTCTAAACTGGCAGAGGCACACTCGGCTGAATGACTTCCTCCTGTCCAGTATCAATTTGTGATTCTATATTCAGGTGAATTTCAATGTTGCTCAACATTTAATTATTTTAATTTTGATAAAATACAGAGCCGCACTTCACTGCTGAGGATGGCTTCATAATTGGATAGCTCTTAATACAATCTGTGAATGTTATGATGTTCTGCAACTGCAAGGCTTTAGCCTTGTCATGTCTTTCAAATGTTTGACTTCAGATATATTTTTACGCAGGCTAGGATGTACTGCTATATTTTCCCTAAAGTTACCAAGTTCAGTCAGTGTAAAAGATAAGGCTGAAGGACTTGCAACTATCTTCAGCAAGAAGTGTCAAGTAGATGATCCATCTTGGCTCCCCCTTGAGGTCCCCAGCATCACAAGGTGCCAGTCTTCAGTCAATTTGATTCACTCCACATGAAATCAAGAAACGGCTGAAGGCACTGGATTCTGCACAGCCTATGAGCCCTGCAATCATTCTGGCAATAGTATTGGGTATAGTGCTCCAGAACTAGGCCTGCTCTTTGCCAAGCAGTTCCAGCTACATCATTGGCATTTACTTGGCAATGTGAAAAATTGCCCAGATGTGCCCTGCCCACAAAGATCAGGACAAATCCAACCTGGCCAATTACATCCCATCAGTCTACTCTCGATCATCAGCAAAGTGATGGAAGGGGGTCATCGACAGCCTCATCAAGTGGTATTTGTTTAGCAATAACCTGCTAGTGGACGCTCAGTTTGGGCTCTGCTAGAGCCACTTAGTTCCTGACCTCATTACATCCTTGGTTCAAAAATGGTCAAAAGAGCTGGACTCCAGAGATGAGGTGAAAGTGACTGCCCTTGATGCCAAGGCAGCAATTGCCCAAGTGTGATATCAAGCAGTTCTAGCAAAATTGGAGTCAATGGGAATCAGGATGAACTTCTCCGCTGGTTAGAGTCATACCTGGCACAAAGGACGATGGTTGTGGTTGTTGACAGCCAATTATCTCAGTTCCAGGACATCACTACAGGTGCTCCTCAGGATAGTGCTTTAGGCCCAACCACTTTCAGCTGCTTCATCAATGACCTTCCCTCCATCATAAGGTCAGAAGTGAGGATGTTCGCGGATGACTGCACAATGTTTAGCACCATTCGCGACTCCTAAGCTACTGGAGAAATCTGAACCCATAGGCAGCAAGACCTGGACTGTGTGGCAAGTAATAACCATCTCCAACAAGAGACAGTCTAACCATCTCCTCTTGACATTCAATGGCTGCCATAATTGCATCCCTACTATCAACAGCCAGAGCATTACCATTGACCAGAAACTGAACTCGACCAGCCATATAAACACTGTGGCTACAAGAGCAAGTGAAGAGGCTACCAATTGTGCAGTGAGTAACTCATCCCCTGACTCCCCAGATTCTATCCACTATCTATAAGGCACAAGTCAGGAGTGTGATGGAATACTCTCCACTTGCTTGGATGAGTGAAGCTCCACCAAAACTCAATAAGCACATCACCTTCCAGGCCAAAGCAGCCCATTTGACTAAAGCCCCCATCCACCACCTTCAATATTCACTCCCTCCATCACCGATGCACAGTGGCAGCAGGGTGTATTATCTACAAGATGCATTGCAGCAAGCCACCAAGGCTCCTTCAATAGCACTGTCAAAACCCACTCTACCACCTAGAAGGGCAAGGGCAGCAAGTGTGTGTGAACACCACCATCTGCATGTTCCGCCGCAAATTGCACACTACCCTGACTTTGAACTATATCAACGTTCCTTCACTGTCATTGGATCAAAATCCTAGAACTCCCTCTCTAACGGCATTATGGATGTGCCTACACCAAACGGACTGCAATGATTCAAGAAGGTGTTGGTCACCATCATATTCTTGTGGGCAAATGGGGATAGGCATTAAATGCTGACCTTGGCAATGGCACCCACATCCTGTAAAAGAATGAAATAGGACGGTACCAATGCAGTCTCGTCACTGTGGCTGTGCTGTTTTATCAGCAACAAATGTTGATGCTGCGTTCCGCTGTTTGTAATGTTCAGAACACATTATCGAAACACTGCATCATTTCGATAGCCATTGTTTTGTCTGCTGGAAGATGGAAAGTGCAATACTTTTTAATTTCTTTGAGAGAAGTAAATATTTGTCAATGAAAGTTGAAGTGCAAAGTTGTAGAAATTGCAAAGATAGTCCATTGTTCGTGCTATGGTACAGAAATTTATTTTGATAACTACACTGGTATGAATTAAACAATTGCATCACATATTGGATAGAAAGGGCACATTCACTTTGGATTTTATCTTTTCATTAAAAATGGTGTTTCATGTTTTTGCTCCTCTTGTTTCTGCTTTTCTTTTCTTTTTAATCTCCTCTCCTGTGTATTTTTCTGCTCCATAAAATAATATTTAATTGCTTTTCCCTTCTCAGTGCTGTTTCTCTCTTTAGGATTCTCTGCATCATCTGCCATTTTTATCTGTTTTTTCATGAGCATTTGTCCCAAGGCATTTCTGCCCTTTCCTTTGTTTATTCAGTTTATAATAATTAAATTGAAAATATCTTTCTGTCAAATATATTTACATTTCTGCTTCCTTTTTTATCTTTTTGCCTGCACTATGTTAGATCCTGACTGATCCAATACAGCTGCAATCGTGGCATCCACCAGAAATGTGGAAAATTGCCTAAGTACATCTTAGCCACAAAAGGCCGGGCAAATCGAATTTGGCAAATTATCCTATCAGTCTATTAATTATTAGTAAAGTGATAAAAGATGACAGTTTTATCAAGCGGCACTCAGTCAGCAATAATGTGCTCAGCAATGATCAATTTGGGTTGCACTAGGACACTTGTTCCAGACCTCATTAAAGCCTTGGTCCACACGTTAGGTGAGAGTAACTGATCGCGACATCAAGGTATTGAGTGTAGCATTGGGAGGCATCAAGAAGCCCTCGAAATTGAAATCAGTGGGCTCTCCACTGTTTAGAGCTAGTACAGAAGGAGAAGACTGTGGTTGTTGGAGGCAATTCTCTCAGCCCCATGACATCACTGCAGGAGTTGCTCCTAGGCCCAACCACCCTCAGCTGCATTCTTAATGACCTTCCTTCGATCATAATGTGAGGTGGAGATGTTTGCTGCTATTGTCCAGTACCATTTAAAAGTTTTAAAGTTTATTTATTAGTGTCACAAGGCTTACATTAACACTGCAATGAAGTTACTGTGAAAATCCCCTAGTCGCCCCATTCCAGCTCCTGTTTGAGTACACTGAGGGAGAATTTAGCATAGCCAATCCACCAAACCAGCACATCTTTTGGACTATGGGAAGAAACCGGAGCACCCTGAGGAAACCCACACAGACACAAACAGTGACCCAAGCCTGGAATTGAACCCGGGTCCTTGGCGCTGTGAGGCAGCAGTGCTAACCACGGTGCCATCCTTTGTCATATGAAACGTATGCTGATTTATCTACCTTGGATCCAAAGTGAATGATCTCACTCCCCCCATGTTGAACTTGCATCTACCACAATTTTGTCCACTTTCTTCATTTATCTGTATTCCTTTGCCTCTTCCTGCTCCCATCGAAACTTACTTTGCCTCCTTCCTAGTGTCGTCTACAAATTTGTATATACCACTCCCTTTCTTTGTCCCAGTCATTCATGCGTATCATGACAAGCTGAGGCAAAGAACAGATCCCTTTGAAATCCAACTTGTTGCATTCCACTAGCCAGAGGATGTTCCCTATTCTGTCTACCTACCTTCCAACAATTTCCAACTTGTGTCACAAGATTACCTCCAATTCTGAGTATTTTATTCTTGTTAACAATCTCTTGTGCAGAACTTTGTCAAATGTCTTCTGCAAGTCCTTTTAGAAATACATAGCCACTCCCCGTGTTAGCAATTGTCTAAATATATTCAATTAGATGAATCAAACATCACTTACTCTTCACAAATCCACTTTGGCTTGTTTTGAACAGATTATATTTGTTCAAGTGATCAATATTCTGTCTTTGATGCAGATTCCATTAATTTCCCCTTTTGGTGCCAAATTGACAGGTCTGTATTTTCCTAGTTTCTCTCGCCTTCCTCTCGCCTCTTCAATAATGGAAAAATATTTTTCCAATACAAAGGCACAATGCATAATCTAGAGAGCATAGGAACATTATGAAATAAATACACAGTTTCCTCATTTCTTTCTTCAAACTAAATGGAAACCATGAGAAATTAAATCCTGTTATTTTCTCTCTTTTTTGGTGTTACTTTTAAATACTGTTTAGCAAGTTCTTCCCCCATAAGATACTCGAGTAAATATCAAATAGGAGCCTTGGGATGTTTTACTACATTAAAGCTGCCATGTAAATGCAAGTTGTTGCTGTAATTGAGATGGGATATTGCTGTTGATAGGAACAAGCAAAGTTCCAATTACAATTACTTCCACTTATCATTCAAGATGGCGCTGGAGTGTGGCGACTTCCTGTGAGCTGTTCCCAGAATACCCTCTAATTCTATCTTTTACTCTTGTTCTTTGCTTTTAAAACTGTACTCTACATTCTGCAGCCTCTCCTATGTACTCTATGTTTTAAGTTTATTTATTAGTGTCACAAAGTGGGCTTACATTAACATGGCAATGAAGTTCCTGTGAAAATCCCATAGTCGCCACATTCCAGTGCCTGTTTGGGTACACTGAGGGAGAATTTAGCATGGCCGGTATGCTTTGTCTGCATAGCACGCAAGGAACAATACTTTTCACTGTATACTAATACATGTGACAATAAATCAAAGTAGCAATCCAAATAAAGGCCAAAGATTTAACCCCTCCCTCCCCCCCGACGGGTTTTTAGGCAAAGGGGAGCGTGAAATTGAAGGGACGGGATTCCCTTTGAGTTCCCGCACACCCCAATCTCACAGCGATTTTATACTAGGGTGCGTAAGGCCTCGGATGGGAAGCCCACCCTAGCCTCAATTCAGGCCCAATTATCAGCCAGTTAAGGTCCTTTTCACGCCTAACCTCAATTTTTAGGCTAGCGGGAAGCTTGAATTTCCTTGGGGGGTGGGGGGAGAATGGGGGCAGGGGGGTGGGGGTGGGGGCAGGGCTGGAGGGGTGGGGGCAGGACGGGTGGCGGCGGGGGGGGTGGGGCGGGATGGGCGGGGGCAAAAATCAACACTTACACCGTGGGTGGGGCGGGGGCACGGTGTGGGTTGTGTTGGCAGGACTCTTCGAGTGGCAGGAAGCGAGACCCAGCCATTCAAAAAAAGGCCAAGGTTTGATTGTTTTTCATGATGGTTGACTGTTTCTCATTCATTGAACAATTGTGTTTCAAGGAGCTGGTGAATCTTTTACAGCAAATACATTTAAGAAAAGCAATAAGTTTTAAGACTTAAGAGAGTCTTAACCTTCTCAAACATGAATGTATCACATATCTATTATGGTGCAGCAGATTAAGATAGTGTACTGCCTTCATACCTGACATCTTTGTTGTGCCTCCTGCATTTCTTGACCCCACTTGCAAGGAGTGTGGGGCTTTGTTAAACAAGACATGCTTGCAGCAGATGGAGAAAATGAGACCATTCTTTTCTTTGTGAATGCACATCTAACCTGCTCATTGCCTGTGTAATGGGATCTTTCAATTGAAATGTATGAACTACTGACGGATGCTGACAGTTTTATGGCTAATCGAGGGGAACCAAATGTGGTTGAGCTGCCTTTATCAGCCATGAGTATGACTTGGGCCTGTGTAGCTTCTTGTTAATAAGCAACTATCTTTATTTTGTTTGGTATTTTCGAAATTCAAAACTACACAAAATCTAAATTAACTGTAGTGCAGGGCTCCTTTGGCCATCCTCGGGAAATATTCATATGGATTGTTTCGTTGTTTAGTTCAGCCCAATCTTCTGCACTCCATCTCTGTGTCACACAATCGTCCGACTGTGAGGATAGACAGAATAAACTGCGGAAGTGACTACTGGGAGATCCGTTGAGTGTTGAGTTCGCCCTTCCTTGTTCTTCCTACAGGGTATCTGCCTCCCTTGGTAATTAGCCAGGTGAGATTAAAGATGACAAGACTTCCTTTATTCATTTTTCCTACATAGTTGCTAAAATTGGTTTTGTAGTTTGAACAAAACAATCTTCTCGTTGTAGGGAACACGAATCGATGCTCTGAAACCAGCCTTCAGTGAATCACAATGACCTAGGTGATGAGACTTCCCAGGGAAAGAATGCACTCCATCTGGAGTTGAACCAGTTCCTCGGAATCAATAGGCCATTTACATGGTCAGCCTGGAGAAGAGTATTCAGTCGTTTCAATTTAAAGACTTGCAGTTTATTAAACTATTAACCTTGTAAGAAATATACAGAGTTCAATGTCTGCCTTCAGTGCAATCCTGTTCTTGATGAGTGGGTAAGATCTTGCATTCAACCACATAAATTAGGAATAGACAATTCATTAAGAGAACTGGGCTGAATAGATCTTGTTCCAGGTTTCCTATGCATTCACAATGTCATGCCATTGTTGCAATCAAGAACAGCATAGCAACACTGTGCAGCAAGAATAGCATAGCACCACGATCCACTATGTTCACAGCTCGTCAGCCAGACATTTGAGCACAAACTGTTTCTTGTGTCGAGAACCATAAGCAATAAATGATTTATACTGCTCACAGTTAAAGTAATCTGATAGTTTAGAAGTTTGACTTTCTAACCATGTGTCCACTAGGGCGGTAATGGTTTAATTTTGAAGATCTTCTGAAGATGCAGTGGATATTGACCTTTGTCTATTTATACTTGCCCATCCTACTGGCTGACCACAAAATGACTGCACCCTGCATTGTACTTTTGGAAAAGTGTCTCTGATGGAAGAGGTGAAATCTAGATAAAAGTTCCTGGGAATGTGCTCACGTACAGTAAACATAAAGAAGTTTATTTATTAGTCACAAGTAAGGTTTACATTAACACTGCAATGAAGTTACTGTGAAATTCCCCTAGTCGCCACACTCTTGCACCTGTTTGGCTCAACGCACCTAATCAGCTCGTCTTTCAGACGTGGGAGAAAACCGGAACACCTGGAGAAAACCCACGCAGACATGGGAAGAACATACAGACTCCGCACAGACACTGACCCAAGCCGGGAATCGAACCCGGGTCCCTAGCACTGTGAAGCAGCAGTGCTGACCACTGTGCCACCGTGTCACCCTTGTAGAAGTGTAGTTGACAGCTGCTATAAAGGTGATCTTGTTTCAGCATATTTTATATTTAACTGTTAAGGAAGATTTTCACTGTAATGTCCTGTGAACACTTGGTCCACTTTAGGTCTCTCTAGACCTTTTTACCCTGGATTATCTCAGTTTGGATTACTCTCCTGGATTAGCCCCAGTTCCTCAACCCGAATAGAGATTTTTCAAAGGTTCACTAAAGGAGACAAGTAAACTAATTACAAACCTTTGACTGATAACATTGGGTATTACGCTACCTTCAAGGTTTCACTTCAGGGTGGAAGCAGTATCACAGTGGTCCTCATTTTAAAAATACAAAGAAAATTATTGAATTCATGAATGGGATGCGGGCAGTGCTGGCTAGGACAGCATTTATTGCCCATCACTGCTTGCCCTTCAGAAGGTGGTGATGAGCTGCCTTCTTGAATTGCCACAGTGCTGTTGGGGAAGGTACTTCAGGATTTTGACCCAGCCACAGAAGGTGGCCATTCAACCCATCATGCTGATGCTGAATGACAGTACATAGTCTCACAGTGATATAATGCAGTTACATACTTACAAGGATCCATCCTGTATCAAATTCTTGAGTAGAATAGGTAAAGAGATTGCCATTCTAACAAGTAAAAGTCACCCTCAAACGATTTTAGAGTGCAAGCACCTTGATGGCTTCTTGCAACACAAGCCCACCTACTCCACTGGGAAGGATGTCATGTTCCAGTAGTCAGTAGTGACCTGCTGTAGGAGTCTGAACCGCCTGTGACAGATTCGTAGACACGTCGAGAGAACTGGTCCTCTGCTTGTCGTTCCAGTGTTAGGGGTCTCCCCTCCTTAGAAGCTGCATCTGTGTCTACCCCCTTTCGCCTGTAACATCGCACATGACTGAGGAAGGGGCTGCTTTTAGTGTTGCTGCCCTTTGTGCTCCTCATCAGAGGTGTAAGAAGGAGCTGCAAATGCTGTTCCAATGCCACGGCTGACAGTGGAGCAATGCAGCTGAAGTTGAGTGAGACACAAGGCAGGTGAACTGACAAGGAGTTGGCAATCACCTGTTAAGTAGTGAAAGTACATGTTGAGAAGCAATGCTTTGTGCAACAGCCTCTCATCTGGACCATGGCCGGAGCTCTTATGTTTCATTGTTTAAAGGCATCAAAGCTTGTTTGCTTCATTGAAGAAGCACTCTACACTCTGCATTGCCTTGGTGATTTTGGTGCATTGCTGACAACTCGGGGAATAGGTCCACTGGCTGTTAAAGCCAGAATGCTTGATTGTAAAAGTACTTGATTAACCATTAGAATATTTAATTGACCTCGGGGGATCCTCATTCACATGCAACCCGACCCAAGTGAAATTCGGAAGCGGATGGAATGATGACGGGATCATGACCCTATTTAACTTTTGGGGGATTTAATTCATCCTTTACACGATCCCCCTCACCCATGATATTTTCCCCAATATAAAAAAATCTTATTTATTAGTCACAAGCCAGCTTACATTAACACAGCAACAAAGTTACTGTGCAAATCCCCTAGTCTCCACACTCCAGCGCCTGTTCAGGTATACTGAGGGAGAATTTAGCATGATCAATGCACCTAAACGGCACGTCTTTCGGACTGTGGGAGGAAACCGGAGCATTCGGTTGAAACCCCACGCAGACATGGGGAGAAAGTGCAAACTCGCACAGACAGTGACCCAAGCCAGGAATCAAACCCAGGTCCCTGATGCTGTGGGGCAGCAGTGTTAACCACTGTGTCACCGTGCCACCCCAAAAACTGCAAACCGAGCCAGTCAGGAGTCAAACCCGGAATTGTTCCGTATTTATGTTTCCTTCCAGAAATATCTACCTGACAGCTCCTCTCTAACTTTCAGTCCGTTGCCTCAAGATTTTCAAGCAAATTCTTGGCATCTGAGATTTTCCAATTGCTAATGGGCTAAATATTGGATCAGGGCATGATCATACTTCATTAGTGTAGTCGTAAAAATGTCAGCTGCAGACACCAGTCTTCGCAACAGCTCATCTCTCATGGGGTTGGATGGGGCTTTGACTTGAACATTGGCTGAGATCCCTGGAATGGTTTGTGGGTTGGGGAGGTTGCAATCCAAAAGGGGATGTGCAGCAGTCCACAGTTTTTAAAGTGGAGCTGACTGGAGTAACTCGACTTCACAACAAAGTAATTAAAAAAGCTTCAAACTTACCTGTCGGTTGGCAAACTCCAACAACCCCTGAAGAAACCGGCCACGGCATGTGTGAGCCATTTTGTTTCTCCATTATGGGGAAATGTGCAATGAATGTCAAGAATCCTAAATAGACCTAATTCTGAATCAAGCAAAAGTTTGCAATCTGAGCTATTTCTATTCATTGGCAAGGCTTTGCTTCATTCCCAGGAACTACAATTAATGTTTCCACTGCTGATTGTTTTTCTAGGTATTGAGGATTTCCTTGCTACGTAATTTCTGAGAATTGGTTTGGTTTTGAAAGGAAACGTGACATTTGTCACAATTTGATTTAAATTCTACAAATTTGAGAGAAAAACTTGCTTTCTCATTTTGACTTTAAGCTTTTAAATAGATGATCTCATTAATATTCTTTGGGCCATTTTCCTCTGCCGAAATCAATGCCTAGATTGGACAGATTGATTGAAAGATTTCTTTGGCTCTTGAGTTTGTAGCTCAACTGCATCCAAGGGCAATATGGATTTCACCCTGTTTTCTATTTAATAACATGGTTGAAGCATTTAGATCTAGGATGTCGAATGTAGACATTGGGTGGATTTTCTGGCCTCCTGTGCCATGTTTTCCAGTAACAGGCGCCAGTGTGGTGACTTCTTGCAAGGTGTGCCCAGCATGCCCTCTAATTCTATCTTACAAGATTATGAGTGGCATGGACAGAGTGGATAGTCAGATGCTCTTTCCTGGGGTAGAAAAGCCAAGTATTAGGGGACATAGGTTTAAGGTGCATGGGGAAAAGTTTAGAGGAGATGTGCGAGGCAAGTCTTTTACATAGAGGTGGTGAATGTCTGAAACACGCGGTCCAGGGAAGTGACGGGAGCAGGTATGATCGGAGCAACTAGACAAATGCATGAATAGGATGGGAATGGAAGGGTAGGGACTCTGTAAGTGCATACGGTTTTAGTTTAGGCAGGCACCCTGATCGGTGCAGCCTTAGAGGACCGAAGGGCCTGTTCCTGTGCTGTACTGTTCTTTTTTCTTTTACTCACATTCTATGCTTTAAAACTCTACTACCTTCTGCACCCTCTCCTTTCCTTCTCGCTGCATGGTATGTTTTGCCTGTATAGCGTGCAAGAAACAATACTTTTCACTGTATACTAATATATGTGACAATCATAAATCAAATCAAGGGAAATGGCTCATCAGTGGTCACCTGTGGCATCTTTCGGTCCCGCAGACGTGCATGGCATTTTATGTGGCTCGCCTGTCCTGTCACCGGGGAACCCTCCATGTGGGGTTGTCCTTGGTGGGACCAAAAGGTCCTGCTGGTGGGAAGGATCAGAAAATCCTGCCAGCAAGGTGAGCAGAATACAGATAGAGCGCTGAGGAGAGACTTGGGCCAATGGAGTTAAGCTCGCAATCACAACGGAAGGGCAACAAAGCAAACCAGAAACGCTCAGGGGTGTGAGTCACTGAAGCTTGAAAGGGCTTCACATTGCATTAATATTAATTCTACAGGTGGTTGACCTCCACACTGAGTATTTTTCATTTGTAACAATTCTAGAGTGAATCAAGCAGCTATCCAATAGAATTAGTCATTCACAGGAGAGCAATTAGATCTTTAGAAGCAGTAGCTGTTTGCTGCCATTTGCCCCAGTGATTGCATGTCACATTTCCACCTTTGTGTCTGTCAGCACATCTTGAATCATGTGAGGATGGAAAATAGTGAGGATGGAATGTGGTGAGTGTGGAGTGCAGCAAAATGATAATTGTGCATCTTATTGCATAGACTGAATGAGATTACTTTGCACTTTTTCTCATTCCTAAGCTTTTGCTGCACACTGTCACTCGCCGAGAGGGTAGTTCTCCTTCAGTCTAAGAATAAGGGGTAAGCCATTCAGGACTGAGATGAGGAAGAACATCTTCACTCAGAGAGTTGTGAACCTGTGGAAAGCTGTTGGGGCCAGTTCGTTAGATACGTTCAAGAGGGAGCTGGACGTGGCCCTTGTGGCTAAAGGGATCAAGGGGTATGGAGAGAAAGTGGGAGTGGGATACTAAGACTGCACAATCAGCCATGATCATATTGAATGGTGATGCAGGCTCAAGGGGCCGAATGGCCTCCTCCTGCACTTATTTTCTATGTTTCAGTGGCACTTCATAACTAAGAGTTGCTATCCAATCAGATAGTGCCTCCCAGTTTCCTGTCAATCCTGGAATTCAAACTCCCAAACCAGATGTGGGCATGCTCATTTTTGCGTGCGTGTGTGTGTGTGTGTGTGTGTGTGTGTGTGCACGTGCACGCGTGTGTGTGCACGTGTGTGTGTGTGTGTGTGCATGTGTGTGTGTGCGCACGTGTGTGTGTGTGTGTGCGCGCGCACGTGTGTGTGCGCGCGCACGTGTGTGTGTGTGTGCACGTGCGTGTGTGTGTGTGCACGTGCGTGTGTGTGTGTGCACGTGCGTGTGTGTGTGTGCACGCGCGTGTGTGTGCACGTGTGTGTGCATGTGTGCGCACGTGTGTGTGTGTGCGCGCACGTGTGTGTGTGTGTGTGTTGTAGGCTGTCCCAAGGTCTGGCTCTGTTGAGTGCGGTAACTGCTATGCTAACCAATCTTGAATTGGGGCCTGCATTAGGCTGCTTATTTTCAGATGCAAAGGATCTACTCCCAGTCTTGGTGTGAATCATAGGTGTCTATTTCTTTCCTTTGCCAAGATGGCAGGGGGTGCAGTTCTGAACAAAAAGAATAAAGGACAGTACAGCAGAGAAACAGGCCCCTCAGCCCTCCAAACCTGTCCTATCTAGACCAACGGCTTATATCCCTCTATTCCCCATCTGTTCATGTGTCTATCCAGATAAGTCTTAAATGTCGCTAATATAAGATGGAAATGTGCACAGCTTTCCTACTGCCCCCATAATGGAAGCTTAGTAAGCTAGTTAGCACCTGAAACTGGCTGAAGTTGTGGGCACAAATGTCCTGAGTAACTGCCAATGTGCTTCGTGTCCCTTTGATTAAAACCTCCCTCTTCTGAGTGAGTCAGTGTTTGGCAGTCTGGAATTGGTGCCTTTTCTTAAGGGTTTGCATAAAGATCTATGTGCATTGTGACTCCCAAGATTGGATTTTCCACACTTCTGGGTTAATGCCAAATAGCTAAACTAAGTTCTATGATAGAAACTGGATTTATATGATAACGTTATGTTTAAGACCATTACCAAATCTTAAACTGGAAGTTAACAAACCGAAGGTTGGGTTGGACTTTCCAACATTGTGGTCCAAGGGTTTAAGCTGTCGGTCTTTTTGTTACAAGTCGATGTAAGGAATTTGGGCTCGCAGCCGAGTGGGTGGAAGTTTTGTATTTCCATCATTGGAGCGTTCAAAGTGCCACTCATTTTTCAGATTGAATGTGCTGGGCATGCAGCAAGATCTATATGAATAATTGTTTACATGTTGTTATGGAAACATGTCTTCCCACTGCAATATCTGTCAGTTCCCCTTCATGTAGAAGTTAAATATTAACTAGATTTCAATAATGCTCCCAACAAAACGCAGACCAGATTTTACAATGAAATAGGTGTTGCACTGTGGTATTTCCTGACAATAAAACACAAGAGTCATAGAATAATTTAAGGCGCAGAAGTGGTTATTCATTCCATCAAGTCCAAGCAGGTTTCCTGCAGAAGCTATCCAGTTAGTCCCGCTCCCCCACTTGATCCCTGCAAGTTTATTTCCTTCAGGAATCCATCCAATTTGCTTTTCAAATCATTGATTCAGCTTCCATCACCCTCATGGGCAGTAAATTCCCTGTAATTCCATTTGCATCTCTTGCCCAAAATCGCACAGTGCTTAGCATTGCTGCTTCACAGCGTCAGGGACATGGGTTCGATTCCTGGCTTGGGTCACTGTCTATGCGGAATTTGCATGTTCTCCCCGTGTCTATGTGGGTTTCCTCCGGGTGCTCCGGTTTCCTCCCACAGCCAAAAGATGTGCTGGTTAGGTGCATTGGCCATGCTAAATTCTCCCTCAGTATACCCGAACAATTGCTGGAGTGCGACTCGGGGATTTTCACAGTAACGTCATTGCAGTGTTAATGTAAGCCTACTTGTGACACTAATGAATAAACTTAAATCTTTGTCCCCTAGTCCTTCTACCATTAGTTAATGGGACGAGATTTACCCTGCCTACCTTATCTATCTAAGCCTGTCATAATCTGGTACACCTCTAACCAATCTCCTTTGTTCCAAGGGGAGCAACCCCAGCCTTTCCAACCTAACCTTCTACCTAAAGCCTCCACATTTTGTATAACTGGTAAATCCAGTTGGATACTGACCCACCTTTTCCAGAAGCCCAAATTTTGTGAACCAGCTATTTATATGGTACTTTGTCAAAGACTTTCTTAAAATCCATTCAGACATCCACCACATTTCCCTTCATCAACCTTCTGTTACTTCATCAAATAAATCAGTTGGATTAGTCAAACATTATCTTCCTTTTACAGATCCCTGCTGGCTCTCTTTAATTAACTCAAACCTCTCCAGGTGCCTATTGACTTGCTCCCTGATTTGTGGATTCCAAAACCTGTCCACCACTGATGTTAGAATATAACCAGCCTGTAGTTGCTGGGATGTCCTTGCACCCTTTCTTGTTTAAGGGTGTCACATTTGCCATTCCTCAATTCCCCGGCACCTCCCTCATATCTGGGGAAGCTTGAAAGAGTAAGGCAAGCCCTTCTGCTATCTATGCCCCACTTTCTTTAGCAGCCAGGGATGTAAATCATTCCGCCCAGGTGATTCATCTACCCTAAGGATAGCCAGATTTCCCATTCCACTTTTTTTTCAATTTTCACACAATCTGTCACCTCCACTCCCTGCACTTCTACCAATATTTAGTCAGATTTCTCTTTTTTAGTAAACGCTGATACAAATAACTTGAGTATTTTAGTCTTACCCTGTACATCTAAGCATATATCGCCCTCTTTGCCCTTAATAGGTTCCACTCCACCTCTTACTACCTGATTACTATTTACATGCTCGTAGAAGATTTTTTCCATTTTCCATTCCAGCTCTTGAATCATAGAATCCCTACAGTGCGGAAGGAGGCCATTCGGCCCATCGAGTCTGCACCGACCACAATCCCACCCGGGCCCTACCCCCATATCCACCCGCTAATCCCTCTAACTTACACATCTCAGGACACTAAGGGGCAATTTTAGCATGGCCAATCAACCTAACCCGCACAGCTTTGGACTGTGGGAGGAAACCGGAGCACCCGGAGGAAACCCACGCAGACACGAGGAGAATGTGCAAACTCCACACAGACAGTGACCCAAGCCGGGAATCGAACCCAGGTCCCTGGAGTTGTGAAGCAGCAGTGCTAACCACTGTGCTACCGTGCCGCCCAAATAATTCTCCTTAGCCCCTCTCTCTCTCTCTTTTTCCCCTCCTTCACCCCTACAGGGCAACTGCCACATTCCTCAGGCAGTCCCTTAACAATCTGCACCTCTGTTCTGCCATTCACACATTCTGTGTCCTCATTTAGATTCCCTTTGTCCCATTCCACTGCGCACCCCACCCCCAGTATAGATTTCCGCTCATTCTCTTTGCTCTCTGTTCTGACAAAGGGTCATCTAGACTCGAAACATTGGCTCTATTCTCTCCCGATGTGGAGATGTCGGCGTTGGACTGGGGTAAACACAGTAAGAGGTCTCACAACACCAGGTTAAAGTCCAACAGGTTTATTTGGTAGCTAAAGCCACTAGCTTTCAGAGCGCTGAACACAGATTGGAATAACAGGGACAAGACCATTCATCAGCAATTCACATACTGGTCATCTCTGCCATGTCCTTGGTTATTGGCCGCATGTGGTTAGCACTGCTGCCACACAGCAAGGCGGCCTTCACGACACACGACAACGCAGAGTCGCTGAGCAGAGACTGATAGCCAAGTTCTGCACACATGAGGACGGCCTCAACTGGGATCTTGGGTTCATGTCACACTATCTGTAACCCCCACGACTTGCCTGGGCTTGCAAAATCTCACTAACTGTCCTGGCTGGAGACAATACACATCTCTTTAACCTGTGCTTAATGCTCTCTCCACTCACATTGTCTGTACCTTTCAGACTTGATTACCTGTAAAGACTCGCATTCCAACCATTATTTTGTAAATTGAGTTTGTGTCTTTATATGCCCTGTTTGTGAACAGAACTCCCACTTACCTGATGAAGGGGCAGCGTTCCGAAAGCTCGTGGTTTTTGCTACCAAATAAACCTGTTGGACTTTAACCTGATGTTGTGAGACTTCTTACTCTAGTCTCTCCCCACAGATGTTGTCAGACCTGCTGAGATTTTCTAGCATTTTCTGTTTTTGTTTCAGATTCCAGCATCTGCAGTATTTTGCCTTTATATTGTAGTAGATTTTTCGGTTCCTTTTCATATTAACTGCCATTCTGTTCTCACACACTCTCTTTGCCAGTCTTATTTTTCCATTTGCCTCTCCCTCAGCCTATTGTATTTATTTGTCCTCACATGAAGCATTTACCTGACATATTTCATACACCCTCTGTTTTTGCTTCATCATAATCTCTATCTCCCTCGCCATCCAAGGAGCTCTGTCTTGGCGTTGGAATATGACTTGCCTATATCTGAAGCATCTTTTCCTTAATAATCCTCCATTTCGTTCCATTACAGTTTTTCCAGACAGTCTCTGGTTCCATTTCACCATGGGTGGATCCCTTTTTATCACTTTGAAATGAGCCCTCTTCCAGTTTCAAAGTTATATCTTAGATGGTTTCTTGCTGTTCTCCATTATTGGTGTAAACCTTCTAATACAATGATCGCTCTTATCCAAATGTTCCCCCACAGACACGTGGTGCACTCTTTTCCCAGCACCAGATCCGGCAATGCCTTCTTTCTAATTGGGTCGATATTTCAGTTTCCATCTTAATCCCACGTGTCTGTCACAATCATTATTTTGCTGTCTGTAAGATGATATCAAAATATAGCCCAATCCATCATGCATTCCATCCGCCCATCCATTGACTGTCTACATTTCTCGCTGCCTTGGAAAAGCAGCCAGCATAATTAAGGACCCCACGCACCCCGGACATACTCTCTTCCACCTTCTTCCGTCGGGAAAAAGATACAAAAGTCTGAAGTCACGTACCAACCGACTCAAGAACAGTTTCTTCCCTGCTGCCATTAGACTTTCGAATGGGCCTACCTCCCATTAAGCTGATCTTTCTCTACACCCCAGCTATGACTGTAACACTACATTCTCTCGTTTCCTTCTCTATGAACAGTATGCTTTGTCTGTACTGCACACAAGAAACAATACTTTTCACTATATACTACATGTGAAATAATAAATCAAATCAAAAAGTGAAGAATAATCAGTACTTTAAACTTACTGGTTTGCTGTCTGTGACAATGCTTCAGTGTGACTGGCTGCTCACCCTGCTTGATGACATCATGGTGTCTGGATGCCTGGAACTGCCGTTGTTTTGGTGACAGATTTGACATTGACATTGGGAAAGGTTTAATCCATGCAACAGAGCTACAGGTTTTGGGGGCAGCTTTCTTCAAGGCCAGTAACAAGTGCCATTTCTACACCACTGATCAGAAAATTCAAAGCATCAATGAGATGTGTGTGTGTGTGTGTGTGGAGTTTGTGTGTGTATAGAGTGTGTGTGTGTGTGTGTGTGTGTGTGTGTGTAAGCTGAGCTGCTGTATAACTTAACACTTCTTGACAACAGTCAAAATAAAATTAACCTGACTAGTGGATAAGACACATTCCTTTCCAGATCATTTAGATTGTGTAGCTTGATGAGTGAGCTCATTCTAATGCTTTGTGGGTCTGTCAAAACTGCACAACTTGGCTTTTGTTCTTGCTTGTTTGTTTTCTTGTTTGCATTATTAAACAGATCATCACCATCTATAAAACAATTAATCTTGTCCCCGTTTGAAAATTGTTTTCACCTTCACTTAGTGTGAGCAATTTATCATTCCGCACGGAGGAGATAGTGGGGTGTGGGTGGTGCGGAAATGAAGGGAATACTCCAGAGGACGTCACTAATGCTTCTGAGTAGATGAGATGTGAATACATTCTACCTGGTCAAATGGAAGTACTAAAATCTGGTCTCCATGAGCTGGAGTACTAACTATGTCAGAAATGGGAAGTGTGGGACATAAGTGAGTGTGTGCATAATAGCTGTGATATGGTAGCACCCACCTTTCTTGACTTGTCAACTTCTCTTCCTCCTCTAAATCTCAGACCTCAAAATGAATTCCTGCCCACTTTGCGTTAGCAAGTGAAAAAGCAGCTGGAAGAAGGCTGTTGTAGGAAAAGGAGTCGTAAATAGACGATTGAAGAATCAGGAACAAAATGTAATGCAACAATGAAAATACTGATAAAGCAGTATGATGGAAAAATCATGCTACGTATCTTAAAAAGCCAACATTTAAAGATCAAACCATCCTGACAGCCTGTCCATTTTAAATGGGATAGCAGCATTGAATTTTGTATCTGCATTTCTGTGGAAATAGTTCTGCTAAAAATTAATGAAATAATTTGAAGTTTAATTCTGGGCAAACCTTATTGCACCTGATCTTCAACCCATACATATCCTGTGAGGCTCAGTGTTGTGAGCAGACCCTGGCAATATGTCTATTAACTGCAAAACTAACCACATAGTACAAGCACTACACCAGACCACCGTTGTCTAAACAATTTGGACACACCTTGTTCAAAAGGTGAGTCATTTGGAAAATGGATTATATATTAATTCTATTGTTGTAATGTCTCAAACAATCTTAATTCAGCACAGAAAGTAATGTGTAGTATGGTTAGAGTATTTGCACAAAAGCATGTTGCTGTTCAGGCAATTCAGATAAGCATTCGAGTCACAGGAGATGTGATGAGGTAAAACAGTTTCCACTGTTACAATTATGCACCGACCAGGACCATATTCTGTGGCTGTGAATAAAGGGCCAAGTCTGTCTCTTGTGAGGCTATCTATTTCAGGAGGTTACAATTACTGTAACAGGTGGAATTGTATACACAGAGTCAATATTCCAGCAGTTTGTACACATCTGCTCAATAAATGTCATCTGGAAAGATTCGATAACTTAAAAATCTTTTACTTCAAAGCATTGGAAAGAGTGACATAAACTAAAGTGACGATTTTTGTCAGGCAATATTCAGTTCCCAATTCTACAATCCATTTTATTTCACAAACTTAATGCTGATTGATTACCGATTGATATTAAACAGGTAACTCCTACTGCGCTATACTTTACTGTAAAGTATGCTTTACTGCTCGATACACTGACAGGTCAATGCACTCCATGTTAAATTGACATCCCCAGCATTGTTCACCTATGTTTGTGACTCACTCCAGGAGACCCAGGCACACTTACAGGAAATAGGAAAATGGGGTTCCCATTTCGGATGCAGTTGGTAATTTGCATTGTAGATTTCCAATTTTTAAGATATATTTTAAGTTTTTCCATTCAAATTCATTTGCATAATCACAAAGATAAAATATTCCATGAATTAGCAGGATTGGACAGTGTGTTTAGAACAAAAGCATTGAAATATGTTCCTTGCTTTTGTTTGGTAGCTTGGTGCCGTTTATTAATATTGCAGAAAAATTGGTTTATTACAAAAAAAAACATTTTTATTAGGCGCCTAGTCCATCACCTGTCAGTAACCTGATTTTAAATAACTGGAAGTGACTTTTAAAAAATAACACTACATAGAAGTACGTAGGATTGCATTGGATATATGGATACAGAAACAGGCCATTTGGCCCAATCAGTGTTAGTGTTCAACTCGAGCCTCCCCTTTTCTCCACCAGATCTACCATTGCAATCCTTTGCCCTCCAACACTTATCCAGCTTCTCCTTAATTGCATCTTCAGCTACTCCTTGTGGTAGTGAGTTCTACATTCTCTCCACTCTTTGAGTCAAGAAGTTTGTTCTGAATTTCCTATTGGATTTCTTGATATTTCTCTTATTTATGGCCTCAGTTTAAGCTCTTTTGCACAAAAGGAAACATTCTGTCGTATCCACTCTTGTCAAAATGTTTCATTATTTCAAAAACCTCAACATCACTCCTCAACCTTCTCTCAGCTTGTTCTTCCTTTGCTGATAAATACTCTTGATACATTTCTGGTATCATCCTTGTAAATCTCCTCCGCACTCTCTCCTACATCCTTTCTCTAATATGGCGATCAGGACTGGATGCAGTACTAAGTGTGGTCTAACCAAGGTTTGATAGTGGTTCAGCAGAACTTTCCTACATTTCAATCCTGTCCCACTGAAAATAAAGCCTGTTTTTTCTTTATGGCTTTGCGAACCTGTGGCATCGCCTTTAGTGATTGATATTTTAGACCCTTTTTTCCCACTACCCCATCTAGATTTGCACCTTCCAAGTAACAAGTGGGCCACCATTTTATGACCTTGCTTGGGCGAGGCTTGCAAAATCCCACCCAAGGCCAAAGGAGAACTCCGTTCTGCGAGAACCGTGGTGGTAAAATTCCAGCAGCGATCTCCCTATTCTTATTAAAATGTACTACTTCATTCGACAATTACTTTCCCATTCTACAAGTCTATTAACATAGAATGATTTACGTGTTTAATTAGTGCAAACTAGTCAGCTTCCTAATAATTTTTTTTATATTTAAAAGTTTTTAAAGAGTGTCTATTAGTATCCTTGTACCTAAAGTAATCACTGTCTCTTGACAATGCAAGATGGCCATGCAAAATGACCACTGATACTCATCTCCCTATGTGCGCTTGTCTGCACCTGTGCAGAAAACGAGTGCAATCATTGGCCAGGGACACACTGCCAGCAAAACCTGTCTTTTTAAAAAAAACTTCTGTGGAGATGGCTGGAGCAGGAGTTTTCCTAATAAATATCTGTGCTGTATTAGGTTCTTTTCTACATTCATTTATATTACACTGAACCGGAAAGTTTAATTGATGTGAATTCTGATCTCCCAGACTTGTGATTTTCTTGCACAGAAACAATGATCTGAATGCAATGATCTTGATGAGTGGCTGTCATGCATCAGAACAACAGCTGCCTCTCCAGTTGCGACTGGATACATTTTCAAATTTGTGAAACTTGATCTAAGGTGCAGGAAAGGAAATGGCTTTAATAACTATTCGCTAAGCATCGCTGCTCCTGGCCACTGCCGACTCCATCGCTCGCAATGACACCACGCAATAAAACTGTACAGCTGCTCATGCACCACTTTGGCAGCAAGCACAGCCTTAAATAAAAGATTCATTTAAGTGCCTCTTCAAAGGGCTGGAAAAAGGTGCAGCTTTCGCAGAAACTCCGCTCGTTGATAAATTCAGTCTGGGGATGTGGCCTTATCGTAGCTTCTCTTTTGTTTAGAAGACTTCCCACAGCTAGAGGCGCTTGAGGCGGACAAAGCACATGCTTCCATCTGTTTTTCTTGTTCCATCTTGTTTTTCCTGGAACAGATCACCAGCCTGAAAGCCAAACTTATAGCTTGAAGGGTGCCACTCCGCATCAGAACATGGCTCACCTGGACTCCTTACCACTCTCACCACCTGCCAAAGGCACGTTGGAAGGATTTACAGGTTGGCAATCAATCCGTATAGGAACACACAGACAGTGGCCATAAAGTCCTGGAGTGGGACTTGAACCCAGAACTTCTGGGTCAGAATGTTACCCATTGTGCCACAATACCTCCTCCTGAAATCGCCAAACTGTGGCAATGATGCAGTTGGATAGCCAAGGATTTTATTTCTATGTGCGTTTAGAGGTTGTGGATTTTCCTGATTCCACCCCCCCACCCCCAACTAACTTCATATGGAACCTTTATGGCCACTATGCAGATGGAATTTTCATTCCACTCCTCTGGGCTGGGCGTGATGCTGGTCTCTAAAACTCTGAGGACTACTTATTTGGTATTGTACAGCAGAGTCTTGCAGTCACAAATGCATTGAGCTTGTATGCAAGATTATGGTGTAATCATCTTCCACATACATGTATTAATCTGCTGCTTCCATGATTTAATTAATGGACTCCGTTGACCCACATTCTGATGAACCTACCAGTATAACAGAGTTGCTGAATAAGAGAGGTATCTGAATTCCCATCCTGCACTGAGAATTATTTGGAGATGCCAATTAATAAACCTGTGGCCATTTATGTTCTCCTATTTTTATCTTGGTTTCCCACCCTCATTCATTGGAGATGTAGGAGGCCCAATCTGAAGCTTTTCCATCTGGACTTCAATGGACTTGTTCATTATGTGTTTTCTGTTCTAATATGGACGGCCCTGTACTGAACTAGATTAAAATCTGCTGTCAACTGGTGTAAACTCCCTTGAGTGTTGTTTATATGACTTGATTTTTTTTAACCTGGCCACAAAAATGTCAGAATATTTTATTAGTTAGTCATGAATGGGATGAACAATAGTTATAGACCTCTACAGAACTCCAAAATGATTGCCTCTTGAGGGAATAACTTCTTATCTTCTGCTTTCAATTGCCTGGCAAGTTTTCTATCCAATGTGTTAATTTGCTATTTATTTCATATGCCTCAATGTCTTAGAAAGTCTTGCGTGTAAAATTTTATCAAATGCCTTCCAAGAAACATTATTCATAAAGCTTATAAATCTGCTTCAAAATGTTCAAGGATTCCATATGTATTGTTGATATAAGACATAGGAGCAGAATTAGGTCACTAGGCCCATTGAGTCTGCTCCACCATTCAATCATGGCTGATATTTTTCTCATCAAGAACCTATCTTTCTCTGTCTTAAAGACACTCAATGACCTGGCCTCCACAGCCTTCTGTGGCTAAGAGTTCCACGCCACTCTCTGGCTGAAGAAATTACTCCTCATCTTTGTTTTAAAGGATCGTCCCTTCAGCCTGAGGTTGTGCCCTCTGGTTCTAGTTTTACCTACTGGTGAAGACATCCTCTCCACATCCACTTTATCTAGGCCTCGCAATATCCTGTACGTTTCAATAAGATCCCCCCTCATCCTTCTAAATTCCAACAGGTACAGACCCAGAGTCCTCAACCATTCCTCATACGACAAGTTCTTCATTCCAGAGATCATTCTTGTGAACCTCCTCTGGACCCTTTCCAAGGCCAGCACATCCTTCCTTAGATACGAGGCCCAAAACTGTTCACAGTACTCCAAATGGAGTCTGACCAGAGCCTTGTACAGCCTCGGAAGTACATCCCTACTCTTGTATTCTAGCCCTCTCGACATGAATGCTAACATTGCATTTGCCTTCCTAAATGCCAACTGAACCTGCACGTTAACCTTAAGAGAATTTTGAACAAGGACTCCCAAGTCCCTTTGTGTTTCTGATTTCCTAAGCATTTTCCCATTTAGAAAAAAGTCTATGCCTCCATTCCTCCTTCCAAAGTGCATCTTGTTAATCACATTCTGATAGCTTGCTTTATTTTGGTGTGTTCGCATTATTGTCATTGACCATCACCCTGACGTGGCTGGTTATTTGAAAATGTGATTTATAGTAAAAGAGCAGTTTTAATTAAGACATTTCCGCAAGGTTAAAGGTTGTGTCCCATTTGTGTACCTCCTGACTCCAGATGAAAAGACCATGTTGATCTCATCCAGAATATTTACCGACCGCTTCTCTTTATTGATTTAGCGTGCAGTCAGCTGTGTAAGTTTGATTCAGGGACTAGTACAGGCTTGTTTGATTCTTTGGAAGCTGATAATTACTTGTTAAAGGTTCAGATGATTTCTATAAGTGAACGCCTGTGGATCAAATCTGTAAGTCACAAATTGCAATAAGTCGCTCTGTCCTCAGCAAGGGTGACCTCTTTCTCACATCCCAGCTGCCACATTGGTGCTTCTGCGTAACATAATGTACCTTCGACAGTAAGAGAAAAAGAAAATGTTGAGAACAACGTATTTGAGACTTGAATTTCCTTCTTTCACTGAATGTCCATTTGTTCTCTGTTGCCAAATGAAATAAATGTAATCGCCTGCCTTGCTTCCCGTTTGTAGCCAAGTACATTTAACGGAGACATTCTGTACGAATGGAAGGACTATGTATCTGAAATGAGATCCTGTTGTCTGAGATGAAGTAATTTGACAGAAGGGGGTCATTCAGTCTATTATGTCTCACCATCACTGGCTCTTCAAATGGAGCTATCTCCACTCCTTCCTCTTTTGTATTCTGTCTTTTCAGCTTCTTTTATTCTTTCTTGGGATGTGAAGGCCAATGTTTATTACCGATGTTCTTTAGCTACATGATATAGCTCCCATTTAAATTATATTATTCTGTGTATCACAATGGTGTTTAAGCATTTTATGTTCCAGTAACATTGCAATTTTCCACACCCACTTCCCACCTTTGTTCTTGTAATAATAGCCCTAAGCTTACCCCATCATTTGGCAATCAGCGGAAAGAATCGATTACTCTCTGAAAACTTTTCTTCATTTTGAAAATCTCTATTTGGTTCCGTTTTAATTTTCTGAGTTCAGTGAAGAGAGGCATTTATTTCAAATCTTTCTTTATAACCATAATCTCCAATTTCTAGTATAATTTGAGTGAATCTTATGGCATCCTCTTAACAACTGATAGTCATTCTGTGCCCCAGAAGCGCACAGAATACTACAACAACGGCCTGATCAATGACTTATATGACTTCAACATCACTTGTTTGCTTTATTTTCAATGCCACTCCCATAAAACTCACTTCTAGATTTAAAGTTTTATGTATCTGCTCCTCAGATCTCTGCCCTTTAAATTATAAGTTCCTTCCTAAGTGCTTATAAAAGAATTTCCCATTCCCCCATGATGACTGACAGACTTTTTCATATTTCCTCATTGCCTTCTTAAGATCCCTCTTTTTTTTCCCTTTCTATTCATATTATAGTTACCGTTTTACTGATATATCTCCCATATGCCTCCTTTAAGACTAATTTTTGGTCTTAATACTTTCTCCATGGAGCAATTACCTTTTGATAATGTTCCCTTCGCTTGTATTCAAAATATATTTGGCCCCTAACTGTTGCCTGTTGTTTGAACCGGTCACTCTGAACCAGCTCATTTCCAGTCCATCATTTTCAATTTCGACTGTTTGGACCCGATTTTTACTCTTTGTAAGTGATGGGTTTCGAATGAGTCAGGTCAAACATGGATCTAATTTAGTTATAGTCTCTATCTCCCAAGTGTTTGGCTACTTCAGATCACTTGCTTGATTTATTTTGTTGCCCAGAACCAAATCCAGCACTACATCCTTCATTGTTGGCTTTGCAACTTAAGTGAATGAGGAAGTAATCCTGGTTTCCTTCTAAGTATCCCTCTTAACTTTGGTAATAGTCTTCTGTTTTACCTAAATCTACTTTAGAATAAATCGCTCCATAATTCCAGCACTATTATCGTCATGAATCCCTCTAAATTTCTTAGCTATCTTATCCCCTATGTCTTTCTGAATATTTTGTAATATTCTCAATATTTAAATTGATCCATTACTATTTCTTAGCCAAGGCAGATTTTGACCATCACAATTAATAACACTTCTCTTTCCATCACTAATTGTGTGGTTAAATAACATTCAGGGCTATGGGCCAAGTGCTGGCAGATGGGATTAGGTGGGAGTTCGGGTGTTTCTAATATGTTGGTGCGGACTTGATGGGCCGAAGGGTGTCTTCTGTGCTGTATGATTCTATAACTTATAAGGTCATTAATTCTAATTTGTTTTTCCTTTATGAGGTCTCTTGAAAGCTTCATAATTAGGAATGTTTTGTCCACATTTTGGCTCTACTAAAGTCAAGTTTATGTCAATATAATGCTCTATTTTAATTAATACCTGTGGTTCCCCAATGTTATTTCCGCTATTTTGCACATTTGTATATCAATACTCTAATCCTGATACATTGATGCTCCTCAGGGCCCCTTTCCTTTCCTCTTTCTTCATATTCTTATGCATCACTATTTCTCTATTTAATGTCTCTTAAATCTGACATAAGATGCAACTTTCCATACCCTTTAAACTAGTTATTTTGACTGCCAACTCTTCTATTTATCAACTTACTTTGTTTAAATTGTTTTCCAATACTCTATTTGCCCATCTGCAAAAAAATGACATAATCACAACTGTTAATTGTAACAATTGATGATTATATAGGTAGCGGGCATTGATTAGATAGTTACTTGAGCAAAAATAAACACCTACAGACACGGAGCGAATTTTCCTGTCCCGCCTGCCACGGGACTCGTAGCAGGTGGGACACGGACCATGCAAAGGTCCATTGACCTTGGGTGGGATTTTCCAGTCTTGGGGTGAGCGCAGCCAGAAAATCCCACTCAGGGTGTAAGTCAAGCTAGGAGCTATATAGCTGGAATGATTCGCTCTGTGAATAAATCTATACCAATTTAAGATTGGCTCAGGTTATCAGGACTATAAAACACCAAAAGCAAAATACTATTGAGGTTGGAAATCTGTATTGCAAACAAAGAGAAACGCCCAGCGGGTCGCAAGACAAGCAGATTATCAACGTTTAGAATAGACATTATTAAATCACATTTTGGATTGAACTCATCCTTCACCCTAGTATTATTTCCAATCTTAATAAAAGTCATAATTCTGCCTTCTGCACCACTGATAAAGCCCTGCGATAATGTCTGGTCTGTTCTTTCCTAATTAGTATAGCACATGGCATAGGATATAATCCAATGAACACCAATTTAGAGGTCTTGCTTTTTAATCTAATTCCTAATTGCTCAAACCTCCTTCGCTAGGCCTCCATTTTGTTCCTCCCTTCATGGTTTCAGTGTGAACCACAAGTTTAGGATGCTTATCTTTTCCATCAAGAATCTTTTCAGCTACTTTTTTACGTTACTTTCCTTGATGCCTGGGCTTTCTATATGGTAACTATTGCTTAATTCTTCTCAATATTAACATTTCTTCTGTCTCTCTCTCCCCCCACCTTTCCTGATAACCATTTGCTCCAATGTCATGGCTTTGCTCATGATTTCTGTCTTTTACATCCTTACCCTTATCTGCATCATAGGTACTCAACAATGTATCGGACAACTTTAGATCGCAGGAGTAGTCTCCCTCAATGCCTTTACCACCGTTGCCCTCCTCAGTGTCGAATCCGAGGGGATAGCAAATTATGCTCCTTCATCTACTTTCTTTCTCTGCTGGTCCTTTGTCACACATGTGCCCCTGTACAATCTGCTGAAATCCAGTCAAGACAAGAGGCTGCACAAACCTAGAATCAAATAATTAGTCATCTCTGGGCAGATTGCTATGGCTAACTGGACTCTCAGACCAGTAAATTTTGTAAATTTTTTGTGCCTTCTCTACTACCCCTGTATCCTTACTATAATGTGACAACCAGAATTTACACTGTAGTCCAAATGTGGTCTAACCAAGGCTCAATACAGGTTTAGCAGAACTTCTCTACTTTCCATTCTATCCCTCTAGAAATAAACTCTTGTGCCTGCTTTTTTTTCCCTATGGTCTTTTTGACCTCTATCACTACTCTTTACAAATTGCATGTTGGTACTCTCAGATCCCTTTGTTCTTCTATCCTATTTATATTTTTATTTTTCAAGTGTCATATGACCACCTTATTTTTCTATAAAACTTACCTGTGTTAAAATTCATCTGCAAATTCTTACTGTGTTAGCTGAGAGAAGCCACTTCAATAATGAAACTTTCCTTCATTATGACCCTGAATTGTCAATCAAGGACTCTCAACATTTTGACTTGAAGGTCAGCATGCTAATATCGAGACAAAGTGACAAACCTGTCGATGCCTCAAGGAGAGCTACTTTCATTATATTGTTGGAATAATATTACTGGAGACCTGGGAAGAGATTATCTTGATCAGGGAACAGAATGCCTCAAACCACTGTCTGTGTGGAGTTTGCACATTCTCCTCGTGTCTGCGTGGGTTTCCTCCGGGTGCTCCGGTTTCCTCCCACAGTCCAAAGATGTGCGGATTAGGTTGATTGGCCAGGTTAAAAATTGCCCCTTAGAGTCCTGGGATGCATAGGTTAGAGGGATTAGCGGGTAAATATGTGGGGGTAGGGCCTGGGTGGGATTGTGGTAGGTGCAGACTCGATGGGCCGAATGGCCTCCTTCTGCACTGTAGGGTTTCTATGATTTCTATGAAAGGCAGGAGAAAGCACTTTAGGAAACTTAGTTTCCTTTACCAAATGTTGGCCTTGGCTCTGTGGTAGCAAGCCCACTTTTCAATCACAGTTCATGGGTTCAAGCCCTACTCCAAGAAGAGAGTGCATGAACATAATAAAGTCACACTTCACTGCACCAGTGAGGGAGCGCTACATTGTTGGTGGTGTCACCCCTCAGATGATAAGCTGAAGCCCCTTCTTTTCTCTTGGGTGAATGTCAGATATTACAAGATCATAGAATCCCTACGATGCAGAAGGAGGCTATTGAGCCCATCGAGTCTGCACTGACCACAGTCCCACCCTGGCCCTATTCTCGTAACCCCACACATTTACCTTGCTAATCCCTCTGACACTAGGGTCAATTTAGCATGGCCAATCAGCCTGACCCGCACATCTTTAGACTGTGGGAGGTAACTGGAGCACCCGGAGGAAACCCACGTAGACACGAAGAGAACATGCAAAGTCCACACAGACAGTGACCTGAGGCCGGAATTGAACCTGGGTCCCTGGCGCTGTGAGGCAGCAGTGTTAACCACTGTGCCACCGTGCTGCCCCATATGGCTATTTGACAAAGCGAGAGTCTTGGTGTCTGAGCCAATGGTCAGCTAACAGCCCCAGAAGTAGTTCAAGTAACCATTTGCCTCATTGCTGCTTGTAGGACTTTGCTATCTAAAAATGGTTTGCTCTGTGTGGTTGTAGATCCTCAAAGTAATTTATTGACTTTGAAACATCAGAGGATATCATGAAGATATAAAAAGTGCAGCATATTTCCTTCTCAAAATCCAAGTAATATGATATGAAAATATGTTCAGTAGCATTGATAAAGAATTCAAAAAGTAAGTTGGTCTTGTCAGTGCCATAAAAGAAATCAAGCAGCTGAGATTCAGCAGTTGGGTTTTTTGGTCATTGAAAAGCCTTTATACTTCCAATCTTGATGACCTCATGATGATTTTAAAATCTGATAAGAGGATTTCTATAAGTTAGTAAAATGATCGGTGCTGTTTGGTCTCTTAACCATCTGCTAATCAGATCCCACAGCTTACATACACCATGACAGGTCAGTTTAACACCTATCATAGCACTGTTGTGATTCTGGAATATTCTACTGACACAGACAGATGCATATTAACAGAATCCAGTACCATTAGGCATTTAGATCAGACACTGTTAGTGAGAAAATTGATTGTTCCTGAATTTGTTTGAAAGAAAAGTAGAGGTGTGAAATTTGCCTTGTAGTGACTTTGCCACATTTGGTTACACAGCGACAGGATATGCACCTCAAAAATAGTTAATTGGCTTTGCAGAGCTTTGTCCTAAGGACGCTCTATACATGCAGGATGTTGCTTCCTTAAAAGGATTAATGGAAAATCATAGAATCCTACAGTTCAGAAGGAGGTCATTCAGCCCATCAAGTCTGCACCGACCACAATCCCACCCAAGCCCTATCCCCATACATTTACTCTAGCTAGTCCCCCTGACACTAAAGACAATTTAGCATGGCCAATCCACCTAACCTGCACATCTTTGCACTGTGGGAGGAAATCGGAGCCTGGAGGAAACTCACACAGACACTGGGAGAACATGCAGCTTCACACAGACAATGACTCAAGCTGGGAATTGAACCCGGGTCCCTAGCGCTGTGAGGCAGCAGTGCTAACCACTGTGCCACCATGGCATGAAATAACCTTTGCCAAAAAATGAACTGCCTTTTCTATTTCGAATTGAGTTGTGTTTTACTGTTGATGTTGAAAAAGATATGCAATACTGAGTGTTTTCTTTTGTCCCTTATGCTTTCCCTTCCTCTCAGGCATCTTGCTCAGCTCTCCCCACAGTCACCCATTAATACTTCATGCTGTCCATCGTGCACTGTGGGATCATGTAGGTCAAAGGCTCCTCCACTGAGTCATCAATGGAAGATGACAACCAATGACCAGGAGTAGTTTCTGCAGGATCACTCCAAAACCTTTGCCTTTCTAAACACCACCAGTGATATTTGTGCACTTTCTAGTTGTAGAGTAGAATTTTATCAAAGTTTGAATGACTGTTTCACTGCCACTCCACAATGTGTTGACAACTGTGGTGTGTTACTGACAACACAATCAATTTATAGAAACATAGAAGATAGGAGCAGGAGGAGGCCATTTGACCCTTCGAGCATGCTCCGCTATTCATCACAATCATGGCTGATCGTCCAACTCAATAGCCTTTGGCTTTCTCCCCATAATTATTTTTGAAGTCTGATTTCTTGGGTAGAGCACACCCTCCCTTTTTGCCCAAAGCTGGCATGTAGTCATTGGTACATAGAACGTCATGAGACCCCAATAATTTTCAGGCTCTGGTATTATTGAAATGTAGCTGGCAAATTTCAAGCACTATGCTTGCCCCTTGCTGTATGTTCATTGTAGCATCTAATTGTGGGCCTGCTTCTGGTGGTTTTCTGAAAAGTAACCTTTCTTCAAAGTTGTTGATTAGGTTTTGACAGTTTTCTAGTTTGGTATGCAGAAACTTGTGAACATAGAACCACATCCCATAAGTTGCTTGTAATTTATGGGATGAGTGGTGCTCCAATGCATATTTCTTTTAAATCATAATGCTACTGATGTACTTCGGGGGGAAATGTCCACTCTGCTGAGGTTTCACCGTGAACATACAGCTATTTCTCTGGGAAACTTGGAGAGAGCTAATAGGAAACTGAGGCTGGTGAAGTGGTGGGTAAGGAGATATCACGTGAAAATGTACTCACTACCTTTAACCACCCACATGAAGTTGTTAATCTTCTTGTGGCACTGTTACCAGGTCCTCAGGTCAAATTGCTGGGAATTGACTTATTTGATTACCTGCTCCCATTCCTTTCTTAGGGTGGTCCTTGAAGGTTTCCTGGCCCCCGATGGAACTTTGATGTTCCTCCTCCCCTCCACCCCCACTTGTAAGGCCTCCACTGCCATATCTATGAGCTTGGACCTTCCATCTTCCCTGAAAAAAAATACTATGTTTGCTTCAAGCAAAATAAGTGCTGGAAATGCTCAGCAAGTCGGGTAGCATCTGTGGAGAGATGCAAAATTAATGTTTCAGGTCAGTGACCTTTCATCAGAACAGAAGAAAGATAGAAATGTAGAAGTTTTTTGAGTCAATAGGAAGGGAAAGGGGGCAGGAAAAGCCCAAGGGAATGTCAGTGCTAAGTGTGGCGGGCAGGAGTACAACCTCAATTGTTGATGCACTCACTAGAATACCTAAACGTAGCAAGGCATGTGGATGGTGTGGCCTTCTGCATGCACCATGGAAATGTCCAGCTTTCCACCAATTCTGCCAGACATGTGGCAGAAACGGCCATTGGCAATGCGCTAGAGCAAAGTTTAATGCAGCTACAAAGAGCCGTGCACTGATCAAAATGTTTTACACATAATAGGTACCTTCAAGCAGTATGAATGATTGTCCGGTATCCCATAGGAAATAGATACATGAGGTGGCTGACAGACCAGAAAATGATGATCATGTACACAATGAGTTGAAGAGTGGTGAAAACATGTTCCACACCGTTAATCTCATGGGAAACATTGTCACACTATCCAAAGTGATTGCTAGGATTCAAATTGGTAACTGCTGATTATTGGCCAAGATTGAAACAGAGTCAAGTACCAACATACCACCCCGACAGATTCTAAAAGACATATTTCCACAGACATGAAAGGCCATGCCAAAACCTACCATCATGCAACTTTAAGCACACAATGGTTCACTAAGTCCATGTGTAAGATCCCTAATTCTGGAGTGCAAGTATAATCAATCCTCCTGGGTGTCACAGATGCACTACATTGTGGAGACTAAGGACCCAGTGATTGTAGGTCAAAGAGCATGCAGTGACCTCACATTAGTGATAATCCATGGAATCAGTCAGGTCTCAAATGGCAGATCAACCACAGAAATTACTCCTATCATCTCAGTTCATGGCCTCACATTGAAATATCCAGAATCCAGGATGCAAGTGCAGCCTCAATTTACAAAAGAAATTAAAGGTCAAACGAGACAAATTGGAGAAAGACAAAAAGCACACTGTTTGGTGCAGTTCAATTATATCATAAAGAAGGATGGATCATGAGAATATGCCTCGATCCTTACTGTTTAAATCCAGAATTGAAACATTGTCTGTGTGGGTTTCCTCCGGGTGCTCTAGTTTCCTCCCACAGTCTGAAAGACGTGCTAGTTAGGTACATTGGCCATGCTAAATTCTCCCTCAGTGTACCAGAACAGGCGCCGGAGTGTGGTGACTAGGGGATTTTCACTGTGACTTCATTGCAGTGTTAATGTAAGCCTTACTTGTGACACTAATAAATCAACTTTTAAACTTTTTAAACCTACAGTAGAAGGGTTAAATGATTAGGTCCATTGACCCGAACGGGCGCCGGACTGTGGCGACTAGGAGAATTTCACAGTAACTTCATTGCAGTGTTAATGTAAGCCTTACTTGTGACTAATAAAGAAATTTTAACTTTGCTTTAAATCTGAGATTTGCAGGTACAAAATTCTTCTTGAAGCTTGATGTCAAGCTTGGCTACTGGTCCATACATTTTGCAAAGAGCTCCCAAGAACTTGCTGCATTTTGTACCCCATTCAGACGATATTGTTTTCAGCGACTGCTTTTTGGGCTATCCGTCAGTCAGGATCTCTTTCAAGCTCACATGGACTGCATCACGTACCTTGTACCACGGTGCATCTGTATCACTGATGACATTGCTGTTTTGGGTTAAACGAAGCAACAACATGACCGTAATCTGCACTTACTGATGCAAGGGGCATGTAACGAAGAGTTAGTGTTCAACAGTCTGAAATGTGCCATCAACGTGCAGCAGATCAATTTAGAGTCATAGAGCAATACAGCACGGAAACAGGCCCTTTGGCCCAACTATGCCGACCATGGTGCCCTCCCAGTTTCAGTTCTATTTATTCCAGTGCAGGCATCCCAATCCAAGTGAAATAGAGGATACTAAAACCATGCCACCTACTCAAGATAAAGACCATCTTCAAAGATAATTAGGCCTCTTTAATTTCCTGTCTCCATACATTTGCAATTTTGCTCAAAAATTGTCCTCGCTGAGGGAATTATTGAAAAAGGATGTGCCTTTTTGTGGCACGAAGACCACCCGTCAAAAACACTGAAACATTCATTATCAGCAAAATCAACATCGTCTCCCTAGGATCGTAAAATTGTAACTATCCTGGAAATCGCTGCCTCCGGGAGCATGCATATTACAGCAAAGCCAATTGGTTTCAAAATCTCTCTCTATAACATAATCAAACTGTTCCATCATCCTTAATCCAAAATCACATCTGACCTCTTGTGCATCCATGAAACTGACATCATTGTCATCATTGACTACTTTACCAAGTACCTCATTATTACCTCATTACCTCAGTACCTCAATTGCACAAGATGTCAAACATAGCTGCCACGCACATGCTTAGTGCCATTTTCAGTTAATTTGGTGTGCCGAGAGAGATCATTAAGGCTAACCACCTACAATTTATTGGTAAGCTGTTTCAGGATATCTGCTGGAAGTGGAATATTGATCACACTACTTATTCTCCTCATTACCTTCGATCTAATAAGAACATAAGAACATAAGAAATAGGAGCAGGAGTAGGCCATCTAGCCCCTCGAGCCTGCCCCGCCATTCAATAAGATCATGGCTGATCTGACGTGGATCAGTACCACTTACCCGCCTGATCCCCATAACCCTTAATTCCCTTACCGCTCAGGAATCCATCCATCCGCGCTTTAAACATATTCAGCGAGGTAGCCTCCACCACCTCAGTGGGCAGAGAATTCCAGAGATTCACCACCCTCTGGGAGAAGAAGTTCCTCCTCAACTCTGTCTTAAACCGACCCCCCTTTATTTTGAGGCTGTGTCCTCTAGTTTTAACTTCCTTACTAAGTGGAAAGAATCTCTCCGCCTCCACCCTATCCAGCCCCCGCATTATCTTATAAGTCTCCATAAGATCCCCCCTCATCCTTCTAAACTCCAACGAGTACAAACCCAATCTCCTCAGCCTCTCCTCATAATCCAAACCCCTCATCTCCGGTATCAACCTGGTGAACCTTCTCTGCACTCCCTCCAATGCCAATATATCCTTCCTCATATAAGGGGACCAATACTGCACACAGTATTCCAGCTGCGGCCTCACCAATGCCCTGTACAGGTGCATCAAGACACCCCTGCTTTTATATTCTATCCCCCTCGCAATATAGGCCAACATCCCATTTGCCTTCTTGATCACCTGTTGTACCTGCAGACTGGGCTTTTGCGTCTCATGCACAAGGACCCCCAGGTCCCTTTGCACGGTAGCATGTTTTAATTTGTTTCCATTGAGATAGTAATCCCATTTGTTATTATTTCCTCCAAAGTGTATAACCTCGCATTTCTCAACGTTATACTCCATTTGCCATATCCTCGCCCACTCACTCAGCCTGTCCAAATCTCTCTGCAGATCTTCTCCGTCCTCCACACGATTCACTTTTCCACTTATCTTTGTGTCGTCTGCAAACTTCGTTACCCTACACTCCGTCCCCTCCTCCAGATCATCTATATAAATGGTAAACAGTTGCGGCCCGAGTACCGATCCCTGCGGCACGCCACTAGTTACCTTCCTCCAACCGGAAAAACACCCATTTATTCCGACTCTTTGCTTCCTGTCGGATAGCCAGTCCCCAATCCACTTTAACACACTACCCCCAACTCCGTGTGCCCGAATCTTCTTCAGCAGCCTTTTATGGGGCACCTTATCAAACGCCTTTTGGAAATCCAAAAACACCGCATCCACCGGTTCTCCTCCATCAACCGCCCTCGTCACATCTTCATAAAAATCCAACATGTTCGTCAAGCACGACTTTCCCCTCATGAATCCATGCTGCGTCTGATTGATCGAACCATTTCTATCCAGATGCCCTGCTATCTCCTCTTTAATAATGGATTCCAGCATTTTCCCTACTACAGACGTTAAGCTGACCGGCCTATAGTTACCCGCCTTTTGTCTCCTTCCTTTTTTAAACAGCGGCGTAACATTAGCCGTTTTCCAATCAACCGGCACTACCCCAGAATGCAACGAGTTTTGATAAATAATCACTAACGCATCCACTATTACCTCTGACATTTCTTTCAATACCCTGTGATGCATTCCATCCGGACCCGGGGACTTGTCCACCTTCAGTCCCATTAGTCTACCCAGCACTGCCTCTCTGGTAACATTAATTGTATTAAGTATTTCTCCTGCTGCCAACCCTCTATCGTTAATATTTGGCAAACTATTTGTGTCCTCCACCGTGAAGACCGACACAAAAAACTTATTTAAAGACTCAGCCATATCCTAATTTCCCACTATTATCTCCCCCCTCTCGTCCTCCAAGGGTCCAACATTCACTCTAGCCACTCTATTCCTTTTTATATATTTATAAAAACTTTTACTATCATTTTTTATATTAATTGCTAGCCTAGCTTCATAGTCTATCCTTCCTTTCTTTATCGCTTTCTTAGTCTCTCTTTGTTGTTTCTTAAATTTTTCCCAATCACTTGTTTCTCCACTATTTTTGGCCACTCTGTACGCAGCTGTTTTTATTTTAATACTCTCCTTTATTTCCTTCGTTATCCACGGCTGGTTCTCCCTTTTCTTACAATCCTTGTTTTTTGCTAATGGTCTAGCTCAATGAATGATTTGCATGGTGAAATCCATAATTCTTAAATGGAGACAGACCAAGCAAGATCGATGCATTGCAGTGTTACAACTGACAGTGATGAGTTTCCATCGCTGGCAGAGCTTGTGTTCGGCAGACCAGCATATACTGATCTACCAACTCTTCCCATAATGCTTTTTCAGAAACTAGAGAGTAGCTTCTAAAATTGCAAGATGACCAGTGCGCATGATAAAAAGGCAGGTACAGAATCACAAGTGTACAGCTGAGACAAGTTCACATCCATGTACCACAGAAGGTACGTGACGACCAGTCAAGGTAACAAGGATTTGTTTGGAACCAAAGTCTTACGAAATCATTACAGACAAAGGCACAAGAATGAACCGTAACTGAGGACAAATCAAATCCATTCCAGCTCCTCGACCATTTTTCAGTCCTATTGCATCAAGTACAAGATCCAAAATGCAACCAGGAACAGCATCCAAGAATGACAATCCTACAGATCGCTACGAGCATTTAGAGAAACCTCCAGACAAGATTACCATTAGAAGATTTAGCTGTATCAATAAAATACCTCAACACTTTAGAGACTCATAGATTCATCAATTCTATACACTTCTGTACTGGCAACTGAACATGTGCATGTATTGTAAATCTTTGGAAAGGTGGGGGGGGGGGGAAGTATCTTTAAAAGAAAAGGGATGTTGTAATACACCTTTAAGAAGGGTTAGCAGCATGACATCACTGGAGAGGAAGTGTACCATGTGACCTAGCTTCAGTTTCACTTTGGCTGGTAAACAGAACACAGAGCACACACTGCCCTTCAAGCTTTCAATCCATATATGTTCTTTTGTGCCCAGTCTAAATAAATGAACTCACAACATGTTTAACCAATCCTTTGAGTGATTGATGCCTTTATATTATTATAAAACCATGATATATTCAAATTTGCTCATTGCACAGGAACTGCCTTTGAAAGAAATCTGGGGTGTAATTTTAAAAAAACATTGGTTGTGCTTTTCTTTCTGTATATTTCCAAACTCATTGGGGGCGATTCTCCCAGCCGCTGCACTGCTCTAGTAGTGTAATGGGCTGGGAAACATCAGTGGCGACTGTTTCGCGGGATTGACGCTGGGCATCACGGCCTCCTCACGTCTCCCAAGGTACGTTTTTTGGCGCCATTCAAATTTATATTTCCATATGATTAGACCATAAGACCATAAGACATAGGAGCGGAAGTAAGGCCATTCGGCCCATCGAGTCCACTCCACCATTCAATCATGGTTGATTTCAACTCCATTTACCCGCTCTCTCCCCATAGCCCTTAATTCCTCGAGAAATCAAGAATTTATCAATTTCTGTCTTGAAGACGCTCAACGTCTCGGCCTCCACAGCCCTCTGTGGCAATGAATTCCACAGACCCACCACTCTCTGGCTGAAGAAATTTCTCCTCATCTCTGTTCTAAAGTGACTCCCTTTTATTCTAAGGCTGTGCCCCCGCGTCCTAGTCTCCCCTGTTAATGGAAACAACTTCCCTACGTCCATCCTATCTAAGCCGTTCATTATCTTGTAAGTTTCTATCAGATCTCCCCTCAACCTCCTAAACTCCAATGAATATAATCCCACGATCCTCAGACGTTCATCGTATGTCAGGCCTACCATTCCTGGGATCATCCGTGTGAATCTCCGCTGGACCCGCTCCAGTGCCAGTATGTCCTTCCTGAGGTGTGGGGCCCAAAATTGCTCACAGTACTCCAAATGGGGCCTAACCAGTGCTTTATAAAGCCTCAGAAGTACATCCCTGCTTTTGTATTCCAAGCCTCTTGAGATAAATGACAACATTACATTTGCTTTCTTAATTACGGACTCAACCTGCAAGTTTACCTTTAGAGAATCCTGGACTAGGACTCCCAAGTCCCTTTGCACTTTAGCATTATGAATTTTGTCACCGTTTAGAAAATAGTCCATGCCTCTATTCTTTTTTCCAAAGTGCACGACCTCGCACTTGCCCACGTTGAATTTCATCAGCCACTTCTTGGACCACTCTCCTAAACTGTCTAAATCTTTCTGCAGCCTCCCCACCTCCTCAATACTACCTGCCCCTCCACCTATCTTTGTATCATCGGCAAACCTGGCCAGAATGCTCCCAGTCCCGTCATCTAGATCGTTAATATATAAAGAGAACAGCTGTGGACCCAACACTGAACCCTGCGGGACACCACTTGTCACCGGTTGCCATTCTGAGAAAGAACCTTTTATCCCAACTCTCTGCCTTCTGTCTGACAGCCAATCGTCAATCCATGTTAGTACCTTGCCTCGAATACCATGAGCCCTTATTTTACTCAGCAGTCTCCCGTGAGGCACCCTGTCAAAGGCCTTTTGGAAGTCAAGATAGATAACGGGCCTGGGACAGAATTAACCCTAACCCTAACCCTGGGACTAAGATTAGCGGGCCTGGGACAGAATTCTCCACTTCATAGAAACCCTACAGTGCAGAAAGAGGACATTTGGCCCATCGAGTCTGCACCGACCACAATCCCACCCAGGCCCTACCCCCATATCCCTACACATTTTACCCGCTAATCCCTCTAACCTACGCATCTCAGAACTCTAAGGGGCAATTTTTACCATGGCCAATCAACCCAACCCGCACATCTTTGGATTGTGGGAGGAAACTGGAGCACCCGGAGGAAACCCACACAGACACGAGGAGAATGTGCAAACTCCACACAGACAGTGACCCAAGCCAGGAATTGAACCTAGGTCCCTGGAGCTGTGAAGCAGCAGTGCTAACCACTGTGCTACCGTGCCGCCCACTTGTCCGAGAAGCAGTCTAGGGTGACTCATAATTTCCTCCAATTTTGCCCAATTGTCTATTCTTGTCTGATTATGCCCCTACAAAGTGCCTCGAGGTGTTTAAATGTGGAAAGTGCAATTAGGTAACTTTGTTCTTATTATTTCTAATTCATCTCAATTTTGTGCTCGATGTAAATACATTGTGGTTGCTTGAATTAAGATTTAATCTGCTTCAAGCTTTCTGATAACTCTAACTTGGTGGAGGGGATGCGGAATTGTTTATTGCACTGGCAAGGTGTCCCTGAGTAATCTGGGAGGTAGCAGCAATCACTTTAATGGAATTGTTTTTCACAGATTGGTGAGTTTTAAGCTGCAGACTGCTTTGCCTGCTCCAGCTGATAGCTATTCGTTCAGATAAGGCTAATGTGTAGTATTTAAATGCAGGGCCATATGGTATACTCAAGTTGTTGCTCAGGACAATAGATGTGGTTGCACAGTGGGAGCAGCTTTTGTTTCTGGTTCCAGGTGGCAGGTGGAACTCCTGTGAACTCACGAGCCCTTTGTGTACTGAATTTCTTCTATTAGCAGATTAACCTCTTCTGTTTTACAGTATCGTTGGTCATCACATTCTTTTCTGAATCCAATTATAAAATGAATCCATGCATGTAGACCAAACACTGTTACTTTATTCCTAGTGGATTACATCTGTAGCAATCACGTTGCCAGAAATACGCATTTGATGAGTACGAATTTGATGGGCATATCCAGTATTTAATGCTGCCTATTTGATTGTTGCTACAATATCCATCTCTTGAAAGCTTTGTTCCTAAAATAAACATCAGACATTTTGTTTGATGCTTTCGACTGCTGCTTCCCCATGCTGGGAATGGGGATAGAGCTGGAAAGGGGAGTTGAGCTAGAAGTTCAGCTGTGCTCTCACTGAATGATGTAGTGGGCTTGAGGCCATTCGGGCCTCCTCCTGCCACTCTCTCTTACGTCCTGGTGCTGAGAATTGATACATTCTGAGGGTACTGGAGAAGAATTTCCAGGCCTTTGGCTCTAATTTTGGCAGAGGATTGGCACAAACCCCAGAATGACAGCATTAAGGGCTGTTTCTGTCACCTCAGGGCTTCTGCTGATGATCTGTGGAAATTCTATCCCAGTGCCTTCTAGACAAAATATTAAACAGAGATGCCACCTGCTTGTTTGGATACAACATATGCCTCCATGGCTGAGACTGATCTTTCTCTTGGACTTTTGGGCCTTGCATTGTCGAATCATAGACTTGGTTAACCGGTGATAAACATTTGCCGCGCGCCATGATTTGATCAGCAGGCAACAGTCCCCCACATTGATCAACTGAGATGGACATCACTTACATCTTTGACCCAAACAGTGACATTATCCAGGAAATGACAATGCTTTGATCTACGACGCTTTCGTGCGGTTTTGTATTATTGCCGAAGAGGGTGTTATAATCAGGCCATGCTGACAATGCTTTGTCGGGGAGGTGGAGTCCAATTGGGGTAAGGGGGTGCGGGAATCAGATCAGATTGGGAGGGGGTTCCAACTGGGTTGTGTGGTTGTGAGGAGTGGGGGGGAGGTGGCAGGGGGTGGTCAGGTAGAAGGTAGCGTGGAATCCTGTGAGGATGACGGGGTGGAGAGTACCATTGGTGGGGGGCACTCCCCTGAGGGGTCGTGAGTATGGAGTGAGTCCCATATGGGGCTTGGTGCGGCCGTTTTAAATAGTTACGCTGAAGTTAAAAGTGCTTGTATTTCTTCAAACTCTTTCAGAGTAACTATTAGCATAACACTGGCAGAAACATCCCAAGTTAGTAAATTACAACGCTTTGTCGGATGGTTCCCAGCACAGTGCAATTGCCCAGGAAAAGTTAGTCCTCCTGAACAATTGCCGGGTAAATCCTTACCTGGGAACTTCAAAAGGGATCCCACAGGATGTCATTGGGGTCCCCCCAACAAAACTGGGGGGGTGGGGGGGGGAACCAGGACATGTGGGCTCATAATGACAACTTCTCAGTGCCTGAACGGATTTGATAAATTTGTCCCATAGTTAATTCTTAATGCACTAATTCCTTGATTTAATGCCTTTCTATTTTTAAATTATTTTCAACAAACTTGTAAAATTATTCACCACCTGCAGATCTCCCCATTGTGTTGTTAATTGAAGTGTGGTTTCTGATGTTTTTCCACAATTCTCATGACTTGACATTGGGGAGGCAGTGGCGTAATGGCATTGTTGCTGGACTAGTAATCCAGAGACCAGGGTAATGTTCTGGGGACCCAGGTTCAAATCCCACCACAGCAGATGGTCAAATTTGAATTCAATAAAAACATGGAAATAAAAGTCTAATGATGAATCATTGTTGATTGTCGGAAACACCCACCTGGTTCACCAATGTGCTCTAGGGATGGCACAGTGGTTAATGCTGCTGCCTCACAGTGCCAGGGACCTGTGTTCAATTCCTCCATTGGGTGACCGTCTGTGTAGAGTTTTCACATTTTCCCCATGTCTGCATGGGTTTCCTCCGGATGCTCCGGTTTCCTCCCACATTCCAAAAATGTGTGGGTTTGGTTGATTGGCCATGCTAAATTGCCCCTTAGTCACAGGGAGTTTAGCAGGGTAAATGTGTGGGGCGAAGGGTGGGATTGTTGTTGGTGGAGGTTCGATGGGCCAAATGGCCTCTTTCTAGTAGGAGTTCTATTATTCTATGATTCATTCTAACATAACTAATTGGAATTGATGGAATGATGATAATCAAATGGCCAAAGCAAAGTCAAAATATTGTAAACTTATTGATACTGAAAGATATGGTCTCCACTGAAAATTTAGCAAGACTATTTACCTACCCATTAAAACACTTGCTTGAGATACAAGTATCATTTTTTCATTCACTTGCCCAAACAAATTATAGTTTCTTAACGTACAAAATCTCCCCTCTTTTGCTATTATTCTCATAATGGGTTTCTAACTATTGTTGAAGTTTGTCATTCACAAAGCAATGCTCATTGCTTTTCTCATTTTTTGATAAATTTTCTGCAAATTTTGCCTACAGTAGTTTATAAATTTTCTGTCCAGCTGTCAATGTAATCCCACAAGAACTGCATAAATATCAAGCATCCAAGGCGCATCTGTCAAACATGCCAACAGCACCTTCCTTCTCTTTATTGATGATTGAGAATAGGCTAATTGGGGTGTGTGCAGGTGCCACTGGTAATCGCTCCAATTGGATTTGTCCTGCTTTTTGTGGACAGACCATACCTGGACAACTTTATCAGGTAGATACCAGTATAGTAGCTGTACTGGAGTACTTGGATAATGAAGTTGCTAGTTCTTGCAGCAGAAGTCTTCATCACTGCCATTGGAATGTTGCCAGAGCTTTGCTGGTGCAGTCAATGTTTTTTAATACTGCAGTGAATCAAATTGTCTGAAAACTGGCGTCTGCAATGCCGGGAATCTCAGGGGGAGGCTGAGATGGATAATCCACTCGGTCTTCCTGCTTGAAGATGGTTGCAAAGGTCTTTTGCACTTATGCTGTGTTCCATCTTCACTGAGGATAGGAGAGAAGGGTGAGAAGTGTGGGTCTAAGACTAGTTTTTTTAACCCTGTGCTTGCTTTTATTTAAGTTTATGAGAGCAGAATTGACTGAAGTGAACGGGGAAAATAGCTTAAAATGTAGGAGAGGAGAGAAACAGTGGCAAACAGTTAAGGCGATACTCCCTAACTCCCCTAATTGAAGAAAATTTCCTATTGCTATTTCTAATATGTAGATTTTAGAGATTTTTGTTTCCATCTACTCTGAGGAAAGGAAATGCCAGCTGAAAATTATGCGAGGGAATATTTGAAAACCGGGTTTGATCGTTTCTGTGTACTGGTAAGATTTTTGGATTGTAGCTTTAAACAAAGTTCAAAGATTTGGGTGGTGTTTTGCTGGTTACTCAATACAATTGGTACGTTTATCTGCTGCATCGTCATTCCCATTTAGTCAATTGACTACTTGATTGTTAAAATAACAGTAAAGTGCTTACTCCAGCCTATTGTCACATCACCCCTATGGATGTGTGAAGCTTCCAAAGTGAGACTAATGTGTACCAAAGCTACAATTAATAAACTGAATGTGTTTCTTGCTGAAATATGGAAAAAGCTCTGCCTAGATTGCGCGAGAAAACTCTTCAATCCCACCTCCTGTTCCCACTATCTCTCGCCAAAAACCACACAAAAGTAAAGATGGGTAAAATTAAGTAGTAAGAAATCTCACAACATCAGGTTAAAGTCCAACAGGTTTACTTGGTAGCAAATACCATAAGCTTTCGGAGCACTGCCCCTTCGTCAGATGGAGTGGAAATGTGCTCTCAAACAGTGCAAACAGACAAAATCAAGTTGCAGAATACTGATTAGAATGCAAATCCTACAGCCTACCCCCACTTCTTGCCTTCAAACAACCACGCAACCTCAAACAGACCATTGTCCGCAGCAAACTACCCAGCCTTCAGGAGAACAGTGACCACGACACCACACAACCCTACCACAGCAACCTCTGCAAGACGTGCCGGATCATCGACACGGATGCCATCATCTCACGTGAGAACACCATCTACCAGGTACACGGTACCTACTCTTGCAACTCGGCCAACATTGTCGACCTGATACGCTGCAGGAAAGGATGTCCCGAGGCATGGTACATTGGGGAAACCATGCAGACGCTACGACAATGGATGAATGAACACCGCTCGACAATCACCAGGCAAGACTGTTCTCTTCCTGTGGGGGAGCACTTCAGCAGTCACGGGCATTCAGCCTTGGATCTTCAGGTAAGCGTTTTCCAAGGCGGCCTTCACGACACACGACAGCATAGAGTCGCTGAGCAGAAACTGATAGCCAAGTTCCGCACACATGAGGACTGCCTAAACCGGGATGTTGGATTTATGTCACACTATCAGTAACCCCCACAGCTTGCTTCCTGGGCTTGCAGAATCTCACTGTCTGGAGACAATACACATCTCTTTAACCTGTGTTCAATGTTCCCTCCACCCACATTGTCTGTACCTTTAAAACCTGGCTGGCTGTAGGATTCGCATTCTAATCAGTATTCTGCAACTTGATTTTGTCTGTTTGCACTGTTTGAGAGCACATTTCCACTCCATCTGACGAAGGGGCAGTGCTCCGAAAGCTTATGGTATTTGCTACCAAATAAACCTGTTGGACTTTAACCTGGTGTTGTGAGACTTCTTACTGTGTTTACCCCAGTCCAACGCCGGCATCTCCACATTAAAATTAAGTAGGCCAGACACCATTTTGTAAATAACATTCAGAACGAATAGACTACAAAGCAGCCCAGTTCTCTACTTGATAAAACTTAAAGAGCATGCAAATAATTGAGAATTTACGAATCTCAACCTAATAACGTTTGGGGTGACTGGTGCAGCGAGCCAGGAAGACTACGTATGAGGCTTTCATGCCAGGCACGAACCGGTCTCACGCCGAAAGTCATCTTCCCAGCCGTGTTTTGCTGGCATGATCGGCTTGTGGGAGCAAAGCTGATTTAAATATTAATGACACTAACACACCCAGCACGGCTGTTTCCAGCCCCTCGTTTCTTCCCCTCGCTGATGAGAATCACTCCTGGTCCCCACAAACGGAGACCAGACGTAATGGCCATGCCGGTGGGATTGGAGGCCGTTGAAGCCCCCGCTTGGTCGGGGGAATGGTTGGACACCCTGGCACTGCCCACTGGGCACCCTGGCATTGCCCACCATAACTGTGCCAATTGGGTGGGGCCTGAGTGGGGGATGGGGCAATGATGGGGAGGCAAGGGGGGAGCTCGGCAGGGGTGGTGATTGGCAGGGGGAGTTCTGCAGATGCGGGTGATCGGCAGGAGAGGGAGCTCTGCAGACGGATGGGGGATCTCTGCAGACTGGGGGGGAGGGTGATTGGTGGGGGTGGGGAGAGGTCTGCAGATGGGTTGGTAATTGGCGGGGGAGAGGAGAGTCGGTGTCCGTGGAGCGGGTGGGGGGAGCGTGGTGGAAGGAGTTCTCCCAGTGCATTGGGAGGTCGGGGCGCCTGCTCAATGGCACCCCAAGCACTCTCACCTGGCTTCAATGACGAGCTTAGGCTCTGCACGCTCCTACTGGGCTTTTTGTTGCACTGAGTGCCATAAGATTGCAACATGTGGCCTGCCCAAAAAAAAAGCAGCACCATTCTCTCCCAGTTCAGTGAAATACGCAAGATTTTTTATTTGGTTAATTTGAACCAATTCAACACTTAGATTTTGTCTTGGAATAGTCCTCTATCTAAACCAATCCCATGTAATATAGCCACTGGCAGCTATGATGTTTGCAGTAATCCTGAGGCAAAGGCATGGAAACAGGACATTTTTTCATCTGGTTTCTCACTCCCAGTGTTCCCTGCTGGACAATATTTGATGAGTGAAGGATGCTGGCAATAAGATTAAAAAATTAGCTGGATGTTTCAAACCCAAATTAAAAACACCATGAAAGCATCAGTTGCCATCTGGCTGGTGGTGAGTTCATCTTTATTAAATGACGAGAATCATTTAGTATAATTTTAATGGCATTTATAATGGGTGCATTTACTCAAGCATGTTGGGATGTAAATCAGTCTGTCGTGGAGCTTTTAATGTTCCATTTATTTTTTTGAATAATATTTTTTCCCCTTCTGCTTTCCCATTTTCCTTGCAACAAACTACCAGGAAGGTTGGTGACTTGCTGTCAGTCCTATCTTATTAACACTGCAGGAATCTGTATATTTATCTCATTGATTCCGTGCGATGCAAGGTGCACAATAAATGAGGAACCAGATGCATTTTTTTCCCTTTGTTAATTCAGATGCTATATTTTTTCATAGAAAAGTTTTTGTTGAATTTGGTGAAGTTTACATCTTCTCTAGAGTTTTGGTATATCACAGGTTCCGTTCTATGTTATTTTCAGCAATAAATAGTGAGGGCTTAACTCGGTTCTGTTCATTTCCTCTGAACTCAATATTAGGGGTTGACAAGATCACAATTTCTCCTTGATAGCGATGGGGTTAGTTCAGGTGAAGAGAGTAAGTCATCTCCTGTGGAAGTTCTGAACCAGTTGATTTAAAATGTAAGTGGGAAGCTTAGTCACAATTCTTAGAAACTTATTTTTTAGGAGCAAGCCAGTGATATGATAGTGAATTCAATTCGGCACAAAAATGGCCTGAATTAGACTATCTCATACACATACAAAAATCTCTGACCAGAGGCTTGAGTTGGCATATTTGTTGGCACACAGATATGATCGTTAATGCAGAGATGTTGCCACATAATCGAGCGCACCTTCATTTTAAAGAGTAATCCTAAAGCTGAGACAGTCCTGCAAAAATTGCATTCAGCAATATATTTTTTACTGCACCATCAATTATTCCTTGGAGCAGGTTAGGAACATAAGGGGGAGGCTGTGGCGCAGTGGTACTGTTGCTGGACTAGTAATTCAGAGACACAGAGTAATGCTCTGGGGACCTGGGTTCGAATCCACCATGGCAGATGATGGAATTTGAATTCAATAAAAATCTGGAATTGATGACCATGAAATCATTGTCAATTGTCTTAAAAACCCATCTGGTTTACTAATATCCTTTAGGGAAGGAAATCTGCCATCCTTACCTGGTCTGGCCTCCATGTGATTCCAGGGCCACAGCAATGTGGTTGACTCTTAAATGCCCTCTCAGGGATTGGTAATAAATGCTGGCCCAGCCAGGGGCACCCACATCCCATGAATGAATAAAGCAAACTAGGAGTAGGTTATATGGCAGTTTGTACCTGCTTTGCCATTCAGTAAGACCATGGTTACCTTTGACCTCAACACCAATTTCACGTTTGATTCCTATATATCCCTTGATTCCCTTATGATTCCAAAAATTCATTGATCTCTTCCTTGGAGATATTCAGTGATTAAGCATCCACAATCCTCTGGGGTGAAGAATCTAAAAATCAATCAAATGCACTCTCTCCAAGGCTGTTATGCCCTTCGTTTCTTATAGAGATATGCAGTATTCTAGGTGTAGTTTTATCAAAGCCTTACACAATTGTAGTAAGATTTCTTATTCTTGCACTCCAACCCCACTTGCAATAAAGGCCAACAATTAATTTGCCCTTCCAATTGGTTGCTTTACCTGCATGCTAACTTCCTGTGCATGATGACACACACATCCCACTGAACGCCATCATTTAAGTTTCTCACCATTAAAAAATCATCTGCTTTTCCTGCCTAAGCTCACATTTCCCAACATTAAACTCCATCTTCCACCTTCTTACCCACTCTTTGCAGACTTTCTAAGTCCTCCTCAGCTTACCTTTCCACCTAGTTTTGTATCATTAGCAAACCTAGGGATAGATTACGTGTTTTGCCTTCATCTAAGTCATTAATAGAGATATGTTAATAGCTGAAGCCCCATTACTTATCCTTGAAGTACCTCACAAGTAGCAGAGTATCAATTTGAAAATGTCCTGTTTATTCCTAACAAATCTCTATCCATACTCATGTATTAGCCCCAACCCCACGAGCCTTTATCTTGTGTAACAACCTTTCTGACAGCAGTTTATCAAATACCTTTTAAAAATACAAGTATACCACAAGCACTAGTTCCCTTTTATCTACATCAACAAAAAAACTCAATGGATTTCATAGAATCCCTACAGTACAGAAAGAGGCCATTCGGCCCATCGAGTCTGCACCGACCACAATCCCACCTAGGCCCTACCCCCATATCCCTACATAATTACCCACTAATCCCTCTAACCTATGCATCTCAGGACACTAAGGGCAATTTTAGCATGGCCAATCAACCTAACCCACACATCTTTGGACTGTGGGAGGAAACTGGAGCACCCGGAGGAAACCCACGCAGACACGAGGAGAATGTGCAATCTCCACACAGACAGTGACCCAAGCCGGGAATCGAACCCAGGTCCCTGGAGCTGTGAAGCAGCAGTGCTAACCACTGTGCTACCGTGCCGCCCTAGGTTGTCAAACATGATTTTCCTTTCAAAAATCCATGCTGTTGCTGCCTATGTATATTATGATTTTCTAAGTGCCCTGCTATCACATTCTTAACTTATTCCAGTATTTTCCCAACAACTGCTCCCAAGCTAACTACCCTGAACTTATCTTTTCTCACTCTTCCTCTTTTCTTGAATAGCAGCGCTATATTTTCTAACTTCCAATCCACTGGGACAATGGGAATGTCTGTGGAAGAGGTGTCCCATGCTCCAGCAGTTGCTGTGCCCCAAGCCAAGATGTTCCAGTACAATTACAACACTGGCATCTACCTGAAAATGTGGGAAACTGTTCAGGTACTGGGCGGCACAGTGGTTAGCACTGCTGCCTCACAGCGCCAGGGACCTGAGTTCGATTCCCGGCTTGGGTCACTGTCTGTGTGGAGTTTGCACGTTCTCCCCGTGTCTGCGTGGGTTTCCTCTGGGTGCTCTGGTTTCCTCCCATGGTCTGAAAGACGTGCTGGTTAGGTGCATTGACCCGAACAGGCACTGAAGTGTGGCGACTAGGGGAATTTCACAGTAACTTCATTGCAGTGTTAATGTAAGCCTTGCTTGTGATTAATAAATTAACTTTAACTTTAACTTTACTATTTAGTTATGTCCTGTTCAAAAAACGCAAGACAAATCCAACCCGACACCCCTTCCACAAACGTTCACACCCTCCACTACTGACAATCAGTGGCAGTAGTGTGTTTACCAGCCACAAGATGCACTGCAGGAACTCACCAAGGCTCCCTAGGCAGCACCTTCAAATCCCCGGCCCCTTCCATCTAGAAGACCACCACCTGGAAGTTCTCCTAGTCATTCACCATTCTGACTGGAAAATATGTCATTATTCCTTCACTGTTGCTAGGTCAAAATCCTGGAATTCCTTCCCTAACTGCATTGTGGGTGTACCTACACTACAGGGACTGCTGTGGTTCAAGAAGGCAGTTCACCACCGCTTTCTCGTGAGCAATTCAGATGGGCACTAATTGCTGCCTAGGCAACAATGCCCACATCCCATAAATGATTTTTTTTATACCAGAATTTCGGGGAATTTAGAATATCACAGCCAATGCATCCACTATCTCTGCAAACATGGCCAACAAGTCCACGACAATTGTTGACCTTTAATTTCATTTAGTTTTCTGTTCCTTACTAATACTAATTTAAGTTCTAACTCTCCTTCAACCTGTTTCCACTATTTCTGGTATGTTTTGTATTTTCTGATATGAAATCAGTTACAAAACATTTCTTTAACAACTTCTACTTCCTTATTTCCCATAATATTTTCTCCTGTCTCAGTCTCTGAGGGACTCATATGTACCTTTGTTACTCTCTTCCATTTTGCATGCTTGTGTAAACTCTAATAATCTTTTTATTTTTTTGTCCTGGTTTACTTTCTTCTATTTTCTCTGTCTATCAATTTTTGATCATTCTTTAATGGGTTCCAACACTCTCAATCTTCATGCTTACTACACTTCTTGAAACCATCATAAGTCTCCTCTTTTAACCTAATTCCAACCTTAGCTTTTTAGTTTGCCACTTGTTCCATGGCATTTTTGTTTTTCAATGGAATGTTTATTCATTGAGAATTAGGAAATATTTTTGTAAATATTTTCCATTGCATATTCACTGTCATACTTTAAAATTTAATTTCCCAATCTACCTTAACCAGCTCACCACCTCAAAGCTATGTAGATGTTGATTTAACATTAAGACTCCCATTTCATATTTAAATATATTACCCACAAGCTCAATTTGAAATTCCATCATATTATGATCACTCTTCCCCAGAGAATTCCTGCGTGAGATAACCTTGTCTGATGATACAGGACAAAATCTGAATTAGCCTCTTCTATCCTGAGTATTTATTTGATTTGTCCAGTCTAACATGTCCCAGGATTATGGAATACCTTTTTCAAATGCTCCTCTTGCCATGTAATTCTGTGTCCAATGGTACAACAGCTGTTAGGGGATTTACAAGCTATTCCCACCAGTGTTTTCTGCCCTTTGTCCTTTTGTTATCTTTGCCCATATGGATTCAATTTCCTGATAATTTGAGTCAAGATCCTTCATCACTGTTGTACTTGAGTCATCCTTTATTATCAGTGCTTCCTCCCCCACCCCTTCATTCTGTCTGTGTTTTTGAAACATCAAGGGCTGGATTTTCACAGATAAGGCAGGAAGATTGAGTCAGGAAACTGCTTTCAGAGGGAAGTCTGATGCCGCAATGGAGGCTGGTTTGTGGCAAGTTTGGCAGTTTAGAATGGCCGCCCCCATTTACTGGGAAGTTGGCCTGGTTTTATTGATGAGGGTCAGGCTCTCAAACACTCACCCCTAACCACCCACCATTCCACATGCCCCTTATGCCCTCTCCATGTCCCCTCATACACCCTATGTACCCTCCATACATGCCATGTGCCCTGCTAGCCACTCACCCAGTATAGAATCATAGAATCCCTACAGTGCAGAAGGAGGCCATTGAGCCTGCACCGACAACAATCCCACCCAGGCCCTAACCACTTAACTCCATGCATTTGCCCTGCTAATTCCCCTGACACTAAGGTGCAATTTAATGGCCAGTCAGCCTGACCTGCACATCCTTGGACTGTGGGAGGAAACTGGAGCACCCAGAGAAAACCACGCAGACATGGGTAGCGGGATTTTATGACCTCGCTCAAGTGAGACTGGAAAATGTTTCCATTGTCCACCCCTCGCCTGCTCTGATTCTGTGACGGGCGGGGCGGTAGAATTCCGGCAGGGGAGAAAGTGCAAACTCCACACAGACAGTCACTCAGGCTGGAATTGAACCCGGGTCCCTACTGCTGTGAGGCAGCAGTGCTACCCATTGTGCCACCGTGCCACCCTGGAGATGAAAAAATTATAAATATCTAGCAGTCCAACAGAGCTGTCCTTCAAACACACATCATACTGAGGAGAGGCTTGCGTTCATGAAGATCATTTAAAGAATTGAAATCCGCTCAAGTGATCTGTTGTAAAACAACAACATCTATCAATAAAAGAATTCCAGGAGCAGGTTGCTGTTGTTATTTTCAGTTCCCCATTTGAGACTGGGATTCCTCTGCGGTGCCATGAACCATGCAAACCTATGGAAGGAGTATGACTGTACAAGAATTGCAGTGGGAGCGGGGAGGGCCTGTTGAACTGCAATGGAGCCAGCAAGGATGCAGGTTCAGTCTGTGCGTGAGCTACCTGCGCCTATCTTGTAATGGCAAAAGTTGCCAGAAGTGCGGATGCAGCTGAGAATTCGGGAGTCAGGCTCCACCTGCCATTTTTAAAGGGCTCCCGACTTGGTGAAAATCCAGACTCAAGTATCCTGGAATATCTACTTCCCACCCTTGGTCGCTATACAATCATGTCTCTGCATTGACTTTTAGGTCAAACCTATTTATACCTATTTGTGCCATTAGTTAATCTATCATGTTGTGAATGCTTCATGCATTTCAATAAAGGGCCCTTTAGTTTTACGTTTGGCCATTTTTTTCTTGATTTGAGCCTCTTCAGCAATGCATTATTTTCTTTAAATTCTCTGTAATGTTTTGCTCATCTTTACCCAGATCGCTGCACTGCTCTGTGACCTTGTGTTTTTTATAAATTTTAGATTCGTAAGTTTCTCCTCAATTGAATCACTTGGAAATGAAATAAAAACGGAAATACTCAGCAAGTCAGGCAGCACCTGTGGAAAGCAAGAGAGTTAATGGATGGGATTCTCCAGCCATTTGCTGGCAGCGAGATTCCCTGGTTTCGCCAGCTGTGCACCTCTGCCCGTGGGTTTCCCGGCAGCATGGGGTGGCTTCAATGGGAAATCCCATCGATAGCGGCGGGACCAGAGAATCCCATCAACAGCATTGCATCCCGCCACCGAGAAACACACGGCTGGGAGGAAAGAGATTCCCAGCCAATGTTTCAGGTCCTGATGCCTGAACCAGTGATGGCCAAATAAGACAACACAGGCCTGTTTTCCCTCCTGAAAACCAGTGTTAATATGAAAGGCAGAGTAATTGTACAGCCTGATATTAATCAATTCACAGTTTGCACGTTTCATCACCATGGTAACAGTACAAGCTGTTTATACCTCCCACAACAACAGACCTTAGCTTCCGATCCACACTAACATCCGGACGTCTGATTTGAATCCAGCCCAGCCCCAATATTCCTTTGTTCAAAGGATAAAAGTTAGTAGTACAAAAGAAAGTCTTCGAGACTTTAGAAGGTTAATTTGATTCTTGATTCACAGCAGTTCATGCTGAGACCTCCATGTCCATTAATTTACCAGATGACAATTCTTCTTGATTAGTTTCAGTATGACATTGCACAAGTGGCTCAACTTTGTGGCAGAATAAATCTCCCAGCCCCTCAACCATGTCTTTTTCATTATTTTACCTAATGAAATGATATCTGCAGACAAAACAATCTGGAGAGAAATTGCATTTTTGGCGTACATGAGATTAAACTAACTTAAACTCTCAAACATTGTAGTCTTCCACTTAAATCTGATGTTTAAAAGAATCAAATCCTATCTTGTTAACATTAGAAATATGTTTGTTTTATCAGTTGCCTAGTGCTGTCATTCAGGTGCGAAAACACGTTAGAAAATGTGTTTCTATCTGTAACTTTTAAGTTGACACTCTATAAAGTGGGGAACCCATTGCATACTGTTAAAATCTTGGGGCCATCATGTTGACTCTATGCAGATTGAAATGCAGCTATACTGTATTTTCCCACTCGCTGGTATGGTGACTTTCCTTTTCCAGCATCAGGTGGTGCAGGGACAGACATTCTAAGTTGGTAACCCAGGGCCTCTACTCTGCCTGAAGATTGAAAAGGTAGATGGCACCGGTTACTCACCAAATTATAAAATGTTTAAACAACTGTCCTAAAGAGATATTGTAAAAACAGCCCTGAATGAAGGTTCCTGGCCTTAAGGTCACTACTGCGAGGTAACAGAATAAGTTATATTCCTTGTTATTCGTTGGATTTATCACATTCTGCAATCCAGTTTGTTTTGCTGAGCACTGGATCAGTCCTATTCATGATGTGGAGTCGCTGAGCAGAAACTGATAGCCAAGTTCCGCACACATGAGGATGGCCTAAACCGGGATGTTGGATTTATGTCACATTATCAGTAACCCCCACAGTTTGCCTCCTGGTCTTGCATAATCTCACTAGCTGTTCTGTCTGGAGACAATACACATCTCTTTAACCTGTGTTTAATGTTCCCTCCACCCACATTATCTGTACCTTTTAAGACCTGGCTGGCTGTAGAGATTTGCATTCTAATTAGTATTCTGTAACTTGATTTCTGTGTCTGTGCACTGTTGGAGAACAGATAACCACTCCATCTGACGAAGGAGCAGCACGCTCCGAAAGCTTATGGTATTTGCTACCAAATAAACCTGTTGGACTTTAACCTGGTGTTGTGAGACTTCTTTCAGTCCTATTCTTCATGCTTCATCCGTTAATGGAGACAATTGCCACCTCTGTAGGTGGGAACTCAGTTTGTTGAACATTTGACTAGCACCCTACATGGGAAAGGAAGCTTAATGACAACCAGACTTATGGACGGCATTTTACCGCCTCACCCGCCCCAGAATCGGGGCGGGCGCGGTTCACAGAACGGCATTCTCCATTGGCCTCGGGCAGGATCTTACGAGCCTCAGGCGGGCAAGGTCATTGCTGCTCTTGTGCACAATGCTATGTCTTTCCGTGTCTCTCCCAATATAATTTAATATCTATCAATATGCTTGGCTGGGTGACTCTGAAAGGGACTGACCAGTGAATGGCAGACTGCTCACTCATCACTCAGCACTGTACCTCAAACCACTGTGAGTGTTCTGGGTCTCATGTTGCAAACCAATGGAGAGGGGTGCTTCTTGCATTGCCATGTGATTAATGCATAAAAAGATAGATTTCCATATGAATATGAATTCACCAATGATGGTAACACATGGAAAATGTTATCTCTTGTGATCACGAGACTGCACAAGGTGTTACAAATATCTTGCGATAGCTTCTCAGCCTTTTGGCTAAGATCAAGCATCAGATCAAGCCCAAGGTGGGGTCCAATGCCTTACCTTGTCAGCTTGGATCTTGTTTGTCCCTCTTGAGGGGACCATGAACTGGATTCAATTTGAATTTGGATTTTGGAGCAAGCAAGGAGACGGATTCGGGTTTGCCCGGTCCACTCTGAGCATTGGCTTTGTAACTTTAAGAATGGAGTAAAATCTTTTAAAAATACTCGTCAACAATATGAAACCCAGAGCTCGTACTTGCAAAATTCAAGTAGGAATGTTCCAAGAACAGCAAACATTTCCCTGCTCATCAGAGCTGGAAAAACATCCCTACTCTTCCTCAGCTTTTTTCAACTTGGACACTCCGAGGATCAAAACTGAGAATTAGGTTTCTCGTTGGACCTCTTTCCCTGTCGGTAATGGACATCATAAAACAAAGGCTCTTGAAAAGAACAGACATTGACATAGACAATTTGAAGAGAGATTATTGATGGAACAGTTCACAGATTTATTTCATACTGTTTGTGTTACTCAGTCACTTATGGTGCACTTTTGAAGAACTCAGACATTTGCATTGTTGATAAAAGTCAAATGTATTCTAATTATACATTATGGATGTCATTTGTAGGAAAAATGAAAGCACTAAATGAGTTATCAAGACTTTTTGGAAAATCAAATTTGAATTATGGCAGTGACATAAAATGGCTTTATGCCATGTTAATTCACATTGGTATTCACATTATTGGTATTATCTAATACCATGAGGGACATCAAAAATGTAATTTTGAACAAGTTGTTGATCTTTATTGTGGAAGTGCTATTGTTCAAAATGGGAAAATGTCACATTTACAGTAATAGGAAAACTAGCAGTCACTGAGCTCTGGGGGAACTTTCTGTTTGCATCTAATGTTGTGTGCAGAACTGATCTTTGATTTGATTGATTATGGTCACACGTATTAGTATACAGTGAAAAGTATTGTTTCTTGTGCACCATATAGGCAAAGCATACCATTCATAGAGTACATAGGGGAGAAGGAAAGGAGATGGTGCACAATGTAGTGTTACAGTTACAGATGGGGTGTAGAGAAAAATCAACGTAACATAAGGTAGATCTATCCAAAGTCTGATGGCAGCTGGGAACAAGTTGTTCTTGAGTCAATTGGTACATGACCTCAGATTTCTGTATCTTTTTCCTGATGGAAGAGGGTGGAAGAGAGTATGTCCAGAGTGCATGGTTATGCTGGCTGCTTTTCAGAGGCAGCAGGAAGTGTAGGCGGAATCAATGGATGGGAGGCTGGCTTGCGTGATGGACTGGGCTATGTTCACAACCCTTTGCAATTTCTTGCGGTCTTGGTCAGAGCAGGAGCCATACCAAACTGTGAGACATCCAGAAATAATGCTTTCTATAGTGCATCAGTAAAATTTATGAGAGTCATAGCAGACATACTGAATTTCCTTCGCCTCCTGAGAAAGTAGAGGAATTGGTGGGCTTTCTTAACTATAGCGTCGGCTTGGAGGGACCAGATTATTGTTGATCTGAACACCTAGAAACTTGAAGCCCTTGACCATTTCCACTTCATCCCTGTTAATCTTGGGAAATGTTGAAATATAATCATTTTGTTTTTAAACATTGTTAGGTTATACACTGGAAATGTTTTAAAAATTAATCCCATGTCCATCCATTCAAAATCCCAAAGTCCCAGTCCCTGACAATGGCGAAACCACCACAATGGGCGCAAACATTGGGGGATCTTACTATTCTTGCAGAGTCCAATCTGCCACCACAGTATTTAAAGTGGACCAATATGAAACAATTTTAAAAATGAGTTAAATTCCACTGGTTATTAATGAAAATTTCAATATTTTTCCACTGCAGTCTTGTAGTGTGTAGGCTATTTCAGGGAATGACTCCCAAACATTGCATTGACTTTTACCCATGCGAGCATTATAAATAGGAACTGAAAAATAAAACAGTCCCATCCTTGATTGGCAACTATTAGATAAGCTGGATTGAGGAGCAATTTGAAATATGAAAGTGAAAAGAGCAAAAGTTGTAATTTTCTGTAGATTTTTAAAAATTTACCATGTCTAAATTATTTTGCCAAGTGGCACAGACAAATTCTAAGAGAACTCATTCCCAGCTGATGAAGTCAACAACAAAGCAGTGATTGGAGCTGAACCAAAAATCTTACGATTATGAAGTAAACATCTTAATATCTACAGTCACCTGGAATCATTTTAATTATCTGTTATTTAAAGCATATAATGAGGCAGCTGTCTGCTGGAGTCTTGTTATTTCTCTTTATTCACTGCCTTTTTCTTGGGGTTGTAATGAGGGCTGAAATTGCTCACAAACATGGCAAGCTGTGCCCTTCTCGGTCAGTTTTGGTATGGGCCAGATTCAAAAATAAAAGCCCCCCGAGGGTTTCCCAAACTTTTCCAGCCACGGAATCCTTTCGACCTCTCGAGAGGAGCCCTGAGGAACATTCTTATTATAGTGAAGAGTTAAACACAAAAAATTGATTGGTTTTGCAGAATAGGCAAAAAATAAATTCATAGAAGTATTTTCTATTTCTTATATGTAGAAATTTTGTTATAATTTAAAAGTTCTATAATTCAACAAAGTACTTGAGCCTTATCTTTTTGTCATATTTAATGGGGGATGTGATTATGCTTTTTTTGCTCACAAACTCGTTTAATATTAGGAGTGTGGCTGGAGAGCTTGATCCTCATAACAGACACACACTCACACACATTCTCACACACACACACTCACACCACACACACACACACACTCACACCACACACACACACTCACACACACACTCACACACATTCTCACACACACTCTCACACCACACACTCACACTCACACATACTCACATACTCACACACTCACATACTCACACACTCACATACTCTCACACTCTCACACACTCACACGCACACACACACACTCTCACATACTCACACACTCACACTCACGCACTCTCTCACACACACTCACGCACTCTCTCACACACACTCACACGCACACACACACACTCATGCACACTCTCTCACACACACACACACTCTCACACACACACACACTCTCACACATACACACTCACACCACACACACACACTCTCACACACTCTCACACATACACACACACACCACACTCTCACACACTCTCACACACACACACTCTCACATACACACACTCACATTCACCTACACACACTTTCACACACACTCTCACACACTCACATTCTCACATCTCTCTCCATTGCTCTGTTGCTGCTTCCCCTCCCGCCCTCCGAGGCTGCTTCCCCTCCCGCCCTCTGAGGCTGCTTCCCCTCCTGTCTATCTCACTGCACTGCCTATTCCACTGTCAGGTCGCCTTCGCTCTTGCCTTTGCCTGGGATTTTGAATACTGACTTTGTCACTATTCCCACCAGAAGCTGGCTTCTCAGCACATTGGCTGCTGATAGGCTGACTAGTGTACCTGTCAGTAGCCAATGCAGAGTTAAAACCGCCTTCGATTGGACAACCTGGAAGGACAGCAATGTTTCAAATTTGAAACAGCTGGACCAACCACAGAATCCCTGGATGTCTCCAATGGAACCCCAGGGTTCCAGGTAACTCAGTTTGGGAAACGTTGGCCTAGGTCATCGGAACATAGGATCATAGGACTCAGGAGCAGGAGTAGGCCATTCAGCCCTTTCAGCTTACTCCATTCAGTAAGTTCATGGCTGATCAACTCCACTTTACCATCTCCTCCCCTCTCCCCACCCCCATAACCCTTGACCCCCTTGTCTATCAAAAACCTGTCTAACTCACCTCGAATAAATTCAATGACCGTGCCACCACTGCCCTGGGGAAAAGGATCCCACATACTAACAACCCTTGTGAAGAAAAAAATTCTCCTCATCTCCATCTTAAACAGTAGACAACTTATTCTTAAACTAGTCTCTCCTACAAATAGAAATGTCCTGCTGTAATCTACCCTATCAAATCCCTTCAGGGCCCTTCATATTTCAATAAGCTCACCATTCATTCTTCTAAACTCCAATGAGTATGGGCCCAAACTGTTAACCTTTCTTCATTAAATAATCCCCTCATCCCAGGAATGCGTCAAGTGAACCTTCGCCGAACTGTTTCCAATGCAATTATATCATAGAAATCATAGAAACCCTACAGTGCAGAAGGAGGCCATTCGGCCCATCGAGTCTGCACCGACCACAATCCCACCCAGGCCCTACCCCCACATATTTACCCGCTAATCCCTCTCACTTACGCATCTTAGGACTCTAAGGGGCAATTTTTAACCTGGCCAATCAACCTAACCCGCACATCTTTGGACTGTGGGAGGAAACCGGAGCACCCGGAGGAAACCCACGCAGACACGAGGAGAATGTGCAAACTCCACACAGACAGTGACCCGAGCCGGGAATCGAACCCGGGACCCTGGAGCTGTGAAGCAGCAGTGCTAACCACTGTGCTACCGTGCCGCCCTCAAATGGAAGTATTGATATATTTTTACATGTTGTATATTCTCATATTTTAATATTACTAAACTGGGCTAGTGCAGCAATCCAGCAACTCATCTTTATTCTAGCGCCCTGCTGGGGAAATGAATACCGTAAAGATTTATATCTTTTATTTCAAATATGGAGACCAAAACTGCGGTGCTCCAGATGTGATCTGATCAATGCCTTGTCCAGCTGCAGTAAAACCTCCCTTGTTTATAGATTCCATTTCCACTTGCAGTAAACGCTAATGTTCTATGTGTCTTCCTAATCACTTGCTGTACCTGCGCGCTATCTTTATGTTATATTAAAAATGCGCAATGCCCACTGTGTCCTTGTGCTGCCCTGAGAGAAGTTGCCTGGTCACAATTAATGTGCTCTCAGATCTACTGGCCCAATTTTATTTGATTTCAGCAGATTTGTTCTAACATGACCTCCCACAACCAATTCCATCAATCCTACCTTTCCTTTCCTCGCTTTACACCCAGCTTTTTGGCAGGTGTTTGGAACTGCAGAGAGTACTTTTCATTAAACTGATTGGATTTTAATGACTGTCATCTGTCAAGCTGTGGGAGATGGAATTTGTGTTAAATCACAGATGAATACATTATCCGCTGGGTAATTCGGTTGAATGTAAGTAGAGGATGAACTTTTATAGGGGGAGGGGTTGAAGCAATAAAATAGTTTACAGTTTAATGTGTTAATATAAAATGAACCTTGCAATGAACTTGTGTGATGGAAACTACGCTTCCTTCAAAGACATTGTTCGTTTCCTCCTTTTTTATGTTATTCAAAATGTAAACTAAATCACGCAAAATGGAAGTATTGATATATTTTTACATGTTGTATATTCTCATATTTTAATATTACTAAACTGGGCTAGTGCAGCAATCCAACAACTCATCTTTATTCTAGCGCCCTGCTGGGGAAATGAATACCGTAAAGATTTATGGGCCAGGATGCTGAGACTATCCTGCTGTTCTTCACAATTACTATCACGGTTGCACAAGGACAGGGAGCAACATCTATTTCAGAGGGGTCCTTTTGAACGAGCCTTAAATAAGCCAATTTAGATCAATTCTGCTGCCCTCCTGTCCTTTTTACTCAGGTGAATAAACAGAAATTTCTGTTGACAGCCTGCTCTTTATCATGCGTGTGACGCATTGAACGTACAGCAGCTGTGACTGACTACGAAAGATGGTGGTGTTTTGCTTTTTCCTCGTCTTTTCTTTCAGATGCTTCAGTTATTGCTGTCCATTATTTTTAAATCACAGTTTCTTGCATTCATGTGATGGTTTCTCCTGGTGTCCCATGAGTTGGGAAGGCAAGAGAAAAACAGAGTACATCTGTGTGTCTTAGATTTTGGTAACCTAAGTTGAGGAGAGCAAATTGTTGTTGGCTTGGCAACCTATTACTAGGCAAGGACGATAGGAACAGGAATAGGCCATTCAACCCTCCAACCTAATCCGGCATTCCATTGGAGCACAGCTGACCTGTATCTTAACTCCATTTTCCTGCCTTTTCTGTAACCCTTAATATCTTTTGTCTCATAAAAAATAAATCAGTCGCGGCTTTGAAATGTTCAATTGACATTCCATTCCAAACTAAAAGGCCAGGGCAGAGAAGGTCTTTATCAGATCGCCATCAGTCTTGTTTGGAAGGACATGTATTTGAGTAGCCAGCAACGTCAAACCCTTAATCTCTAAGCATGGCAGGAGTCGCCGATGCAGGGCAGAAGTTTCTGTCATGAATAAAGCCAACAGAACTAAGTGAAACATATTTCAGAAGCTATTTTAAAAACAGAAGCGACAGATTTCATTAAAAAAAGTCAAATTTTGTATTCCAAATAAAATGTATTCTAAAAATATGTAAAACCAAATATGGGATGATGCTTCTCGATTTTTAATATACAGCATGAATTGATGTCTTTGTGTTCACATTTCCTCTGCTTCAGGAGATTCACAGTAATCAAACCTGTTTTTCAAATACTAGCTCCAGTGTTCAGTAAGCATTGTGACGTGTTTGAGTTGTCCCTGACAATCTCCATTCTATTTGAAGGGTGTTATCATCTGATTCAGTGATTTCAGATACAACAGGACGTGTCAATCAATGTATTACAGAACCTGTTCATTTTCTGGTCTGCTGTTTTCCTTCCTGTATGTCCACAATAATTCCAATTGTCCACAGAAGTCAGGTTTCTTTACCTCAACTTCTCTATGTTTTCTGCATGATTTTCCCAAAGGCAGTGGCAGTGAAACAGAGCAGAAATAAAATGTTGGGGAGTTCTGTTACTTACCAAAAGGAATATATTGGCTGGTGTCCCATCCTGCTGATGACACTGTAATGTGGGAAGGCTCGCTGAAGCTCAGTAAACATACAGCAGACATTAGCTGGTCTCATTTCCAACTTTGTCCACATCTCCATCTGTACAGGAAATACTGGGTGGTAGTAATAACAAACAGTCGCCATTTTAGATCATCTTTCAATTGCCTGGTACTGTGGCAATGGTTTCTTTTCACTGAGGGGAGGAAATTCAGAAACTGCTCGCTGATACAAGCACCGTTTGTGGAATTTTATAGCCCCTCCTAGCAGGATATTCCAGTCCCACCAAACATTGTATCATAGTGGCTGATCCTACCAAAAAGATTTTAAGTGCTGAACAAGTGTGAAAATGGGAGAGAATCGTGCCCACTTTTTCTGCAAGACAAAAATTCAAATCTTATATGACTTCGAGAAAGAAATGAGGCAAAGTGTGATTCGCAACAGTAGGGGGAGTGGACGGAGCCTATTCTCGCCGGGAAGCCGGCTGCTGACTGCTAGAGGGCATCATTGCGCATGAGCATGATCTCCAAGTGCACTGCATCAAGTGTACACAGTTAGTGCCCTGGGAATTTGACACTCATCCCACCCTATCGATCCCGCCCCCGATCAACCGGCATGACGGGCCGATAAGATTGTCCCCATAAAATCATAGAGTCGTACAGCAGTATGCCCATTGAGATCATTGCCTTGTTTTTATCACTGCTTAGTATAGCAAAAATGCCCAATCATCTGCGGGGTTGGGGTGCGAGGGGTAAATTATTGTTTGACACTACACAGTGATTTATTATTTGCCATATGCTTAATACATTTAAAAAAAACAATTTGCTATTTTTTTTGGAAACAAACTGGATCATTTAAACTGAATGGCCCAAAGTTAACTTGCAAGGGATGGTCTTCACCTGAATTATGCTGGGAACAGAGTCCTGACAAATCACTAGGGCTTTAAACAAAGTAGTGGGGAGAGGGTACAGTTGCATGGAAAATTAGAAAATTATAATTAAAGGAGAAAGAAGGAGTACAGTTTCAAGATGAGGTAGATTGTTACCAGAAAATAAAAGGACAAACGTGTGAACGTCATTTTGCAACAAGGGAGTATACAAGACTAGGGAAATTTGATTATGGAACAAACCTAAAGGCTTGGGATGCGATCTTACCTGCTGTCCACTCCACGCTCCCACTGCAGCAAGGTCAGGGAATTTGGTGGCCAGCCAAATCTCTGTTCACTGCAGTGGGATGGGTAAATCCTGCCAGCGTGAACGGTGGCAAGATTCCGGCCTTTATGTCTGAATGCATGAAGCATTCAGAACAAATTTAATGAGTTAACAGCAAAAATAGAAACAAATGGGTATGATTTGGTGGTGATTACTGAGACATGGTTACAAGGAGACCAGGTCTGGGAATTGAATATCCAAAGGTACTGAGTATTTCGGAAGGATAGACAGGAAGCAAAAGGTGGTGGTGTGGCTGTGCTCGTGAAGAAAGGGATCAGTGCTGTCGTGAGAAATGATATAAGCACTGGAGATCAATATATCGAATCAGTCTGGGTAGAAATAAGAGATAGCAAAGGAAAGAAGTCCCTGCTAATTAATCTATAGGTCCCCAAACAGCATCATAGAATTCCTACCATACAGAAGGAGGCCATTCGACCCATCGAGCCTGCACCAACAAAAATCCCTCGCATTTACCCTGCTAATCCCCCTGACACTAAGGGGCAATTTAGCATGGCCAATCAACCTAACCGGCACATCTTTGGACTGTGGCAGGAAACTGGAGTACCTGAAGGAAATCCACGCAGATACAGGGAGAATGTGCAAACTCCACACAGGCAGTCACCCAAGGCTGGGATTGATCCCAGGTCCCTGGTGCTGTGAGGCAGCAGTGCTAACCACTGTGCCACTGTGCCGCATAGTTCCACAATCGGGCACAGTATAAATGAGGAAATACTGGGGGCTTGTAAGAAAGGTACGGCAATAATCATGGGTGATTTTAATGTGCACAGAGACTGGATTAATCAAATTGGCAAGGGCAGCCTCGAGGGAGAGTTCATTGAATGCATTAGAGTTTGTTTCTTGGAGCAATATGTTGTGGAACAAACCAGAAAGCAGGCTGTTCTGGATTTGGTATTGTGTAATGAGCAGGGATTAATTAATGGCCTCATAGTTAAGGATCCTCTCGGGAAGAGTGCTCATAGTATGATAGAAGGTGAACAACTGGAGCCCACACTCACATTTTGGAGTTAAGGTAATTACGTAGGCATGAGGACAAACTTGGCCCCACTGACGCTGGCAGGAAAGCTAAAAGGTAGGACAGTTAATGAGCAGTGGCAATTGTTTAATGAGATATTCAATTCCAACTAAAATATATTCCAGAGAGGAAGAAAGATTCTAAGAGGGGGGAGAAACATCCATGTCTAAGATAGGAAGTTAAAGATGACATAAAGACAAAAGCTAAGGCATACCATATTGCAAAGACCAGTGACAGGCTGAAAGATTGAGAAACATTTAAAGATCAACAAAGGGTTATTAAAAAGTGGGGAACTCTGAAATGGCGGAGATGCTAAATCAATATTTTGCTTCCGTTTTCACGGTGGAGGACACTAGTACCATCCCAATAGTAGCAGTTTATGAAGAGGAAATAGAAAGGAAGAAACTTAGAACAATCATCATCAATAAGGAAATAGTACTCAACAAACTATTGGGATTTAAGGCAGACAAGTCCCCAGTTCGTGATGGCCTACATCCAAGGGTACTAAGGGAAGTGGCAGCAGAGGTAGTGGATCCATTGGTTATAATATTCCAAAATTCCCTGGATGTGGGTAAGGTTCCAGTGGATTGGGAAAATGCTTATGTAGCGCCCTTATTCAAAAAGGGAGAGAGGCAGAATGCAGGAAACTAGACCAGTTAGTTTAACATCTGTTGTTGGGAAATTATTAGAATCCATTATTAAGGAAGTAATAACAGGATATTTGGAAAGTCAAAACGCAATCCATCAGCGTCAGCATGGTTTTATGAAGGGTAAATCATGTTCGACTAATTTACTAGAGTTCTTCGAAGATGTAACAAGCCAAGTGGATAACGGAGATCCTGTAGATGTAGTATATCCGGACATCAGGAAAGCATTTGATAAGGTGCTGCACAGAAGGTTAATTCACAAGTAAGATCACATGAGGTTAGAGGCAATTTATTAGCTTGAATAGAAGACTGGCTAACCGACAGAAGGCAGAGAGTCAGGATAAATGGGTCTTTTTCTGGTTGGCAAGATGTAACTAGTGGGGTGCCACAGGTTCGGTCCTCGGGCCCCAACTATTTACAGTCTATATTAATGACTTGGATGCAGGGATAGAAGGTACTATAATCAAATTTGCATGTGACACTAAAATATGTGGGATAGTAACTTGTGATTAAGAAATTTACAAATGGATGTAGATAGGTGAGTGGGCTAAAATGTGGCAGATGGAGTTTAACGTGGATAAGTGTGAGGTTAGCTATTTTGGTCTGAAAGATGGAAAGGCAACTTATTATCTAAATGGAGAGAGACTTTGGGCTGCTTCGGTACAGAGGAATCTGGGTGTCCTTGTGCATAAGTTACAAAAAATTAATATGCAAGTACAGCAGGTAATAAAGAAAGCAAATTGAATTTTGGTATTTATAGCTAAAGGAATAGAGTGTAAAAGTAGGGGAACGTTGCTGCATTTATACAAGATGTTGAGATGCCGGCGCTGAACTGGGGTGGACACAGTAAGAAGTCTCACAACAGCAGGTTAAAGTCCAACAGGTTTATTTGGAATCACAAGTTTTCAGAGAGCTGCTCCTTCACCCCTTGAAGCAGCAACGCTCCGAAAGATCGTGATTCCAAATAAACCTGTTGAACTTTAACCTGGTGTTCTGAGGCTTCTTACGGTGCATTTATACAAGGCATTGGTGTGACCGCACCTGGAGTATCATGCACAGTTTTGGTCCCCTTACTTGAGGAAGGATGTAGTTGCATTGGAGGTGGTTCAGAGAAAGTTCACTAGACTGATTCCAGAGGGTTTGTCTTATGAAGAGATATCGAGCAAGTGAGGCCTATACACTCGAGAATTTAGAAGAACCAGAAGAGATCTAATTGAGGTATATAAGATGATAAAAGGTGTTGACAAAGTAGACATGGCGCAGATGCGGTAAGGCAATCTAGAACAAGAGGTCATAGTTTTAGGTTAAGGAGTAGCGGATTTAAAAGAGATGAGGAGAAACAAATTCTCTCAAAGGGTCGTGAATCTGTGGAATTCACTGCCCCAGAGTGCAGTGGTTGCCAGGACATTGAGTAAATTTGAGGAGATAGATTTGTAATTAGTAATGTGTTGAAGGGTTATGGAGAACGGACAGGAAAGTGGAGTTGAGGTCGAGGTGAGATCAGCCATGATTATATTGAATGGCCAAGCAGGTTCAAAAGGCTGAACTGCCAATTCCTGCTCTGAATTCTTATGTTCCCCTATCTCAGATGCTGCTGAGAGCCCTGGTTATAGTGGGTAAGAAGTGTACACATATTTTCAGCCAGAGGTGTGTCTTCTGCTGCATTAGGTGAGGACAGGCATCCTTCACCCATGGCTATCTTCAGGGCCTCATGGCTGTTTGCAGCCCTCTAATGTGACATTGGTTTACCCTGAAGCAGCTCTCTGGGACTAAGTATCCTCTCACAACTGTTAATTCTGCATAAACTTTGGGAAGTATCATTTTAGAAGAAATTGATGTTTTCTGAGCATTGCAGTTACAGATGTCCCTATTTAACGCTTGTCCCTGAAGAAGTTGTGCAAGACAATCAATTTGTGAAAGTACTGTCTTTCTTCTTGGTGGAGAAATATCTCTAAGACATACCCAGCTGTCATCTTTATTTATTTACTTCAAGACTAGCTGCTTGTCTGAGCTCAAGGTGCAATAATAGACTTCTTTGAGCATCGCTGGGTTTGGAAATGCAGAGTGTGGTAGAAGTGGCAATGCGCTTCACTTAAACTGAACGAATTACATTGCAGCAGAAGTCCCAGTTTAACCTCAATGTACCACTGTGACATGTGAGCCTGGCGTGATGATTTTCTCTGTTACAGTGAGCAGTTGTGTTCAGTAACTTAGCTGTTATTAATTTGTTTATGCACAAGATCCCTCAATTTCTTCTCACTGGAAAGACGGAGGATGAGGGGTGACCTAATAGAGGTATATAAAATTATGAAAGGCATAGATAGGGTGAACAGTGGGAAGCTTTTTCCCAGATCGGTGGTGACGTTCACGGGGGGTCATAGTTTCAAGGTGAGGGGGGAAGGTTTAACACGGATATCAGAAGGACATATTTTACACAGAGGGTGGTGAGGGCCTGGAATGCGCTGCCGGGCAGGGTGGTGGAGGCGGACACGCTGGGAACGTTTAAGACTTATCTAGATAGCCACATGAACGGAGTGGGAATGGACGGATACAAAAGAATGGTCTAGTTTGGACCAGGGAGCGGCGTGGGCTTGGAGGGCCGAAGGGCCTGTTCCTGTGCTGTATTGTTCTTTGTTCTTTGTTGTTCTTTGCAGTAACTGGGAAGAAAGCTCACACCAGCTAAATTAATTCAAATGGTCAACATAGTGGGAAACATGAGGAGATGCATTAATTATCCATACATTGCAAAGCCCAAAAGAGGCACCCAGTCAGGGACACTTTTGAGAGCACAGAGTATGGTCCTGCAAGCCACATTTTTGTACATTTTTAAACAATGATTTCAAACTTTTTTGACAAGGTCAAAGAACAATGTGGATTACTGCTATCATTGAAAGCAGATGAATACTTAAATGTTTAACATTCCTCCATATGTTTTTGAAAGTGAATGTACTTTTTCAATGTTGTCCCTTGAACATCTGTTACATTATCTGCAAGTAACTTTGGGGCTGCATGGTGGCGCAGTGGTTAACACTGCTGTCTTACAGCGCTAGGGACCCGGGTTCAATTCCCAGCTTGGGTCACTGTCTGTGTGGAATCTGCATGTTCTCCCCATGTCTGCGTGGGTTTCCTCAGGTTTCCTCCCACAGTCTGAAAAACGTGCTGGTTAGGTGCATTGACCATGCTAAATCGTCCCTCAGTACACCTGAACAGGTGCCAGAGTGTGGCGACTAGGGGATTTTCACAGTAGCTTCATTGTAATGTAAGCCTACTTGTGATCCTAATAATTAAACTTTTATTCCCCAACTTTGAGTGACAATGTTGCTTCTCCCCACATGAATAATGAACTTTTTGGGACTGACTGTAGCTATTTTAGAGAACAGTACTGGTGACCCAGAGCAGTCTGGGTCTGAACCATAACGCTGGGGTCAAACTCTTTACCCCTGAAGTTCCATAATAGAATGGATTGTGGAAAATTATTGAGATCTATTAACAGAGTGACTGATAACTTGGAAAACTTTTAACGATGATGAGAAGAATGGGAGTTGATCTTATTGAATCATATAAGATTCTGAGAGGGATTGACAGGGTAGATGCTGACAGGATGTTTCCACTCGTGGGGGCATCTAGAACTGGAGTGAGGGCATTTAATGAAGCCCATTGGGATTGGAAAAGTGTCAAAAGGATGAGAATTAGCAGGGATGGAAAATTTGGGTTTTGTCGATGACAGATTGAGATGAAGGTGAAGTCAGCAGCATGGTGAGCATTAAGTCGGCATGTGGTCGGTTCCTACTTTGCATGTCATTAATATGCATTGGTGAGAAACTGTTTAATATTAAGTCCTGCCTCCAAGATAAAGTCTGAAGCCCATGAGAATCTCATGGCAGCCGGCTTATCATCATTTCAAGTTAAAGTGGACCAGGCTTTGTGCTGTTGTGTGTAAGGTCTGCGATTTTCCTTGTTAACCTCAATGACACAAGTAAAGTAAAGTTTATTAGTGTTATAAGTAGGCTTACATTAACACTACAATGAAGTTACTGTCAAAATCCCCTAGTTGCCATACTCCGACACCTGTTCGGGTACACTGAGGGAGAATTTAGCATGGCCAATGTACCTAACCAGCATGACCTTCAGACTGTGGGAGGAAACCGGAGCACCCAGAGGAAACCCACGCAGACATGGGGAAAATGTGCAGACTCCGCACAGACTGCGATCCAAGCCGGGAATTGAACCCGGGTCCCTGGCGCTGTGAGGCAGCAGTGCTAACCACAGTGCCGCCCCCGGGAGAGAAGTAGGATGCGCTCTTGCATTGAGGCCTGGGACCAGCTAGGGTGAGTCAGTGGTGAGGGGGTTTAGGGCATGGACTGGAAGTTTGGAAGAGGGATTCGGAGAAGACGGCGGGGGTAGGGGGCGGGGGGAGCGGAAGGGCCTGATGCCCTGGGCGTGGTGATGTCGGGGTGGTAGGGACAGTCAGTCAAGGTAAGAAATTAAGGGGGCTGAAGAGCAGTGTCATTACTGTCCAAATGTGTGCCCATCTCAGAGTGTTGGCAAAGTCTGTACAAGGCCTTTAATTTCACCTAAAACATTTCAATTACCCTGTGATCTTTGACAACATCCTTATCAATGCACAGAAAGGAGGACTAGCCAAGCCTGCAGGTTCAGCCATGCCCTGTAGAGTGTCAAGTACAACACTGGCCTACTCCTGCTCCTATTTATTATGACCTTCTGAACCTGATCAGAGAGAGTCAACAACAATTGGAGAGGTAGATCTTGCCTGTCTCAACCAATAGTTCTCAAAATCTTGTGGTTGAAGCATTCCTTTTCAAATAGATTGATAATCTCGGAATCCATTATTTTAATTAGGAAATTATTAGGAAACACCATTAGAAACTAGTATTCTGGTGTCTTTCTTTGGATTTAAGATCTTTTTTATTCGTCCATGAGGTGTGGGCACTCCTGGCAAGGCCAACATTTATTGCCCACCTAAATGTCCTTGAGAAGCCAAGGCAGTCTGCAGTGCACATCCATAGTGGCCACACTCTGTTCTCACCTCTCACCTCAAACCAAGTTTGCCTCTGGTTGCCACTCACTTACTCTTAACCAGGGCACCTGCTGATAGTGACACCCTGGTGGTCACTCACCTCTCCTCCCCATAAGACTAGTCCTGCTGAGTAAACACTTTCAAATTATTTGGCAGATTTCCTGGACAGTTTCTAGAGACACCCAGCGATCTGAAGACCCCCAAGTTGAGAGCATATTCACCTAAATTAGTTCAATCTTTGGAGGATTTCACTCATATAGTGGATAGAAGAGGGGCCGATAATTATTTCGAAGACATTTGGTTGCTAACTGCACATGAAATTATGAGCAAAAACGGGAGCACACAAAATTGGAGGTAGCCTTGATCCGCGAGTTGCAACTTGATTGGGAGAGGGGAATCTGTTTTGAGCACTGCACCTCAGGAAAGACATTGATCTTGGAAGAGGCATAGTGCAGATTCAGCTCAGAATGATGCCGAGACTTAAAGTGTGAAATTCTGAGGACCGGTTGCATAAGCTTGGTTTTTTCTCTCTTGTTTTTGGAAGATTAAGGAGAGATTGCATTGTGATGCTTAAAGTAGTAAAGGCATTTCGTAAGGTAGATAGAAAAAAACTTTATCCTTTGGTAGAGAACAAGAGAACAAAATGGAAAATAGTCCCTTTATAGTGAACGCGGAAAACATTCTCCAGACGAAGGATGGTGGAAATCTGGAAATCACTCCCCAAAGGGCAGCAAATGTTTGGCCAATTAAAATTTTCAAAACTGACATTAATTTTTTTTGAAGTGATACGAATCAAAGGCAGATAAATGAGTCGAGGTTACAGATCAGCCCTGATGTAGTTAAATAGCAGAACAGGCTTGGATGATTGAATGACATTTCCTGTGTCTAGATGAGGTGGGTTTGCAATAATATGCAAACCTATCCATCATTTGATAACATGCAAATTCTTCCAGTGTTTTTCAGAAGTTGTCAGTTTGCTCTGATTTAATGGCAGCGGGGAGAAACAGAGATGCATTTGTTGGTGTGCATAGATATGACAACAGGATACCACTATACATTCAGGGAGAGAATGAAAACATCAGTGAGAATAGCGGATGACATTCAGAGCTCGACTGTATCATTAAAATGCAATAGATCATTGAACTCTTCAATGCTAATGTTGGCTCCACAGATGAAAGTGATGCCTGCGGACCTCAGTTGAATGTTACAAGACTTATATTGTAGGCAACTGCAAAACATGATATGGTGTGAAATTATTCATTGTTTAATGGCTAGCCTGCACTCTGCTAGCGGAAATCCTTAATTATAGGATAATGTTTTAACACTGATTCATTACTGATCACCTCTAAAATCATTGGATTCAAAGCTTTTGGGGGGAATGTCTCTACAGTGATGCTGCTATCGAAAGGTTTGTAATGACATTATCTTGATATCATGGCAATGTCCTCCACTTGGGCAAAGGTTTGCCGTGTAGCACGCTTTTAAGGTGTATTGAATGCTGTTGACAGAACTTTCCTTTGGTTAATCTCTAATATATATTACGGCTCCTTTGTAGATGGTGGTGCTAATGGATCCGATGGAGGACCCTGATGACATTCTCCGAGCCAACCGCTCTCGAGAGAAGTCATACATGTTTGATGTGACCTTCAATTACACTGCGTCTCAGGTGAGATATTTAATATTGTACAAGACCTCCGTTTGAATGCTGTGTCCAGTTTTTGTCTCCCCACGTAGTGGGTGATAGTGAAGACCTGGAAAGGATATCAATCATGCCCAGGGGATAACTAGAAGAATTTTTTAAAAGATGTGATAGAATTAATGATTTTGAAAGTAAGAGAGTGCAGCATACAATTTAAAACCATGGTCAATGATGCTCCAGCCTGGGTTACTAGATTACATTATACCAGGTCCATGCATTAGAAATTATTTAATAAGGTTGAACAAGGACGCGCATACAAATTAACCGTTTCAATGGTTCAAAGCTAGAGATGGATAGGACTGGAGGAGAGTTCTGACGCACAAAACCCCAAATCATTATAAATCTTATAATATTTGAGTTTGATGATGATGTAGATTTTGACTGATTTGATAAGGTTTGGACAGTTGACCCTCTGATAAGGAGGCCGGTATTTATTCGCTTTCGCAGCCTCTCCTGAAGAAATCTGCTCACAGTTTTTCGCAGCAAAGTTGAACGGATTCTTGGGAGGAATTTTCCCAAAATTTGTCAGCGTGCCGGGTTCAGACTGATAACCAGCGTGCATCTCTCCAGATGGGCAGCTGCATTGTCACTCCACATTTTCTGCCACTCAGTGTGCAGAGAATCTGGGGTTATGGTTTGTGCCATCACTCTCGTGGGCAGGGCCTGATAGAGCAAGCAAGGTCAAGTTCCACAGAGATCAGGGCGTCCCAATCTATGCTAAAAAATTAACCCCCACCCCCACGGACATGTAGCTGGTGCGGCCTCTAAATCACAGCCATTCAGGTAAGCATGGCTCAAATTGAGTCAACCCTTGGCCATAGAGAACTAGCCTGAACGCGTGATTGTGAATTTCTACTTTACCTTCAATGTTCATCCCCTCTGTATGTATTATTTACTCCCCTAAATGCTTATTCCTCCTTGTCATATGTCCCTTATTCCGCTTGCACAAGGTAGTTCCACACACAAACTGAGCCTTTAATGAACTTGAATCATATTCTTTCTTGACACTTTTTCCTGCAGCAGAACCAAATGCCATATTGTGTCTCCTTAATTGTGATAAGAAGAAGTCCTACAATTTATGCATTAGCCTTACTGCAACGTAATCCATGCAAACCGCACTGTGATGGTCATGGCACTGGGTAACCTCACTCTGAAATTGTTGTATTACAAATGCAAATTGTAGGAATAATGTGCTCCACATCGTGTCCCCCACCTATTTCAATCAGTATCCTATTAGTGCTTGATTTTTCATGCAGCTAAATGTCCTTCAACTTTGACATTCTGAGCGAAATCAAAAAATGGCAGTGTTGGGTCTGGCACAAAACTGGAGTGTTTCCCGCCAACAGCACTGGCGTGTTTTCGGGCCGAATCTTGTGCCTCATTAGTGATAATTTGTACACCCAAGAGTTTCATGCCACTCCAGCGGCGCGTTCCCTCTGAGTCACCAGCCCCGCAACGAATTACTTGCGAAAGCACTGGGAGCTCAATATAAACAGCTTCCCAGCACTTGTTCCACAACGACTGCAGGAGATGGCAGGCAAGAAGGCAGCACCGCACTGTTCGGAGGGGGCCCTCTCCAGGATGCTGGATGGAGTGGAGCAGAGATGGGACACACTCTATCCTCACTCCAGGAGACGGCCTTCCAGCAGGGTCACCTCCCCCACCGGGGATGCAGTGGCAGCTCTGGTCAGCTCAAGCGCACTCCAGAAGAGGACGGAGCAGCAGTGTCGGAAGAAGATGAATGATCAGCCAGGGTAAGTGAACCACCCCCAGTCTCCCACTGGGCCCCCTCACACACTTCTCGCACCCCCAACCCTTTCTCTCACTCAGCCACCTTGGCCTTTGCCAACACCAGGCGCCAGGCTCCCCTCCCACCCTCCCTCCCTCCCACCCACAATCACCATGTTACCCCAATGGCTGCTTTGCTCCTCACACTCCAGTTCCCACCCCACAACTGGCATACCTCATCACCATCTTAACTGTCTCACTCCCAATGACACTTCCTCTCTGTGTCATAAAATCCCTACAGTACAGAAGGAGGCCATTCAGCCCATCGATTCTGCTCCAACTCTGCAAGAGAGCATCTTACCCAGGCCTTATCCCTATCACCCCACACATTTAATCCGCTAATCCCCCTAAGCTACACTTCTTGAGACACTAAGGGTCAATTTAGCATCTCCAATACACCTAACCTACACAGGAGTGCAGGACGTGCAGTCCATGGCAGGAGATGTCCCCACCGTGGTGCAGACACTGGTGAAAATCCATGAGTGAATGCGCCAGAGGACGGTGGGGCTTCTGGATCTCACTCCAGCTGCCCCTCTATCCCACGGAGGAGGACACGGATCTCTGGGAACACGAAAGGAAGAGGACCAACAGGAGTACAGCCCAGGGCCCTTAGACCAGGGTAACCTGGGCATCTCCAGCCCATCTGCCACCCCTCTCCCTCTGAGAGACACACCTTCAGCCACTGAACCTGAGGAAAGAAGCAGTCAAACATCCATGCTGCGCGAAAGCAGACCTGGACCCTCAAGGGCCCGGTCCCCAGGCGATGTCTGCCCAGCCATCTCAGTCAAAAGGATATGGAAGTCAGCAGGTCGCCTCAACATTGGCTATGGATCCTCGGGATACACCTAGATATAGCATGAGGGTGAGGAAGATTAAGAAACCATGGGCATTTAGTGAGCACGGGTGAATATAGGAACTAGCGTTGATAGGTCACCATTTTGTTCTAAATGTTTGACAATAAATGTCGCTTCATTCACCCACAGAGCCTCCACTCTGTCTATTCATCCACCAAGCTTGGGGGAACTACTGCGCTTACCCAGCGCCTCATCCCTGTGGACTGTGAGAATGGCAGTGCCATGTCCCTCCCACCCTCTTACCAGACCCCACTAAGGAAAGGCACTCCCTCAGCTTGGATATGGATTGGAACCCAGGTAGGAGGACAAGGAAAGCGCTGTCTGCATACCAGCCTTCACAACCCCTTTAAAGCAAGGGGTACCCCAACATGAAAAGAAGGTAAGTTCTGCAAGTGATCCCTCCCAACCCCTCTTCCCGAAATGATGATTCTGGGATCCCCATCTCCAGCCCGAGTTGAACTTATCTGTGTCCCCCAAGTCCTCTCTAGTGCCCCCTGAGCAGTGCACACCCCGGAGGGTGCTGGCTGCCTGAGAGCTCACCTCCAAAATCCCCCTCAGAGGTGAAGCCACGTTCACGGTTACATGGAGCTGTTGTAAACGGCGCCGGCGTAACATCACTCCAGCGCCCCTTGAATATCTGGTGAGGGGGGGGTCCCGGAGGAAGTGCTCGCTAATGACACACTAAAATATAAAAATGAGCTTTCTGCGATGCCACACCATGTTTCGCGCCACTCCACCAGCGAGGGGCCGGTAAGACCGGAACTCGGAACCTCGCCAGAGCGAATCACACTCTCTGAATTTTAAGCGCACATCGCTTTCCCACAGACAGGAGCTGGAATTTTACCAGCACGCCCGCCCCGATTCCAGGGGCAGGCGAGGCTCGGAGGACGGCATTCTCCGTTGGCCTCAGGCGGAATTGTATGAACCTCAGGCGGATATGCCGATAAAATTGCGCCCAGAGAGTGCGGACTCAAAATCGCCCCTGGCATTTATCTTCCACCGTTTGATAATTGCTTCAGAATTATAATGTTTTCTTACTCCATAAATTCTTATCTTCTTCACCCATGTGTATAACAGAGCAGTGCACCGTGTGTGAGAAAATATGCATTATAGTTGATTAAATTTCCTAGAATACAAGAGCAGGGATATACTTCTGAGGCTGTATAAGGCTCTGGTCAGACCCCATTTGGAGTATTGTGAGCAGTTTTGGGCCCCATATCTAAGGAAGGATGTGCTGGCCTTGGAAAGGGTCCAGAGGAGGTTCACAAGAATGATCCCTGGAACGAAGAGCTTGTCGAATGAGGAACGGTTGAGGACTCTGGGTCTGTATTTGTTGGAGTTTAGAAGGATGAGGGGGGATCTTATTGAAAGTTACAGGATACTCTGAGGTCCGGATAGAGTGGACATGGAGAGGATGTTTCCACTAGTAGGAAAAACTAGAACCCAAAGGCACAACCTCAGGCTAAAGGGACGATCCTTTAAAACAGAGATGAGGAGGAATTTCTTCAGCCAGAGAGTGGTGAATCTGTGAAACTCTGCTGCAGAAGGCTGTGGAGGCCAGGTCATTGAGTGTCTTTAAGACAGAGATAGATAGGTTCTTGATTGATAAGGGGACCAGAGGTTATGGGGAAAAGGCAGGAGAATGGGGGAGAAAAAAAATCAGACATGATTGAATGGCGAAGCAGACTCGATGGGCCGAGTGGCCTAATTCTGCTCTTATGTCTTATGGTCTTAAGGTCTAAATGTCTGAAACAAGTGCAAGCTACTTTTCTTGGGAATTTTAAAGGACGGAAATTGGATTCTCTGTATTTCTTACAGATAATGTCTCACTGAGGAGAAAGCTTCATTTCAAGGAAGCTTCATTTCATTAGTATGAGCTCGGAAGGTTTGGAGATGCATCTCAGGGATGCCTGACTAGATAATACCTTCGTGTCTGGAACATCTATTGTAGCACACGCCGGGCTTTTTTTCATATTTTGTGTTCTATTCTTCCCAGAGATCAAATATAGATTGGTTACTGCTGTGAATGTTGTTGTCAATAATGTTCAGAAAGAATGAACGTGTGGCAAGAAAATTGAGGGGAATTTCAGAAAAGCAAAAATGAAACAATAACAACATCTATACAGCACCTTCAGTGCAGCAAAACGCCCCAACACAGTTCACAGGAACGGTGTCCAACAAGATTTTACCCCCAGCTGCATAAGGGACAGCAGCTACATAAGGGACCCCCACGGTGGCACAGTGGTTAGCACTGCTGCCTCACAGCGCCAGGGACCCGGGCTCGATTCCCGGCTTGGGTCACTGTCTGGACATTCTCCCCGCATCTGTGTGGGTTTCCTCCGGGTGCTCCGGTTTCCTCCCACAGTCTGAAAGACGTGCTGGTTAGGTGCATTGACCCGAACAGGCGCCAGAGTGTGGCGACTAGGGGAATTTCGCAGTAACTTCATTGCAGTATTAATGTAAGCCTTACTTGTGACTAATAAATAAACTTTACTTTAGCTATGACTGTAACACTAGATTCTGCGCTCTCTCCTTTCCTTCTCTATGAACGGTATGCTTTGTCTGTAAACGCAAGAAACAATACTTTTCACTGTATACCAATACATGTGACAATAATGAATCAAATCAAATCAAATCAAATCAAATAGACCATCGTCTCCATCGACCATCGTCGATGGAGATGGGAGAGGTTCCGGAGGATTGGAGGATTGCAGATGTGGTCCCTATATTCAAGAAAGGGAACAGGGACAGCCCGGGAAATTACCGACCGGTGAGTCTAACCTCAGTGGTTGGTAAGTTGATGGAGAGGATCCTGAGAGACAGGATTTATGATCATCTAGAGAAGTTTAGTATGATCAAAAGTAGTCAGCACGGCTTTGTCAAGGGCAGGTCGTGCCTTACGAGCCTGGTTGAGTTCTTTGAAAATGTGACCAAACACATTGACGAAGGAAGAGCGGTGGATGTGGTCTATATGGACTTCAGCAAGGCGTTCGATAAGGTCCCCCATGCAAGACTTCTTGAGAAAGTGAGAGGGCATGGGATCCAAGGGGCTGTTGCCTTGTGGATCCAGAACTGGCTTGCCTGCAGAAGGCAGAGAGTGGCTGTGGAGGGGTCTTTCTCTGCATGGAGGTCAGTGACCAGTGGAGTGCCCCAGGGATCTGTTCTGGGACCCTTGCTGTTTGTCATTTTCATAAATGACCTGGATGAGGAAGTGGAGGGATGGGTTGGTAAGTTTGCTGACGACACCAAGGTAGGTGGTGTTGTGGATAGTTTGGAGGGATGTCAGAAGTTGCAGCGAGACATAGATAGAATGCAAGACTGGGCGGAGAAGTGGCAGATGGACTTCAACCCGGATAAGTGTGTAGTGATCCATTTTGGCAGATCCAATGGGATGAAGCAGCAGTATAATATGAAGGGTACCATTCTTAGCAGTGTAGAGGATCAGAAGGACCTTGGGGTCCGGGTCCATAGGACTCTTAAATCGGCCTCGCAGGTGGAGGATGCGGTCAAGAAGGCGTACGGCGTACTAGCCTTCATTAATCGAGGGATTGAGTTTAGGAGTCGGGAGATAATGCTGCAGCTTTATAGGACCCTGGTTAGACCCCACTTGGAGTACTGCGCGCAGTTCTGGTCACCTCATTACAGGAAAGATGTTGAAGCCATTGAAAGGGTGCAGAGGAGATTTACAAGGATGTTGCCTGGATTGGGGGGCATGCCTTATGAGGATAGGTTGAGGGAGCTTGGTCTCTTCTCCCTGGAGAGACGAAGGATGAGAGGTGACCTGATAGAGGTTTACAAGATGTTGAGAGGTCTGGATAGGGTAGACTCTCAGAGGCTATTTCCAAGGGCTGAAATGGTTGCTACGAGAGGACACAGGTTTAAGGTGCTGGGGGGTAGGTACAGAGGAGATGTCAGGGGTAAGTTTTTCACTCAGAGGGTGGTGGGTGAGTGGAATCGGCTGACGTCGTTGGTGGTGGAGGCAAACTCGTTGGGGTCTTTTAAGAGACTTCTGGATGAGTACATGGGATTTAATGGGATTGAGGGCTATAGATAGGCCTAGAGGTAGGGATATGATCAGCGCAACTTGTGGGCCGAAGGGCCTGTTTGTGCTGTGGCTTTCTATGTTCTATGTTCTAAAGCTTAGCTACAGAGGTGAGTTTTGAGGAGTGTCTTAGAGGAGAAAAAGAGAGACTGAAAGGTTTAAGGAAGGAGTTTGAGGGCATTGGCAGCTTAAGGTACAGCCGACAAAGGTGAAGGAAATTAGAACGGAAAAAGTTTTTATCGGGTTCATGGCACTGTACTAAAAATGACAAAGGAGGCGGAATATCTTGAACTGAATGTTGGAGCACCAGTTAATTGGGTGGTTTTGAGCTGAAACTCACAGCTTCCTGGCATTTGCTGGAGGGTGTGTTTTGTCAACACTCAGTTGAATTGCCGGAGATAATGCTATTCTGTGACTGAATATTTCATTTGGGTGTATGAAAAGCAGACTTGGCTGCTTCATATTGCCACAAGCTGATCTTCCATGGACTGATAGCGAGCAGAATTGACAGCAGTAGTAAATCTGCAACTCTGAGTTCCCTCCTCCTCCAGCTGAGATGCTGAATTGTATTGAATCATTCATGTATCGAAATGGGTAAGAGGAAAATTGAAGACAAATTAAAAAGCAAGAATTTGTTTAAAGATTGTGTTATCTTGGAGATCTGGGCTGCAAATTAGCTCGATTTTCTCTAGCTTTCTAGTTCTAAAACTAAAAGCAGCCATGGTGCCCACGCCAGGGAGGCACAAAGGTAAGTATAGCCCCTGAGTGGTGAGGGACATGCTCAGGCAGTGTCCTGGCGCTGTCTGCTGGCACCCTGACACTGCCAAACTGGCACCCCGATGATTGTTGTGAGGTGGCACGCCCCGATGCCTGAGTGGAGCAGGAAGAGCCCTAATGCTTGTAGTGGTGAGGAAGGGGTGGGGGGAAAGAGAGAGAGCTTGAGGGGGGGCGTCCTGAGAGGTGGGAGATAGTGACCTCATTTTTGTGACGGGGGATGCCTTAGAAGGGGGTGGCGGGGGGGAGGGGGGGCGGGGGGATTGCCCCGATGCCTGGGAGGGGGCAGGATGCGTGAGAGGAGGAGGAGTGAGGGGGGTGTCTGAGAAGGGGCAAGGGATGGAGTGCACTGATGCTTATGAGTGGGGGGTGAGGGGGGGGTGGTGGAAACGATGCTTGTGAAGGGGGTTGCACCGATGGTTATGAGGGGGAGGGGGTGCGGTGCCCTGAAGCTTGTCCTCCTTGTCCATGGGGGCAGCAGGGGTGCGGGGGAAGGGGTGGGTGGGTGGGGACAGCTTGCCTCCTGGACTTGCGGGCTGTCCTGTCTGGAGACAATACACATCTCTTTAACCTGTGCTTAATGCTCCCTCCACCCACATTGTCTGTATCTTTAAGATCTGGTTGGCTGTAGGGATTCGCATTCTAATCAGTATTCGGTAACTTGATTTTGTGTCTCTGTACCCTGTTTGAGAGCACATTTCCACTCCATTTGACGAAGGAGCAGCGCTCCGAAAGCTAATGGTATTTGCTACCAAATAAACCTGTTGGACTTTAACCTGGTGTTGTTAAAACTCTTACTGTGTTCACCCCAGTCCAACGCCGGCATCTCCACATCTATGAGATTATTCAGTTGGTTTTGTGATAGGAGCAGTAGGCTTGCGACTAGGGCAGAGGAGGGAATATTGAGTATATGTTCCGTGGATCTGGACCTGTTAGACAAAACGACACTGATATTTAACATTTTTAAACACTCTTTTGCAGGATTTGGTATTGCTGCATTTATTGTCCATCCTTAATTGCCCTTTGAGAAGGTGGTGCTGAGTCACCTTGTTGAACCCGCTGCAGTCCATGTAGTGTAGGAACACCCACTGTGCTGTTAGGAAGGAAGTTCCAGGATGTTGGCCCAGTTGACAGTGAAAGAGCAGCTTTCAAGAAAGACCAAAGGCTGGAACAAAATAAAGAAACCTAAAACATCACATTAGAGAGAAATGCCTAATGGAAGATGCAAGGCAGCAACATGTAGCTGCTGTCACAGATATGCTTTGGTTTAGTAAATCAGGCACAACATCAGGCTGTCGAGTATCAGATGTTCTGAAGTTTGTCATTATTGTCTCCCTAGTACAGGGTACCAAGCTGCAAATAAAATCTAAAACCCACTTTATAAAAATCTACAGACCATGATGGGTTTAATGTATTGGCAATTTCTAACAAATCTTTGAAATAAATACAAAAAAATGAAACAAGCCAGTCGTTTGGGAGGAGTGAAATTGATCAAACCAGAACCTTCACAGGAAGACGGCGAGGTACCTCCCAGAAATCAGAGCAAGGAAAAATAAGATGAGTTTTTTAAATCTATATGAGCAATTAATTAGCATATAGAATTGCAGATGTGTTGCTTTCCTTCAATGAGATGCATAAAATTTCTGCTGTAAGTGCATGTATAATTATCTATACTTTATCTCATGCATTGGGCGGAATCTTCCAATATGTTTTCAAAATGTCAGTTTCAGCAAGAAAATCGGAGAGAATCCCACCAACCATTGCATCTTCAGACACTTAAAAAAAATTCTCATGAATTTCACGCTGCCCTCGTAGCAACCTGCGTCTGGTTTGCTCACCCTGGCATCACCTGAGCTCAGTAATCAGGCGGATGCACCATTTAAACATCTTCCTAGCACTTGTTCCAAGTCCAATCGGGAGGAATGGCAGCCAGGAAAAGAACCCCTAGGTTCTCAGAAGCAACCCTGACCAAGATCTGCAGGGGGTGGAGCAGAGGTGGAACATACTGTCCCTGGCACAGGCAGACAGCCTGCCAGCGAGGTCACCAGCCTTGCCTGGGAGGCAGCGGCAGCGTGAGTGAGCGCCAGCTCATTGAATAAGAGGAATCCAGTGCCGGAAAAAGATCAATGACCACCTTCTTGCCGCCAGGGTAAGTCACCCTTTCCATTGTCACAAGCAGCCACTCACACACCCATCACACCTCCACAGGGAGCTCACTCACAGACTCCTCACCAAGTCCCACCACTTGCCCTCCCACAACCCCCTGACCACTCGCAATAGCTCCTCTCCTTGTCACATCCCTGCTCCCACAAATGAACCACACATGCCAGGCATCATTCCTATCTAACCCAGCACCCGTCCCGCCGACACCCTTCCCATCTGTCTCACTGCAGGACAAAGCTGTATCTCATTGCAGGACAAGCTGTATCTCATTGCAGGACAAAGCTGTATCTCATTGCAGGACAAAGCTGTATCTCACTGCAGGACAAGCTCTACCTCATTGCAGGACAAGCTCTGTCTCATTGCAGGACAAGCTCTGTCTCATTGCAGGACAAGCTCTGTCTCATTGCAGGACAAGCTCTGTCTCATTGCAGGGCAAGCTCTGTCTCATTGCAGGACAAGCTCTATCTCATTGCAGGACAAGCTCTATCTCATTGCAGGGCAAGCTCGAGTACAATCAGTGTGAGGGACACAGTTGGCCAGAGCCATGTCCGAAATGAGGACCCACACTCGATTCGGGGAAAGAGCCCTGAAGCTGGCCGGTGAGGAGCAGGACCGCACCTGTGCTGAGGGCGAGGTCGGGCAAGAGACAAAAGTGGGAATCCTCTACAAATTCAGCCATGAGACCAACCTCACGTGAGTTATATTTCTGCCATCCTTATGCCTCTGCCATGCACTAATGCCATCTTGCTTCTCTTGCAGGTCAATCAGTTGACCAGCCAGACCCATCCTCTCGGCCATTTGAGACTGCGGATCAAAGGATCTCCAAGAAACATATCTCAGACATTAGCATGGAAGAGGCACCTCAGCTGTCATCCGCACCCTGCACCAACGCAGATACTTGTACCTCGGTGGGAATAATGAGTAGGCAAGCTTCTGAGTCACATGACGTGTGAGCACCCCACAGCTGATGGTCCACAGCAAGCGGAGGCAGGGAAATCCCAGGGATCCGGCATTTGCAGGGATGCTGGAGCCCAGGACTCCACTGATTACACCCTGAGGCTGGTGGAAATGCAAAGGCAGAGTTGTGAACATCAAGAAGGAATGATGTGGAGATGCCGGTGTTGGACTGGGGCGGGCACAGTAAGAGGTCTCACAACACCAGGTTAAAGAGGTGCTCTCTTTAGCCTGTGCTTAACTCTCTCACCACTCGCATTGTCCTCACACTGTAATGCACTTATGCTGGTTTAATGCTGGCTACAGTAAGAAATCTCACAACACCAGGTTAAAGAGGTGCTCTCTTTAGCCTGTGCTTAACTCTCTCTCCACTCGCATTGTCCTCACACTGTAATGCACTTATGCTGGTTTAATACTGGCTACCAGGCCAGCACCCAACACCTCCCAGAAAATAACGGGGCCCGCACCAGGGCATTAACCAATCCACCCCCCCCACCCAACCCAACCCAAGATGGACTTATCTGGTTCCCCCACACCCTCTCCAATGCCCCCCTCCATTGGACTCTCTGTTGGGTATTGGCGACCTGCACGCTTACCTCTGATATCCCCCTCGAAGGCGAGGTCACCATCTTCACGTTTTTATGGAACTGTTGTAAACTGCGCTGATGTGACGTCACGTCGGCAAGGTTTGAATATTGAATTTGAATAAAAGGAAGTGATAGTTGGGGGGCTAATCATATTCTAAAATATTAAAATGAGCTTCCCGAGCTGGAACCGTGTTGTGTGTCACTGGCGAGAGTCTTGGAAAATTTGGAATTAAGATCTCGCCGGCGAGAATCCTGTTTCCCGACTCTCAGAAGATTTGGGGCCCTTGTTGCTGTTTACATTGATGTCGAACGTGGACTCAAAATCCAATGTTTATGTAACAAATTTACTTGTTAGTTTAAAATGAATGTGATACTTTGTAGTTTATTGAGGACCAGAATTCCATTTATGGAGATGTAAAAATGGTTCCAATATCTTTAAAGGAATTGCTGACCACTTTGTGCTGCTGCATTTCGACTCCTGTCTCTGCTGAGCTGCGGATTTGAGTCTCAAATATGCTACAATAGGGAAAAAATGTATCTGAAGGACCTGGGTTTCCTGTTCATTGCCCTGGTTGTGTCACCAAATGTTTTAGCTGAATAGTAAGGCTAATGGAAACACTTCACAAGACATGGGGAAATGGGACTCAGTTATGAGTGTAATCAAAATCGCAAATGTCAAGGAAAGATCCAAAACTGTAACCGTGGCATTGACTTGTCTTTGACTTGAAACAATTATCTGGGAAAAGCATTTTTGTTGTGTGAAAACAGTATCATTTTTTGGTTCCAGAAAGAGGGAAGTAGGATTTTTGCAAAGAGATGACATTATAATCATCTAACACAATGTATCATTCCAGTTGGGATAAGGCAATATCAGAATCTTCCCATTTTAAACCATGATATCAAACCTTAAAAAAAAATACAGTCGTCACTCTAGGTTTTCCGTGCTCCCTCATTAATTGAGCCATGTTCTGCGGGGAAGGGAACCACTAAAATAAAAGCCAAATACTGCGGATGCTGTAATCCGAAACCAAACACAAAATACTGGAAAAGCCTCAGCAGGTCTGGCAGCATCTGTGGAGAGAGAAAATCGAGTTCACGTTTCGAGTCTGTATGACTCTTCTTCAGGGCTGTTTTAACCGTTGTTGTGGAAGGGAACCACTCTCTGCTCCAGAGACACCTTAGAATCATATAATCCCTACAGTGCAGAAGGAGGCCATTTGGCCCATCGAGTCTGCACCGACCACAATCCCAACCAGGCCCTATTCCTGTAACCCCACATATTTACCCTGTAATCTCCTGACACCAGGGTCAATTTAGCATAGCCAATCAACCTAACCCACACATCTTTGCTGACCCAAAACCACATTTCCAACATCAGATGTGCTTGTGGGAGCTGGGCTTTCTGTTCTCCAGACAGAGGTTGAACACTCCCCCCCACCCCCCCATCCCCCTCACCCCCCTTCCCCCCCCCCCCCCTTCCCCCCCCCTCCTCCCCCCCCCCCCCCTCCTCCCCCCCCCCCCCCCCCTCCTCCCGCCCCCCCCCCCCCCCCCCAGTTTGGGAGACACTACAAGAGCCCCCAGAAAGCTTTCTGTAACTGGTGAAATGGACGATTAATGAGCTGCCTTTTCAAACCAAATTGTCTTATGTGGAATCAGAGGAATCGTTGGCTGGTAGATGCTTCACATCAAGTGCGATAATGACTTTCAGAAGTAGCAGCGTCATATAAACCATTAACCCATCATTTTCTAATTGCCAATAGTAATTTTAGCCGGCTGTCCAACCGCTGCAAGTATGGTAATACCATTACATTCTCCAATAACAGATATATTTTTAAATGCAGAATTGGGAAACAAAGTCCACACACATTCATCATCATTTTAGCAATGACTGATTTTTAACATTTCAGTAGTGGAAGTGAAGTACTGTTAGTCACTCTCTTGGTGGATCTGTTTATATTCAGCGGGTACACTGTCAATGGAATGCTGTGTTATTGAATCTGTTTCCTTGGATTGTTACCGGCTCGAGGAAGGTGACCAGAGATGGAAAACGTGATGATGATTGTGTTTCACATTCACTGCACTGCAGCTCCTGTTACAATCTCAGACCAATGAGGTGTAATCAGACTCAGAGCCTGCCTTAGCATTGATTTCAACCAGTACTTACAGGCGGGACTAGGAGAAAGTGAATGGTTAATCTACTGATCCTGATGGAAAAAGTAGTGTCTGCTGAAATAAACATCAAATTTGACTTTCATCCAAAATTGCTGGGAGATTAGATTCCCCAAGGTTAACCTCTGCCTCTTTTTTTAGAACCTGTTATGTCTTTCGGTTCAGCTGAAAGATGTATAAATCAAAAGAGATGTTTGTTTTCTAGTGATGTTGTAATTTTTTTTTGATCAGCCTTTAAATATTCATTTTTGTTCATGAACATTGGGCGGCACGGTGGCACAGTGGTTAGCGCTGCTGCCTCACAGCTCCAGGGACCTAGGGTTCGATTTTCAGCTTGGGTCACTGTCTGTGTTTGCACATTCTCCCCGTACCTGTGTGGGTTTCCTCCGGGTGCCCCGGTTTCTTCCTGCGTGGGTTAGGTGGATTGGCCATGCTAAATTGCCCCTTAGCATCCCAGGATTTGTATGTTAGAGGGATTAGCAGGGTAAATATGTGGGGTTTCGGGGCTAGGGCCTGGGTGGGATTGTTGTCGGTGCAGACTCAATGGGCCGAATGGCCTCCTGCACTGCAGTGTTTCTATGGTTCTATGATCATGGGCCTGTACATCAAGCTGGTCATCTCTTCACTGCATGGACACCTTTTGAAACCTGATTCTGGATGGAAATTTTCAGCGACTGCCCCTTATCGTCCCTAATGAAAACACATTGAGTTATGTTCATTGCGTCGTACTGTTTACCTCCACACGGAGACCTGAGGCTGCCAGAAGGTTCTGATCCACTAGCACTTCCCCGACACCTTCATGCTGCAAATGAACCGTCATAAAAGCAGTGCGAAGTTGATGTTTTTGAACTCTGTTAAGAAGTGTTTGAACCATTGTACCGAAGAGGACAATATTTAAATTGTGGAAACCTTGACAACTCCCGGTGGCACACTGTTGAGCTCAGAAGAGGTAATTCTGTGCTGGACGGCCATTCATGGTTGTTGTTTGCTGGCAGCAAACATTTGTAACAGCTCCACTGAATAGTGAAGCGGTAAGCCACACATTTCGGCTGACCCCTGATCTGTAATTCATAACTCCTCTGGGTTCCCGAAGGAAATTGAGGCCATCCAGCGGTGTGTCTCAGCAGATGCGAATAAATGGTTTCTGCAGGTTCAATCAGTAAGCAAATGTTTTTCGCTCTAATCGTATAGCACAGTTTATAGAGCACAGGGGTGATGTGTGCTTGTTCTTCCCCTAGACCACGCTGGGGCCACACGGTGGCACCCTGCCTCACAGCGCCAGGGACCCTGGTTCGATTCCCGGCTTGGGTTACTGTCTGTGCGGAGTTTGCACATTCTCCCCGTGTCTGCGTGGGTTTCCTCCAGGTGCCCCGGTTCCCTCCCACAGCCCAAAGATGTGCGGGTTAGGTGGATTGGCCATGATAAATTGCCCCTTAGTGACAGGGGTATTAGCAGGGTAAATGCATAGGGGCATAGGGCCTGGGTGGGATTGTGGGATGGGCTGAATGGCCTCCTTCTGCACTGTAGAATTCTATGACTCTACAGTTAAAGATTATTTATTAGTCACAAGTAGGCTTACATTAACACTGCAATGAAGTTACTATGAAATTCCCCTAGTTGCCACACTTTGGCACCTGTTCGTGTCAATGCACCTAACCAGCACGTCTTTCAGACTGTGGGAGCTAACTGGAGCACCCGGAGGAAACCCACACAGACATGGGGAGAATTTGCAAACTCCACACACACAAACAGTGACCCAAGCCGGGAATCGAACCCGGGTCTCTGGTGCTGTGAGACAGCAGTGCTAACCACTGTGCCACCGTGCCGCCCCAGGTAATGCAACTCACCTGAAGAGTTTTTTTTAACCCTTTGAGTACCAGCAGCCCATTGTGTTTGTCAAGCTAGGTTTTTAATTATTGTCCAACACCTTCCTGGAACATTTCTATGTCAAAGCTTATGTTTCAAAGTTCAAGACACAAAAAGCAAAGATCACTTCATTATCATCAATTGCCATCTTGCAGTGATCACAATAAAATGTGACTATGTGTACAACCAAAATTTTCCCAAGTCCCACTGATAATGTATACACACCCGCACACTTTATTCCTCCCCCAAACTCCCTTACCCCTCTCCTCAAAAATACTCCAATCCTCCTCCTCGTCTTACTCTTATCTCTCACTTCTTTCTCCCCTCTCTCATTCCCCCTCCTATTCTTCTTTTTCCCCTTCTCCCTTTAACTGTCCCCTTTATCGCGCTCCCCCCCCCCCCCCCCCCCCCTCCATCGTCCCCCCATCTCCTTAACTCACCGCTCTCCTCCCACCACCAGGGCTAGTGGAAACTGGAATTGTTTTGAATGCACTGAGGTAGCTCTCAGCGCGACATTTAAGGGTGGCACAGTGGTTAGCACTGCTGCCTCATGCGTCAGGGACCTGGGTTCAATTCCGGCCTTGGGTGACTGTGTGGAGTTTGCACATTCTCCTCCTGTCTGCATGAGGTTCACACATTCTCCCCGTGTCTGTGTGAGCTTCCTCAGGGTGCTCCAGTTTCCTCCCACACTCCAAAGATGTGCTTAGGTGGATTGGTCATGCTAAATTGCCCTATAGTGTCGGGGGATTAGCAGGGTGAATACGTGGGGTTACGGGGATAGGGCCTGAGTGGAATTGTCGGTGCCGGCTCAATGGGCTGAATGGCCTCCTTCTGCATTGTAGGGATTCTATGATTTTAATTGTCTGAAACATTCGGTTTTGGTTCCCCTAGCTGAAAATTTTGACATATATTTTTGCTTTCATGGCCACTCAATTCTCAATTAGATTTCAATATCAATAATTCTAATTTGATATCAAATTTGTTAGAACACTCAAAGCTATCCCAGTTTCCAGTTAGCCCTGTAAACAGAAATCTTCAGTTGTTGGTGGGAGGAGATGGGGAAGGAGAAGATGGGAAAGGAGGAAGGGGGAAAGGAGAATAGGAGGGGGAAAGAAGGAGGGGAGAAAGAAGTGAGAGACGACGGGGACGAGGATAAGAGGGTTTTTGAGAAGGGGATAGATAAGGAGGTTTAGGGAAAGGAATAAAGTGTGTGGGTGTGCATACTTAATCAGTGGAACTTGGGAAAATTTTGGCTGTACATATGGTCACATATTGTTGTGATCACAGAAGGATGGCAGATGATGACAATGATGTCAGTTGATAACTATCATTTGCCCTTGCGAGTATGTTTCTGTGTGAAAGTGACAGCTGAACGGTCAGTTCTGAGTGAAAATGAAATGGAGTGACAGTCAAATGACTGTTTGTGAGTGCAAGTGATATTAAATTATAACAAAAGTTGCAGCATTTGAGAACAATTGATGTGAAGTGATTGCAAAATGATTGCAATTGAGTGCAGTTGACATCAAATGAAAACTTGAAAGCAAATGATGCCAAATGATATAAAAATTTTCAGATAGGGAAGACAGCTTTAATAAAAACAACAAACTTCATTCTAAATAATATTTCTGTCACAACCAAAACACAAAAAAAACATGTAAGCTAAGTTTCTTATTTGCATTTTGTTGATATATTTAAAAGTTTTGAACAGAAATTACTGATATCAAAATATGAAGCTATCATTCTATAAGCATAAAAACTATCTCTGGCAAATCGCTGGTTCGCGTAAAGTATTGCTTGTTAAATATATGCTCATATAGAAGACTTATACTTATCTTATGTACACCCATTTCTGGCTGCAGTATTTATAAAGTTTTCTAATGCTTTCTATGAGATTAAAATGAAGTGGCAGCACGGTGGCACAGTGGTTAGCACCAGAGACCCGGGTTCGATTCCCGGCTTGGGTCACTGTCTGTGTGGAGTTTGCACATTTTCCCCGTGTTTGCGTGGGTTTCCTCTGGGTGCTCCAATTAGCTCCCACAGAATGAAAGACGTGCTGGTTAGGTGCATTGACCCGAACAGGTGGCAACTAGGGGAATTTCACAGTAACTTCATTGCAGTGTTAATGTAAGCCTACTTGTGACTAATAAATAAACTCTGGGTGCTCCGGTTTCCTTCCATAGTCCAAAGATGTGCGGGTTAAATGCATTGGCCATGCTAAATTGCCTCTTAGTGTCGGGGGCTAGCTCGGTTAAATGCATGGGGTTTATGGGGATAGGGCCTGGACAGGATTATGGTCAGTGCAGATTCAAAGGGCTGAATGGCCTCCTTCTGCACTGTAGGATTCTATGATTCATGAAGTATATAAAAACATTTTATTTGGTGATGTGGATTCATGATAGGCAGAAGGGCCTTGCTGTGTGCTTTTTAATTAACTCAGATTCTTATCTTTTCAAGGATGATGTATACCGCGCTACCACCAAGGGTCTGATTGAGGGCATTATTTCAGGGTACAATGCCACAGTTTTTGCCTATGGACCGACAGGTGAGTAGCAAGTTCATTTCAGAGCCATGGTTTGCAGAAACAGCACTGTTTAAATCATTAGCATTTACAGTAAAAAATTAAAATATTGAGACTGATTATTCCTGTTTTGAAATAGAACTTGATAAATTATTCTCGAACAGTTTAATTTATTCTGCTTGTGTCTACGGGTGCAGTTCCATTTATTATCTAATCTTATCCTGCATGGTCCAGTAGTTCAATTAAGTTTGTCTAATGGCAATGACCTTATCTTTCGAAGCAAAGGCTTTCAATTATTCAGCCGATGAAACATGAATGCTATTATTAATGGCAGTTGTCGATATTCCCACACAATTAAACTGTTAACCCAAAAATCTCATCCTAATGCTTATCTCACTTTTAAATGGATATTGCATAAGCACAATAAATGCTAAGAGGAGACACCAGTCTAAATGAAAACCTATTGCACTATATTTTGGGTCATGTAATCTTCCTGTACTAAGGACAGTAACAACAGATACGGCACTCTCTGTGAACGGTATGGGTCTCATTAAATCCAGCTTGTCCAGGCATTCCAGTTCCGATTTTATTTTTTCCAAGAGGGAGTATGGAACAGGTCTCACTCTAAAATACTTAGGCTTAGCATTGGGGTCGACAGAGATCTTAGCTTTGGCTTCCCTTATTTTTCAAAGCCCTTTCTGATGACTTTGTAAATTCAGTCTGATGTTTTGGAGCCAATCTTTCTCCGTAAGGTTAGCTCCTTGTCCCTGTACAATGATGAGTGGGAGTTGAGCCGACTGCTCTCTGTAAGTCACTAGGGTCACGGTGGTGCCCTTTATCTGCGATGGTTCCCCCGTGTAGGTGGCCAGCCTGTTTTCTAAGTTCAGCAGTTGAATACCAGCCGAGAGGCGATTATAAGTTTGCTCCCCGATAACAGAGACCAGGTGGCCATTTATTCACAATCCCACCATTATGGAGGCAATCTTTGCCATGGAGATGCGAGTTAATTGCAATATCCCTGTTCCTGGTTGTGAGCATACCTGCAAGGTACGTCCAATACAGGCCTTGGCCTCTTTTCAAAATAGCATGCATTTTAGCTCTCCTTGTATCTTTGCCTCGGTTGTTGTCTCCTGCAGCACTTGCAGTAGTCTACTGTCTGGCATCTATAACCTTCTGGAAAATGCTCCCTCAGGGTGAGATTCTCCAGCCATGTGTACACCAAGACTGGAAATTCCTGCCCGACCTCAACAGATTTTAAATGGTCCGCTGAGTTCTCTGTTTCACCCACTATAATTCGCACAGTGGGCAAGACGGGAGACTTTTGGCCTCGGAGTCTGAAGGGTGCCTTTCCTTGATGTGAGGTAATGCATTTTGGAAAGTCTAATATAGATAGGAAATATACAGTAAATGGCAGAACCCTTAAGAGTCTTGATAGGCAGAGGGATCTGGGTGTACAGGTACACAGGTCACTGAAAGTGGCAACGCAGGTGGACAAGGTAATCAAGAAGGCATACGGCATGCTTGCCTTCATCGGCCAGGGCATTGAGTTTAAAAATTGGCAAGTCATGTTGCAGCTTTATAGAATCTTAGTTGGGCCGCACTTGGAATATTGTGTTCAATTCTGGTCGCTGCACTACCAGAAAGATGTGGAGGCTTTGGAGAGGGTACAGAAAAGATTTACCAGGATGTTGCCTGGCATGGAGGGCATTAGCTATGAGGAGAGGTTGGAGAAACTTGGTTTGTTCTCACTAGAACGACGGAGGTTGAGGGCGACCTGATAGAAGTCTACAAGATTATGAGAGGCATGGACAGAGTGGATAGTCAGAAGCTTTTTCCCAGGGTGGAAGAGTCAATTACTAGGGGGCATAGGTTTGAGGTGCGAGGGGCAAGGTTTAAAGGAGATGTACGAGGCACGTTTTTTACTTCAGAAGCAAATGCGTTGATTTAGCTCATTGGACAGGCCAAGAAGACTAGTGCAATGTTAGATGGGATCAGCTATTTACTAGGACTGTTGAATCTCACTTGATCTTTGCTTAAGTGGGAGAGAAGTAATACTCATCGCATTGCACTTGTAGAAACATTGGTAGTACACACTAGAGCTACAGGGTGGTTCTTGAAATATTGCACGTATTATTGCAGTTGTGATTTTTAAAACTCCTGATTTTTACAAGTAGTACATTTCAGTTGTTGGAATGCAAATCAGTCTTTATAACTTCCTTTGAGTTCTCAGTATGTTACTAATTCATTAATAATGTATCAATTACTTTCTAGGCCATTATCACAAAGAACTGTAATCTGTGTTTAATAAATGTTAATTTTAGCATTCAGCTGTCACTGTAATCACCTCCAGTCATTCAACCCTCCTGCGATATCTGTGTTCCTCCAATTCTGGTCTCCCGTGCATCCCTGATTATCATCACTCCATCGTTGGTGGCTTTTTTTTCCCGCTGCCTCAGCCTGGAGTTCCAGAATTATCTCCATACACCTTACCCCCTCTCCACTTTATTTTCCTCTTCTTTTAAGACACATCTTAAGGAGCACAGTGGCATTTTGTCAATTTTGAAAGTCTGATCGCTAAGCGTACTGAACTACTGGTGAAGAAATGTGGCCAATTACATTAATCCGGACAGGAGGAGACCAAAGGAGACCATTCATTATTATTTTGAGTCTAAGGACCATGAGACTGAAATTAATCTATCAGTTCAAAGTGAAGTGTACAATATCCCTCGACCACTAATTGCTGGCTAATAAAATTACAATGTAAATTTTTCAAATGTTTGCACCTGCAACCCCCCACTACAATCACATTTTTATTTGTGAAATTCATTTAGTTTTCACGGGGTGTGCAGCAGCAACAGGGGTGGCACAGTGGTTAGCACTGCTACCTCACAGCACCAGGGAACCAGGTTCAATTCCCTGCTTGGGTCACTGTATGTGCGGAGTTTGCACATTTTCCCTGTGTCTGCGTGGGTTTCCTCCGGGTGCTCCGGTTTCTTCCCATAGTCCGAAAGACGAGCTGGTTAAGTGCATTGGCCATGCTGAATTCTCCCTCAGTGTACCCGTACAGGTGCCAGAGTGTGGTGACTAGGGGACTTTCACAGTAACTTCATTGCAGTGTTAATGTGGGCCTACTTGTGACACTAATAAATAAATAAATTTTAAACCCAGCATTTAAACCCACCCACAGGTCACTCACCAGTCCAAAGATCTCCTTTATATGGTTTGGTGGCAAACTTGGTTCAGCAATGCTCCTTGGAAGCAGCTTGGGACATTTTGCTGTATTAAGGATGTCTTTGTCTCAAGATTTTAAGTACACAGATAAGGTCAAAACATCCCTTGGAATGTTACAGAATCTTTAACTGATCATCTGAATTTGCATTTGCATATTCCCCATAAATCATTGTTTACCTCACCTGATTGATGGAGGATCTAATAGTGCTGGACACGACCTTTTCAAGGTTAAATTAATTCATATCTTCTGCTGATTTATGTGCATAATGGAACTAGTTCTCAATTGGATAAAACAATTTATTTTTTAATCTTGTGGTGCCATTCCAATACCACAGTTAGCTAACTAAAAAGTTCAAAGTTTAAGTTTATTTATTAGTGTCACAGGTAGGCCTTCATTAATACCGCAATGAAGTCACTGTGAAAATCCCCTAGTCGCCACACTCCGGCGTCTGTTCGGGTACACTGTGGGAGAATTTAGCATGGCCAATGCACCTAACCTGCATATCTTTGGACTGCGGGAGGAAACCGGAGCATCCCCGGAGAAAACCCACGCAGACATGGGGAGAATGTGCAAACTCCGCACAGACAGTGATCCAAGTCGGGAATTGAACCCTCTGCAAGCATGCTGGATTATCTAGTGAGAAAAATTGGCTGTGCAGCCTGCTTACTACATGTCGGTTTTCTCACCTGAGCCAGCACTCTGAGCTGAGAATGGAAAATTCTGCCCCCATGAATCAATTGTGGTAAAAACCCATCTGGTTCACTGATGTCCTTTAGGGAAGGAAATCTGCCGTCCCTACCTGGTCTGACCTACATGTGACTCCAGATTCACAGCAAATGTGGTTGACTCTTAAGTGCCCTCTGAAATGGCCTAGCAAACCACTCAGTTGAAGGACAATTAATGCTGGCCCCGACAGTGACATCCACATCCCATGAATGAATAAAAAAAAGTTTACTTATTTGGCTTTACCACATCCGAGCAGTACAGTCAACCATTTCAAGTCCCATTAGCTCACAACTAATAGTGTCACAAACAACTGAACATTTGACAAAAGAAATACCAGCTGAATCTCTCTACTGTTATTTTCTAACAAACTAAACTAGAAAAAATGGTCTGAGAGTCCCCTGTTGTTTCGGGGGTAGATGGAAACAATTTCTTCATGTGGGGGAGTTGAAAATAAGTGGGCATAAGATTAATTTAATTACAGATAGGCCAATCAGGGATGACACCAGGGAAACACTTCAGACAAAGGGTAGTGGAAAGCGAGATCAATTGAAAATTTCAAAACTGAGATTGATATATTGAGTATAAAAATTCACAGGTCATGCTGCAGCTGTATAGAACCTTAGTTAGGCCTCATTTAGAATATTGTGTACAATTCTGGTTGCCATACTACCAGAAGGATGTGGATGCTTTGGAGAGGGTACAGAAGAGGTTTACCAGGATGTTACCTGGTCTGGAGGGTATTAGCCAAGAGGAGAGGTTGGATAAACTTGGTTTGTTCTCATTGGAACAACGGAGGTTGAGGGATGACCTGATAGAGGTTTACAAGATTATGAGTGGCATGGACAGAGTGGATCGTCAGATGCTTTTTCCTAGGGTAGAAAAGTCAAGTACTAGGAGACATAGCTTTAAAGTGCATGGGGAAAAGTTTAGAGGAGATGTGCGAGGCAAGTTTTTTACACAGAGGGTGGTGAATGTCTGGAACGCGCTGCCTGGGGAGGTGGTGGGAGCAGGTACGATAGCGGCATTTAAGGAGCAACGAGATGAATACATGAATAGGATGGGAATGGAAGGATACAGTCTCCATAAGTGTATACGGTTTTAGTTAGGCAGGCATCATGATCGGCGCAGGCTTGGAGGTCCAAAGGGCCTGTTCCTGTGCTGTACTGTTCTTTAGAATCATAGAGTCATGGAGGTTTACAGCATGGAAACAGGCCCTTCGGCCCAACTTGTCCATGCCGCCCTTTTTTTTTTGTAAAACCCCTAAGCTAATCCCAATTGCCTGCATTTGGCCCATATCCCTCTATACCCATCTTATCCATGTAACTGTCTAAATGCTTTTTAAAAGATAAAATTGTACCCGCCTCTACTACTAACTCTCGCAACTTGTTCCAGACACCCACCACACACTGTGTGAAAAAATTGCCATTCTGGACACTTTTGTATCTCTCCCCTCTCGCCTTAAACCTATGCCCTCTAGTTTTAGACTCCCCTGCCTTTGGGAAAAGATATTGACTTTCTACCTTGTCTATGCCCCTCATTATTTTATAGACCTCTATAAGGTCACCCCTCAGCCTCCTACACTCCAGAGAGAAAAGTCCCAGTCTATCCAGCCTCTCCTTATAACTCACTCCATCAAGTCCTGGTAACATCCTAGTAAATATTTTCTGCATTCTTTCTAGTTTAATAATATCCTTTCTATAATAGGGTGACCAGAATTGCACACAGTATTCCAAGTGTGGCCTTACCAATATCTTGTACAACTTCAACAAGACATCCCAACTCCTGTATTCGATGTTCTGACCGATGAAACCAAGCATGCCGAATGCCTTCTTCACCACTCTGTCCACCTGTGACTCCACTTTCAAGGAGCTATGAACATGTATCCCTCGATCACTTTGTTCTGTAACTCGCCCCAACGCCCTACCATTAACTGAGCAAGTCCTGCCCTGGTTCAATCTACCAAAATGCATCACCTCGCATTTGTTTAAATTAAACTGCATCTGCCATTCGTCAGCCCATTGGCCCAATTGATCAAGATCCCATTACAATTGGAGATAACTTTCTTCACTGTCCCCTATGCCACTAATCTTGCTGTCATCTGTAAACTTACTAACCATGCTGCCTATCTTTGTTCTTTGTTCTCTTTGTTCTTGTTAGGCACAAGTACAATGGGTCACAGAACCAAAGCAAAATTTAAAAAACCAAAATTTATTCCTGCTCTGAAGTTATATGTTCCTATTTCCTGTGGAGTTCAGTCACAAGTCCGTCACAATATAATTAAATGGATGAATAGGCTTAAAGTGCATGGCATGTTTGCATGTGTGCATATACGCATGTGTTCATGTGAGAGAGAAATTTCGTTCTCCAAACTAAGCTGTGACTTCATTTTCATGTCAATTCATGGGAAGAGGTTACTTGTTCGAGTGGGTTCCCATAACAGCTATTCTGTATGAAGTTCAATGCAAGTACTTCCTACATGAATTCTGTTCAGAATTGGCAGCAGTTAGGATGGTCCTGCTGAATGGTGTGGCACAACAGCAGCGATATTGCACGCAGATTGCAGCTTCTTGGATAACATTTTGCTTTTGTTTTGAGTTTTGAAACATTTGGAAGTGGGTGACTGCAGCATATACGATCTAATTCTCTTCAGGTTTGGGAATATAAGCCTGTTAGCCCAGCATAGCCCTAAACATGCCTTTGGAATCCAAAAACAGAGGTCATTTTATACACTGTGTCAACTTGTATGTCACAGTCTACAGTACTTTGAGCTGCAGTCACTGTTGTTAAGTTGATCAATGCAGCAGTTCTACACGAAGCAACATACCACAAACAACAATGAGATGAATGACCAGTGGTTTGGCATGGTAGGTTGAGGGAAAGTTGGCCAAGGGAACTTCTTCAAACAATGTAATGCAAGCTTTAAAATCTACCTGAGGCATGGATCTCGCTTTGAATTCTCAGCCAAGACTGTGCACCCTTGATAATGCAGTATTTCCTCAGCCCTCCCTGGTGCATCAGCCTCGTTAAATGTGCTTAAGATGTTACAATGGAGCTTGAACTCATGACCTCCTCACTCCAAGGAAAGATGTGATAAGCGGACCCAGTAACAACATAAGTGCCACTAATGATAGCATTACAGTTGTAGGTTATTCAGCAGTGACATGTATAACAACTCATTACTTTGATTTAAGTCACTACCAGGTTTTGGCTACTTTCCAATTTAGAAGATAATTCTGATGATTTGTTAAATACTGCATCTCATGTGGGCTGTGTAATAAAACTGGCTTTCTCAGGAATCTTTGGCTGCATGGTGTGGCTTTTCAAACTGCCAAAAAGCACATTGGAAGTAGGTGTATTTTATGTTCTAAGTGTGCTCTAAGCATTTCATTAAGACTGTTGAAGTGGTAATCGTGTTAGATCTGAATATATTACATCAGGAGATCTCCTAAAGATGTAGCAGGATGTCACTAATGATTAGGTCCACACAAATGAGCTGAACTGAACTTGAACTGGAATAGGGCAATTTTACAATAATTTGATTAAATGCTGTGTTAATGAGAATGTTGTGGCTCCTTCCAGTTCACCCTCCACAAACCTGACTGCCACTGTTCCCCAAATTTTAAATTTTTAAATTAGTTTTACAAGATGTCGGCGTCGCTGGCTGGGCCAGTGATTTTACTCATCCTTAATTACCCATGAGAAGAAGATGGGGCACTGCCTTCTGGAACCACTGCAGTCCCTGTGGTGTGGGTACACCCACTGTGCCGTTAGGGAAGGAGTTCCAGGATTTTGACCCAGCTACAATGAAGCAACAGGATGGTGAGTGCCTTGGAGGGCAATTTCCAGGTGGTGGTGTTCCCATCTACTGCCTTCGTCCTTCGAATGGTAGGGGTCGTGGGTTTGGAATGTGCAGCCTAAGGAGCCTTAGTGAGTTCCTGCCATGCATTTTGTAGATGGTACACGTGGCTGCCACTGTTCGTTGGTGGTGGAGGGAGTGCGTGTTTGGGGAAGGGGTGCCAGTCGAGCCTTTTGAACATTATTTAATTTTGATGAAAAGGATAGTTCCTTGGTCATGCATTCATGAAAATTGATCTCCATGTCAACCTGTGTTTATGTGGGCACTTCACAAGAGAATTGGGTGCCAAGCAGGTGGAGTTCGGCCCATCGTGTCTGCGTGGGTTTCCTCCGGGTGCTCCGGTTTCCTCCCACAGTCCAAAGATGTGCGGGTTAGGTTGATTGGCCAGGTTAAAAATTGCCCCTTAGAGTCCTGGGATGTGTAGGTTAGAGGGATTAGCGGGTAAATATGTGGGGGTAGGGCCTGGGTGGGATTGTGGTCGGTGCAGACTCGATGGGCCGAATGGCCTCCTTCTGCACTGTATGGTTTCTATGATTTCTATGAGTTGGCAGAGGTGATTGAAAATGTATTCATAGTGAGAGCTTTTGAAGATGGGCAAAAAGGTGAATGGATTAAGAGTTTGCAAGGCTGAACCTGCCTTCACCTCCTCATGATATCTCAAAGAACTATACCACCAATTAAAGATGATGGGTGCGATCTAACCGGTTCACTGTGCCCGTCGATCACCGTGGTGAGCCAGGAAGATAGCGTGGGAGGACAACGCAAACCAGATTGCTATCCCCCCAACCCCTCTTTACCAGCAAGAACGGCTTTGCGCCCAGAAAGGCTGTGAAGCCTGTTAACATAAAAATGATATGATTTAAAAGCTTCTGGTTCAGCTCTGCGATTTCAGCCCTTGCCAGCGTAATGTCACGCCAGTATGAATCACTATTGCTCTGCAGTAGCGGGGACTAGGCACCATGGCCACACCGGGGGATCGAGGCCATTGAGGCCCACGGGTGGTAGGGAGCATGACTGGGCAGTGGCCATCAGACAGTACCAGCATAGCAGTACCAACCTGGTACCCTGGAAGTGCTCGGTTGGGCGCCATAAGTATGCTAGAGGCAGTGCCAAGGGGGTGGGGCCTGAGTGGGAGTGGGGCTATGATAGGTGGGGTATGCACAATGACTGGAAGCTTATGCGAAGGGGGGGTAAGTTCTGCAAAGGGAGTGGCATGCAGGGGGAGCTCTTCAAGGAGGGGGTGGTATATAGGTGGGCGCTCTACAAGAGGGGCGTGTCCAGGGGAGGAGGACATGTCGGGGGCAGGGGGGGCACTGAGGGGGTCATGACAGGGGGCATGTCGGGGGTCCACCAGGGAACTCATCGGGAGGGTCCTGATGCCCCAGTGTCGGCAACCCGTGTGGGTTTGGGGATAGCAATGCTGCCAATGAGGAGGAGAGGTGGGAAGAGATCTTTCGGTTCACTGGGAGATCAGGATCAGGGCACCCTGTGCAATGAGCACTCTGAAAGTGGCTTCCCTGGCTGACTAGCGCAAAGCTCCCAACTGTTAGAGAAAGTGACAAAGTGCCGGAAGATTGCAGTGCCGAACTCGCCCAAAAGACTGGCGTGGAACACTCCCATTTTCACTGCTATGAGAATTCTTTTGGGAAGATTTCACTCGATAAGCCGAATGCAGTTATCTCTCTGGTGTGCTGGATAAGCTGAGAAGCTGAAACTGGTAGGAATGGAACCTTGAAAAAGGGCTGCCACAGGGAAGAATTTGGAGCACCCGCACTGCGTAGGATTAGAATGGTTGACTATATTGAAGGCCGTAGAGAGGTAGAGGACGGAGGAGAGACAACATGTCACAGATGCAGCAACAAGTGATAAAATGAGTGGTTTTAGTATGGAAAGCCTTTGTCCAGTTCATGAAATGAAAACTAGTCTGAGAGGATTGAAAAAGAGCCGCATGACGAGAGGGCTTTTTTAGTTATATCCAATCAAATCCAATCAAAGCCTCGACCAGTGAGACATTACAGATCCAAGCTGACAAGACAGGCTGCCCTCTTCCTGTCTTGGGCTCGATCTACATGATCCAAGCTGACAGGAGCAGGCATTGCACCTCCTCCAGTGCTTGATCTCATTTGAATCTTAGCCAAAAGGCCCAGATGCCGTTTTTTAAAAATTGCTTCAAATGAAGCCTCAGTGTAACCGCATTGACTTCTATCAAGGGCAGGACAGCAAAACTACACTTGATCTTAGCCAAAAGGCTGAGAGAGGCTGTCCCATGCTGATAGATTGAATAGAAAGGGCCTATACTCTCTGGGATTTTGAACAATGAAAGGTCTCATCGAAACGTATACGCTTTTAAGAGAACATGACCAGGTAGATGCTGAGAGGCAACTTCCTCTGGCTGAAGTATTCGAGTTGGAGGGCCTCGTTTCAGAAGTATTGGACGGAAATGAGGAAAAATTCCTTCACTCAAATTTGTGAATCTGTAGAATTTTCTAGCCTCAGAGCTGTGGATTCTTGGTTGATGGGTAAATTCAAGGGTGCAATCAATAGATTTTTGGACTTTAAGGATCTTGAGGGATATGAGGATCCAGCATGAAAGTGGAGATGAGGTTGAAGATCAGCCATGATCTTACTGAATGGTAGAGCAGGGCCAAATGGCCAATTCTTTGTCCTATATCTATGGGTGTGGAGAATGTTGAAGGAAAATTCTGAATATGGGAAACAAGAAGTTAATAATCAAAGGAAAATATAATAAGGGTAGAATAGTGTTGAGTAGGTAGGACGGGGCAAACCAAAGTGTCGACAGAAAGACAATTTTGCTTACAATGAATGGCATGCAGATGTTTTCGATATGTCGCTACCTATAGTTAGAGATAAAGCAGTCAAGTGATGATGTGGTTAGATAACTGTGTACTTTGCATTTATCTTTGAAAACTATAATAGCACATGATGTACTTTTAGGGGTGATTAAGGTGTGTGTGATCAGAACTTTACAAATACATGAGCTTTGTGTAACATTGTCCGATCGCTCTCCAGATGGACTTGGAGTAGCATTCTCCTTGCATATGCTTGTTGGAGCTCGGAATATAGCATTGCTGTTCAAGAACTCTGTGCATCAGTCTGTGCTGTAAGGAACCTCTGAGCTGTAGTTAAGAAGGCAAGTGCCCCACGAGATAGCCAAGTCCCAAATCAGTACTTACACATCATCAGACCAAGAAGACCAGACCCTCCAACAGAGAAAGATGACAGTGACATATTTGATTACTCGAGAGAAAGGCAAGGTTAGGTATTAGGCAAGAATTGAAGAGGGAAGAGAAATCAAAGGCAGATATTTTAAGGAAAGCAATGATAACAGTTTTGAAATGAGAAAGTGAAATAAAATGAGAAACATGTGAAACAGGGAGTGGTTGGCTCTGTCAGCAAGCATTGAGCTGAGGAGAGGTAGTTTAGTGACTAGCCGCTAGGAATGGTGCAGGTAAAGAATCATAGAATCCTACAGTGCAGAAAGAGGCCATTAGGCCCATCACATCTGCACCGACCACAATCCCACCCAGCCCTTTTCCCTATAACCCCACATATTAACCCTAGCTAGTCCCCCTGACACTAAGGGGCAATTTAGCATGGCCAATCCACCTAACCCAGGCATTTTTGGACTGTGGAAGGAAACCGGAGCACCCGGAGGAAACCCACGCAGACACGGGGAGAATGTGCAAACTCCACGCAGACAGTGACCCAAGACGGGAATCGAACCTGGATCTCTGGCGCTGTGAGACAGCAGTGCTAACCACTGTGCCACCATGCCACCCCAGAGCAGGTGATAGTTCTCATGGACAAGTTAAATGTGTTGAGAACTTGGAGGGACAAGTAGCTGATGCCACTCAGTTTCTATGGCCAGCATTTTGCAGCCCCTCCTGCTAGCACGATATTACGATCCCGCAAAAATAAACGGCAATTTAAATGGCCCGCCCCTTCCGCCAGTTGGAGACGCTGTAAAATCCTGGCCAATATCTTCGTAGATCACTTTGAACGTTATTCTGAACTTCTGAACTCTGAACTTCCTGTTTTCTCACGCAGTTGTTATGCCGTTCATCCCAGCTCTGCTCTTGTGTCTGTTTTTTTCCTATTTAACACTTTTCTCCTCTATTCTCTCTTTACCTCACCTTAAATCAATAGAATTCACCTGAAGCCACTCTATTAAAAAAGACAAAAAGAGTAAAATAGATTGAAAATGCAGGATATGCTTTGCACAAAATAATTTTGCTTAACTCCAATGCCGTAAAGGGGATAAAAAACAAATTTCTTGTGCATGATTGTTCAAACTCTAATTGTAGAGAAAGATTGCATTCTTGCCTAATTGTTAATAAGACAGATGTTTGTGGCTGCTGACAAGAGGCCAGAATTTCCTGCACAATAATAGTGAGACTAATGGGCACATCATTATTTATGCCCAAATGGCAGAGATGCACGGTGGAACTCAAATACCCAAAAGTTGACATCCAAGTTGCGCTGCTCCATCATTAACATTGCAAAATCGGTGTCCCACTGCCTGCCTCACCATTGAATAGCATGAAATTGTTGCCTTTGTGCACTTGGTAGGATTTAAACTTGCCCAAATAAGTTTAAGCTTTGTGCATTTTTATTGATGTGATGAGTGGTATTAACTGCTGCTCAGCTTCTCTGACATTCCGAAAGTGCAATCTCATTCTTTAGGTAAGGGCGGCACAGTGGTTAGTGCTGCTGCCTCACAGCGCCAGGGTTCGATTCCCGACTTGGGTCACTGTGTGCGCGGTCTGCATGTTCTCCCCGTGTCTGCGTGGGTTTCCTCCGGGTGCTCCAGTTTCCTCCCACAGTCCGAAAGATATGCTGGTTAGGCGAATTGGCAATGCTAAATTCTCCCTCAGTGTACCCGAACAGAATTTTCACAGTAACTTCATTGCAGTGTTAATGTAAGCCTACTTGTGACACTAATAAATAAAAGCTTAAACAGTTACTGTTGGGGATTTTTTAAATCCTTGCGCTGTTCATTTCGACTCCATCAATCTGATTTAATCAGGAATGCGTATCACTTACCTTGTACTTGGGTGCCCTGATGCCCTGTTGCCCTCGCTGTGATGTAATCAACTCACACTTCCAGCAACTTGCCATGCAATAAACTGAAAGATCTAAATGGGCAAGTGCATTGGCAGCCTTCAGAAGATACCCTGCTCTAGAAAATTATGCCTAAATTTATAGCTCTGACCATCATTTGTTGAAAACATGTAAGAGATTATCTTATTTATTTTTACCTTTTAGGTGCTGGGAAAACATACACGATGTTGGGAACAGATTATGAACCTGGTATTTATGTACGAACACTCAATGACTTGTTCAAATGCATTGAAGAAACTAGTGATGATATGGAGTACACTGTTTCCATGTCATACTTAGAGGTAGGTACACATTGATAACTTACAGAAGCAACCTTTCCATTGCTGTTTACAGAGCACAAAGAAAGCTTCAGGACCACATACGATCTCTCATCCTAAGCAATTGTATTTCAGCTGTCATCTCCATTTGTTTAACAGCTGGGATCAACTTTGGTAACTGCATAATTTTTATCCCGGTGATCCCCACTGCCTTCTCTAGCAGGAAGTTCTTGGTGCAATAGGATACATGTATGACGCAGTTGATCCAGTGAAATACCCAATTCCTGGAATCTACGTGAAATTGCTTCAACATGACACACCTTCAGTTATTGCCTCTTGTTTTGCTGGCAGATGTGCGTGATGGAAATAGAGCTGCAACAAGTCCCTAACTTGAATATTTCTGTGTTACTTTTCTTGAACATTTCTTGAGCTCATACAAGCTCATCCTGGTACCCATATCCTAGTAAGAGTTTTAACAACACCAGGTTAAAGTCCAACAGGTTTATTTGGTAGCAAATGCCATTAGCTTTCGGAGCCCTGCTCCTTCATCAGATGGAGTGGATATCCACTCCATCTGACGAAGGAGCAGGCATCCACTCCATCTGACGAAGAAGCAGGGCTCCGAAAGCTAATGGCATTTGCTACCAAATAAACCTGTTGGACTTTAACCTGGTGTTGTTAAAACTCTTACTGTGTTTACCCCAGTCCAACGCCGGCATCTCCACATCATGACCCGTATCCTAACCAGCAACAGGTATCAGCAAACACGCCCATGCTCACTAATCTACATCGGCTCTCAGTCTACCAATCCAACGATGATCTTGACCTATTCTGTCTCTATAATGTCCTCCAGTCCTACATCTCTCCAAAAACTCTGCACTCCGTCAACTCTGGCCTCTTGTATTCACCACTGATGGTCATGCCTTCTGCGATTTTACTCTGAAGCTCTAGAATTCCGTTCCAAACCTATCCACCAATCCTCTATTTTATGATGTCCCTTAAAACCTAACTCTTTAACACCTTTTGCCACTGATCCTGATATCTCCTTCTTTCTCCGGTGTCAAATTTTGTCTGATTATGCTCCAGTGAAGTGTCTTAGAACATTTTCCTGAGTGATTAAATTAAAATTTCAGTTTGTTCAAGATATAGTTTTGCTTACAACTCTGCACACTAGTTTAAGATGTTTCCAAAAAGCTCAGAAAATGATGGCACATGTCTTCAGCTCAAGGTTTCCCCAGAGACTTAAATGAAATCAGAAAATAATATATTGAGATTTGTTAATGGGACCCTGTGTTCATGATACAGTGCACACAACAACTTACAATGGCACCTTTCTCCTTTTGTTAATGTATTGTTATATTTTTACATTGAACACACTACATGATCTGGGAACTGGGGAAGGCACGTTCACAGCTTGAGACAGCATTCTACTCTGTATACATGTGTGTCCTGCGGGGACAAGGCCAAAGGACCCGCACGTTTCCCTCCAAGTCAGCCCACCACCCTGACTTGCAACCATATCGCAATTCTTTCACTGAGCCTAATTCAAAATGCTGGAACCCCCTTCTTCACACCACGTGCACTGCAGCAGTTCAAGACAGCAGCTCAGAACCACATTATATAGGGCATATCAGAATGGACAACAAATGCTTACCTTGTCAGTCAGGCCTATATTCTGCGAACAAATAAAACAAGAATACAATGGCTGCTAACTGCATAGTTTTTTTTAAAGAAAGCCTGTTGCTTTTCTTTGAATCTGGCTATTTATGGAAGCTGGCCATGTATTTATTCAATACCCATTTGTTACTATAAATGGGCTATTGGTGCCCACATAATGAATGTCATTTATTTGTGAGCTTTGGTTAAATGACTTTTGAAGTTAAATTTAGACCAGGCATTGCGGCTCAATGGTGTGGCCTATGTTTCAGTTTAAGTTAACAGTAACAGAAAGAAAAATCAGAAGCATTTTAGAGGTATATAATTTCACTTCTTCTGTAAACATTGATGTAAGCGCCTCTCACACCCAGTTCAACCTTCTTGCTATTGGTCTCATGACGGGTTGCTAAACTGCAGCTTGTTGTCTTTGAGATTATTGCCATGGTGACTTGATCCATTGGATGCAGCATAATAGCACTCCCAGCTGATTGAGCATGCTAACGCACTAATAGCGTGTGTAACAGAAAGCTAGGAAACACTAACAAACCTATTACTTAAATATAAGTGACAGGAGTCTTGCAAACATAAAGGTGCACGATTCCTCAGATGCTCTGATAGAAGAGTACATGAAAGCTAAGGCTACATTAAGTTTTAGACGCTAAAGATGATTAATTTCTTCAGGGGAGTGAGGAGGGGGATGGTTCCTGATTTTCCATTGTAACTTAGGCAAAAAGGCCATGGAAATCTTCAAAAACAGTGTCAGCCTTAGAGTAAAGTGTTAACACCAGAAGAACATGATGCTGATGTAATTCTGATGTCATGACACATGGCTAAGTAACAGAGATCTGGAGAGAGGAGAACGCTAGCCTCATGCAGAGTTCCTAAGATATACAGGGAGCTGTAACCTAACAATAATGGTTTTAACAAACTAGTCTGAAACTACTTAGGGAAAATAGACAAACCCTGAAAAATCCCATCGAGAAACTGAACACTCGACAAAACATGAATGACATGAAAACTTCGGCCCCAACCATCCAGATTAGACAATTAGATGTAGGTTAGAGACCCACTATTCAAACTGCCCAATTTTAAATCAGCCAATTAGTGCAAACCATTTGCTGTCATCATTATAGTGAATGGCAAAGTTACCAGTCTGTTAACTGTACCGTTCATTCTATGGGTGGATGTACAATGGCACAATGGTTAGCACTGTTGCCTCACAGTGCCAAGGGCCCAGTTCGATTCCCAGCTTGGGTCACTGTGCGGAGTCTGCGTGTTTTCCCTGTGTCTGCGTGGGTTTCCTCCAGGTGCTCCGGTTTCCCTTCACAATCCGAAAGACGTGCTGGTTAGATGCATTGGCCATGCTAAATTCTCCCTCAGTGTACCTGAACAGGCGTCGGAGTATGGCGACGAGGGGATTCTCACAATAACTTCATTGCAGTGTTAAGCCTACTTGTGACACTAATAAATAAACTTAAACTTAATATACTTAAGGGTGGTCAGTGTGTGAGAAATATGAGAAGGTCAGAATTATAGAGCACTGAGTTCAACCACCACCTCCCAGTTACCTGATTAATATACGAGAGTTCAGGTACAGTTAGCGATGGGAGGGATTAACGGATTATAATAGGAACACTTTGAAGAAGGGAGAAAAATGTTCTGGTCAGGCTTGTATAAACCGTCCAGCGGGCAAATGATGCCGTTGTGCCTGCTGTATATATTAGGGATATTAAAAAGACAAAATCTAATAGGAGAAGGTATAAGCGCAGTGGGATAGAACTTCCACTTGGTTGGCCCTGGGTTAAACAGTACAAATGATTGTGGAATTTTAAATGCAAATTGTGTTCAGCACGAGATTTCTGCAATCCTTTGTGCCAGTTTGAAAGAAAATTGTGCTAGAAGTCGCGCCATCCACAAAACTGGCCATGATCCCGTGATGAATTAATCACTCATGGGAGTTTTTGCTAATTGTATCCGTTTACAGACGTACTGGCTCTAAAGATGACGCTGGTTTACTTGAGTGAAAGGATCCGAATAGGAACGCATCACAAATTTTTGAAGGTTTTTTAAAAAAATTCATGAAGAAATTGATCAAAGCATCCCCCAAGATAACACATGGTTCTGTGTATTTTTTTAAAGTCATTTTCAGTGATTTAAAATTGGGTTAATCACAAGTGAGGGATTGACACTGTGATTAACAAATAATTTTTTGTGATAAACTAATTTTCAGCTAATTTTACAATCAGATTTCTCTGTCGCTTTGAATATAACATGTTAAGTACAATTATTTGTTTTGCTCTGTGTGAAATAATTATTTTAATTATTAGAGGGAGCCAGATTAATCATTTCTATCTTAGAAGTTTAAAATAGTTTCTAATTTGTAGTCATAATTGACAGCTATTTGCAAGCAATTTGGAAGGTAATGGATCAAATTATACCATAAGCATAACAATTTGATTAATTTTGCTCAACATCAATTGATGTAACCATTGTGAAGTGTATCTGTATTTAACAGTTTAGCTGCCTAAAGATCTCAATCGGAGGGGAAAATAAGAGGAATTTAAAAAGCCTTCAAATCCAAAGATTTCCAGGATTCGGGCTACGTCGCATTCACCCTAGAAACTGGGCTCATTTCCTAATGAGATTTGAAGACTAAAGCATTGTCCCTGATGAAGGGCACAGGGGATCAATGTGGTAACAGGATTATCCTTTCATGACTGAAATTTGGTATCAAGCTGGGCAGGAGAGATGAAGCTCTCAGTAAAGCAGAGCTTTCTACATAGGTCATAGAACACCACTATACTTAACATGGATGACACGGTAGCACTGTGGTGAGCGCTGCTGCCTCACAGCACGAGGGACCCGGGTTCAATTCCGTCCTCGGGTGACTGTGTGGAGTTTGCACATTCTCCCTGTGTCTGTGTGGGTTTCCTCTGGGTGCTTTTGTTTCCTCCCACGCTCTTAAGATGTGCGGGTTAGGTTGATTGGCCATGGTAAATTGCCCCTTAGTGTCAGGAGGTAAATAAGTGGGGTTACGGGGATAGGGCCTGGGTGGGATTGTTGACAGTGCAGACTCGATGGGCCACATGGCCTCCTTCTGCACTGTGATTCTACGATTCTATGTTATATTCAAAGAGACAGAGAAATCCTCTTGCAAATTCATCAGCTGGCAAAGGGTTAAGAGGACACTAAACTCCAATGGTAGATATTCTATTATCTTCTATTACCCATCTTTCTTTCATTTGTATTCTTGGCAATGCTTCTCAATCATTACCTCACTCACTGATTGGGCAACTCTCTATTCATTTATTTAAACCAGTTGGGGCATCATGAACGCATTTTGTGCAAAGAATCATGGGCAGCTAATTTTAACGAAAATTTAAAGTCATTGTAGAAATCGCAATCACTAGGGAGTCAAAACTCACTCAGGTATGTTTTCTAGGCACTAGATTGAAAAGCAAGATTTCTAGGGTGATAATCTCTGGACTGATTCCTGTGGCAGGCAACATTCTGACAAATGAGCAGGATGCACAATAATAGAGTTCATATTCTTGGGACTTTGCCAAAAGTTTGCAATCGGGACAGCTGAAAGGTTGACTTCAGCCAGAACTGAAATGACACCAATACTTGCCTAGTGTTATTATCGCGAGACTATTAATCCAGAAACTCAGCTAATGTTGTGGGGACCCAGGTTCGAATCACGCCACGGCAGATGGTGGAATTGGAATTCAATAAAAATAAATCTGGAATTAAGAATCTACTGACGACCATGAAACCATTGTCGAATGTCGGAAAAACCCATCTGGCTCACTAATGTCCTTTAGGGAAGAAAATCTGCTGTCCTTACCCAGTCTGGCCTACATGTGACTCCAGGGCCACAGAAATGTAATTGAGTTTCAACTGGGAATGGGAAATAAATGCTGACCAACTGGCGATGCCCATGTCCCATGAATGAACAAAAAAAACTCCTCATGGAGAGGATAAAGAGAGCAATAGAGGGAAGAGGGATTGAAACTAATGGTTGGGGAGGGGGTTGTACGTGTGGTTGGGGGGTAAATAATGTCTAGGATTTGAACTACAGTTTGGGTAGCAGAATTGGGAAAGGTCTTGGATATGATGCATGAGCCTTTGCTAGAGTAAAGAGTGAGAAAATTTGGGCAGAGAAGAAAGAGGTTATGCCATAGAGAGAAAATCGCTGTTGTAGAAGTGGTGAATAAAGGAGAAATAATGCGAAAGGCAGGAAAAGGAATATAGCTTACCTTTGCAAAAAAAAAATCCGAATTATGTATGTGAAAGCACGGAGAATTCTAAATTTGGCAGTTAGAATTATTAAGAATTATGAAGTTTACCTTGAGTTTCCCAGAAGGGAAAAACAGTTTGGACAAGTATTCTTATTTCCCTATTTTATTGTTGTTTCCTTCTGGATTGGACAACCTGGGATATTAATATTCCCAGTTCTTTTCAGAAGATGGGGAAGCAAAAGGTGGGTGGGGTGGCCATTTTAGCTAAGGATTCAAACACAACACTGGAATTTAACTGGTTTACACAAAGTTAACATCACACAGGCTTAGTTATATAATTCTTGAAATGCGTTACAGCCAGGCCATTTAAAGAGTGAAGATGAGACAGTTCTGAGGGACATGCGAGAATAATAGGGCAATGAGATTGGGTATCTTTTACTCTCCTCAGATGGACTGGAATAGAATGAACACATGTGGGGAATGATTTTAGAATTCATTCAGCACTGCTTCCTAAATCAGAACATTTCTAATCAAACAGGGTAAGAAAAGTTTTGATGTAGTTCTGGAAATGAAGTGAGGTAAATAACTGATGTCGGATTGGGACAACACTAATAAATGGTGGGTGCGGGGCGGAGGTGAAGAGAATTATACTTCATAGGTAGCTCAATATTGAAGAAGTTAGAAGTGGAATATAATATCTAATTCATAGTGGAATGTATTTCTTATCCCAGGGTTTCGTTGTTCATTGTATTTATACAATCAACGACATGAAAAGAACAACAGTTTTGAATGTAGTGTAATCCAACACATACAGTGCTATCCACATTCCTTTCACCAGCTTGTTATTAATTCCTGGCTCTGTGTCACATATTTGTCTTGACTGCCACTGTTTAGTTATCAATAGATGAATAAGGGAATTGTTATCTAAATCCATGAACTGGTGGCACGGTGGCACAGTGGTTAGCACTGCTGCCTCACGGCACCAAGGAACCGGGTTCAATTCCAGCCTTGGGTCACTGTCTGTGTGGAGTTTGCACATTCTCCCCGTGTCTGCATGGGTTTCCTCCGGGTACTCCGGTTTCCTCCTACAGTCCAAAGATGTGTGGGTTAGGTTGATTGGACGTGCTAAATTGACCCTAGTAACAGGGAATTAACAGGGTAAATTTGTGGGGTTACAGGAAGGGGCCTGGATGGGATTGTGGTTGGCACAGACCCGATGGGCTGAATGGCCTCCTTCTGCACTGTAAGGATTCTATGGTTCATAGTATTGCAAATTTTTCTTATTGGTTTACAAGAGAAAGGAAATCAGGCAACAATATTTATTTCAACATAAATTTGAATAATGAAATGAATATAATGAATCTATTTTATGAATTAATTTTCTTTCTTTCCTGTATTTAATATCTTCATTTCTGCTCATGCTAAAAAGCAGAGCCATGAGCAGAGGAAAACACGTTACTTAATGGCTCAGATTATGCTGTAATATTAAAATATTAATCACAATCGTTCTCGCTCTGCATATAATCTTAGCTAACTGAAATGTATTTCTGATACTTTTAGATTAATAGAGTTGTGTTAATTTTCTGAGCAACAATATGGATGATCAATAATGAATAACAGCTCTGAAGAAGAGTCATAAGGACTCGACATATTAACTCCGTTTCTCTCGCGAGTTTTTCCAGAATTGTCTGTTCTTATTTCAGACTTCCTGCGTCAGCAGTATTTTGCTTTTATTATGTGGTTGGTCAAGACAGGAAAGACTGTGACTGGAAAGCGGTTGAGTGGCATTTCTGATTGAGATATGAAACAGTCAAAGTTTGATATGCTGATCAATGTTCCCTCTACGTTTGTGTAGGTGTGTGGTTGCGTAGAACATACTGAACAAGGAATAAACATGCCCCACACAACAGATGCATAGTTAATAGGCAAACACTGCAAAGAGAAATTATATAGAAACATACATAGAAAATAGAAGCAGGAGTAGGCCATTCGGCCCTTCAAGCCTGCTCCACCATTCATTTTGATCATGGCTGATCATCAGATTCAATATCCTGATCCCACCTTCCCCCTTATGCCCCTTGATCCCTTTAGCTCCAAGAGCTATATCTAATTTCTTCTTGAAATCAGACAACGTTTTGGCCTCAACTACTTTCTGTGGTGATGAATTCCACACATTCACCACCCTCTGGGTAAAGAAATTTCTCCTCACCTCAGTCCTAAAAGGTTTATTCCTTATCCTCAAACTGACCCCCTAGTTCTGGATTCCCCCACCATCGGGAACATGCTTTCCGAATCTACCCTGTCTAATTAGAGGGATTATTAGTCCCGACAGTTTGGGGAGGTGGGGTGGGGAGGTGAGGAGGGATGATTTTCACGTCCCGAGATCCATTTGCACTTTGGAATGTGGAGGCAACTACTTATTACTAGATTCCTGCCCAATTTTCATTGAGATTGTACCTCAATCCAGGCAGTCAACGTTACCACTGGAAACAGGGGAGCTTAACGGAAGCATGGGATTTTGATGATGTAATTAAGATTACATGGTTGTGAAGTTTGGGAAGTGCATATCCCGAGGAATCCAGCATCAACTGAGTTATTAAAAAATGTTAGATGGGAGCTGGAAACAAATTTTTATGGCAGTCTTATTGACAGTCTTATGGCTGTCTTTATTGGTTTTAAGTAATAACGTCTTTCAAGTTAATGTACTTGCTTTTAAATGCTTCCAAAGCTTCCACCTTTTCCTTTTAAAGTACTTTTGCAGGTCTGTCACTGTCGGCCAGCTCCAGCTGCTTTTCCACCTCCTGAGCAGCAGGTTACTGAACTGGGGAGGAGCTCTGTCTGAAGATCATTGAACTGAAACGTTAACCCAGTTACTTTGTGTACATGCTGCTCCCCCCTCCCCCCCCTCCCCCCCCATAGGCTCTCTAACCCAAACATCCTCACTCATTCCATCTGATGTCTCCTAGACATGTCTCCAGAAACCCCCGGACTTACCTGAAGTCTAAAAGGCACCTTCACCTCTTCATAGGGAGTGGTTGTACACACTCTACAGAGTGTACTACTATAGAGTCATACTCTCTGCGGAGCTGCCAGCCAACCAGATTGGCCAACAGTTCTCTATGGCAGGACTTCCTGTCCCCGAGGAGCAGAATCCCACTAAACACTAATGAAGGTGTATTTTTGCCGTGAGGCAGCACATTTCACGTCAGCGAAGTGCCGACGGACATTTAGGTCGGGGACGCTGTCTCCTGTAAAATCCACCCCAAAGGGTAATTTTATAAATTCATGTCCTTCCACAGAGGTTCACCAGGATAAGATACCAGGCGCTCACGGGCAGGGATGTAGTGCTGCCAGAGTGCGCCAGAGCACTACTCCAACACCATCAACCGGGAACCAGGAGAGGGGAGGTGCAGAAAGTCCCAAACACTGGGGCCTAGGGGCTAAGGGGACCTGGAATCGGTGTTTTAAACTGTCCTCCGCTCTGAGCAATCAGAGTCAAGGACCTGAAAGATCGGCTTAAAAAACACAACTTTCAGACTCTTCTGATTATTTGAAGCAGGTCTGTTCGGTTAACCTCACTTGTTGCCACCCTGCTGCTGGGGAGGTTAGGGGCAAGGGAGGGTGTTGGGGAGGTGGTGTATCAGATGTGGGGAGGGGAATTGGGGGTGGAAGGGGGGTGTTTGGGGAAGAGGGCAGGTGGCGGGGGGGGGGTGAGGAATGTATTCGGGGAGGGGCAGGGTGTTGGGAGAGGGATGGGAAGGAGGTTAGGAGAATGTTGGGGGAGGGGTGGGGAGAAGGTTGGCGGGATTGAGAGGAGGGGTGGGGAGGAGGTTGGCAGGATTGGGAGGAGGGATGGGGAGGAGGTTGGAGTGTGGGTGAGGGGTTTGGGAAGGTGGGGTGGTTGGAGAAATGGAGATGGAGGGTTGAGATGATGAGGAAAGGGCTATTAGGAGAGTGGGCATGTTGGGATGGTCGGGACAAAGATGAAAAGGTGGTTGGAGAGGATTGGGTTGGAGGTAGAGGTTGGGGGAGTGGGTGGGCGGGGACTATGGGAGACTGGGGGTTGTGGGGAGGGTAGGTTGTTGGATGGAGTTGTGGGAAAGAGGTTGGTAAAAGTGGGGACACTGACATTTTTTTACTTAAAAAGCATAATTTTACTAACTTTGGGGGACTCAAATGATTAATACATAAGAAAACAATGTAATAGTAGATGTAGTATTTATATGGCCAACACATTTTCTTAGCGCTCCAGCACCTGAAGATTTGGCACTCCTGTTCATGCCCCACAACTTTCTGGTCATTAATTTTAATTGATTTAAGACTGTGGGGAGGTGCACGCCCAAATTCCCAGTGGAACTCTCGATAGCAGAGCTCTGTGTCAGGAAGATGAGTTCAGAAAGTTATCCCCCGTTGCACAAATCTTTCTAACCGAGATTATAGCGCATCTTAACTTCTACTACACTTCACCTTTTCCTCCCAATTTCAGATTTGCCTCTTGATGCAAACAAATGTAGCAATGATGTTCAAAATTATTTCTGTGAGCTTTCCCACTGCAGCCGGGCCATTAAACGGAATATAATCAAAGACAAAGTTCTCAAGTGTTCTCCAGAATAACCAAATACTGTGACAGAAAAAGAACATGTACAATAGTGGAATGATTGGCTGTTCCCCCTGACCTCCTTCAGCTAATATCCCAGTACCCATCTTATGGGGAAAGGTAGAATTAGTGGAATGAAGTACATTAGATACATGATTCGGAACTGCCTCTTTAGCTGGACGTGACAAGAATTGGTGCCCCGCCTTTCTGATATAATTTGATGTAAATCTTCCACGCAACGTGGTCATCATGGTGTAAATAAGAAAGGTGCATTGGTGAGACTGCATCTGGAGTATTGCGTACAGTATTGGTCTCCTTATTTAAGCAGGGATGTAAATACATTGGAAGATGTTTTACCAGAGTAAACCAGAGATGGTTTACTGAACTAATACCTGGAATAGGAGGGTTGTCTTATGAGGCAAGGTTGTACAGGCTGGACTTGTATCCGTTGGAGCTTGGAAGAGTGAGAGGCAATTTGAATGAAACATATAACATCCTGAGGGGTCTTGACAGGGCAGATGTAGGAAGTATCTTTCCTCTTGTGGGATAATATAGAACTATGGGGGCCTTTGTTTAAAAATAATGGGTCACCCATTTAAGACTCTCTTTCTCAAATGGTGTTAGAAGAAGAATCATTGAGTATTTTTAAGGCAGAGCAAGATAGATTCTTGCTAAGCAAGGGGGTGAAAGGTTAGCGGGGGTAGGCGGGAATGTGGTTTTGAAGTTACAATCAGATCAGCCGTTATCTTATTGAATGGTAGAACAGGCGCAAGGGAGTGAGTAGCCTACTCCTGCTCCTAATTCATATGTACAGTGCATAAATTAGTAAAGAAATCTGTTTACTTTGTTGCAGTGTCCTCAAACATATTGTTCACTTGTGTTAACATTGTGCTTGCTGAAGTTTATTGTACAGTTGCTCCTTTCCTCAATGTAAAAAATAATTCAAAAAAAGTGATACGTGTCTCTAACCATACCTGACAATCTTTTCCTAGAGGCAAAGCTTTAACATCCAAAGTTTTGCCAATCACAATTTAGCTAAACGGTTTTTTAAAGAAGAAAATGTTCCTCCAGATCTCTACAGGCGATTATCTGGAGCAAAGCACTGAATTGCATTGTGAAGCAGGTCATCATCTAACAGACAAACCTACACTGCCAGCCTGGCACCATGCTTATAGGAGCTCCTTTATCGAATATCAGCCTGACTGCCACTGTTGCCTTGTTCTCTTCTGTAATGTGTTGTACAACAGCATAGGCACCCAAAGTTCTGCCCCTTAACAAGTAACGGCATGATGTGTAGCGCGCAAGAAACAATACTTTTCATTGTATACTAATTGTATACTAATATCATCAAATCGATTGCACAGTGGCTAGCGCTGCTGCCTTACAGCGCCAGAGACCCAGGTTCAATTCCAGCCTCGGTTGATTGTCTGTATGAAATTTGCACATTCTCCCCGAGCCTGCGTGGGTTTCCTCCGGGTGCTCCAGTTTCCTCCCACAGCCCAAAGATGTGCAGGTTAAGGTGCTTGGCCATGGTAAATTGCCCCTTGGTGTCAGGGGGACTGGCAAGGTTAATGCGTGGGGTTACGGTGATCGGGCCTGAGTGGGATTGTAGTCGGTGCGGGCTCAATGGGCCAAATGGCCTCCTTCTGCACCATAGGGATTCTATGAACTTGGCATCAAGCAATCATTTACATTTCTACAGACCTTTTCAAAGTGACGCAATGAGAGGAAATGCACCAAGCTGCTCTGTGCTAAATCAAACTTGGCTGCCCAAATTAAAACTAAATCTAAACCTGTGCACTCAAATGAATGAAGCTTCATCGTCTGTAGAGTGCTTCTGCCACACCATCCTTACACGAGTTTTGGACGACACAATCACCCTTTTAGCATTTAGCATATGGAGCGGTTACGGCAATTTCCAATCGTAGGGCGTAATATTTCCCAGCTGAGGATTTTGCACATCACGCAGGCTGGCATTTCCTGTTGCTGGCAGTAGAATGGCTACAAGAGCACTGGTGGGATCTGATGCAGTGGACGAGCGGATGGTGCAGAACGGGAGCCAAAGTTTGCTAATTTTGCCACCACAAAACTTCCTCTTGTTTTTCCTTTAAAGCCAAGTGCAAAGAAATTCTGAACATCTGCGATTTTTTCTCAAATTCTTACTACTTTCTTTTCCTTCACAGATTTATAACGAAATGATACGAGATCTACTTAACCCGTCGTCTGGCTTCCTAGATCTCCGAGAGGACTCCAAGGGTGGGATCCAAATTGCAGGAATTACTGAAGTGTCAACTATTAATGCCAAAGAGGTAATGCGCAAATGTTTACCATTATGTTTTTGCTAGTAACACAAACATATTCCTTAAACCATATCTGGTAGGAATGGAAAACTGTTGTAAATTATTCACTATTTCGGCACTACAATTTGACTTGATGTTTCAAACATCCTTATGAAACTGGAAAAAAATGAATCCTCAAAGTAGCAATAGAGTGTGCACATGGTTTATACGTTTGTGAGGCATGGGACAGCTGAAAAGACCAGAGCAAGAAAATACTGAAGGATGGTAAAGGTATAGAGGTGGAGGATGAATCATCTGAAGGTTTTAAAGAGAGTATTGCTCTCATTGTCACACTTGGAAGTATCAAATGTATGAACTGGAAAGTCAAAAAGGATTTTTCTGATCTGCAGCTGGAAACTTGCAAATACCTAACAATTAACAAACAACTAAACTCCAGCTGAGCTCCGGACCTAGTTAGACACAAGGGTTTTTTTTTAAAATTCTTTCATGGGATGTGGGCACCGCTGGCTAGGCCACATTTATTGCCCATTTCCAATTGCCCTTGATAAGGTAGTGGGGAGAGGCCCTCTTAAAAGTGCTGCAATCCATGTGGTGCAGATATAAATGGGGTGTTAATTATACTATTAGGATAAATAAGTTTCCTTATATGGGTGACACGGTGGAACAGTGGTTGGCACTGCTGCCTCACAGCACCAGGGACCCAGGTTCGATTCCGGCCTCGGGTCACTGTCTGTGTGGAGTTTGCACATTTTCCCCGTGTCTGCGTGGGTTTCCTCCGGGTGCTCCGGTTTCCTCCTACAGTCCAAAGATCTGCTGGTTAGGCTCATTGGCCATGCTAAATTGTTCCTTAGTGTCAGGGAGATTAGGAGGGTAAATATGTGCGGTTATGGGGATGAGACCTGGGTGGGATTGTTGTCGGTGCCGGCTCGATGGACCAAATGGCTTCCTTTTACACTGTAGATTCTATGATTCTAAGTGAAGGACAGTTTATAATGAAGTACTTTGAGCATATGTAAATAGGCCTCATGGACGCCATGGGGACTGGGATACATCATCACCCCAGTGAATTATATTTTGGTTTAGTTAGTTAAGTTCCTTTGACATTTTGTTTTATTATTGTGCCTCACCTGGGGATGTCACCCCTGGTCATTTTTGTTTAATTTATTGATATTTTTGTTCCATCTAAAGGAGTATAAGTAGGGGACAGCTGTGACACTGGGTATGTGAGGAGAGCTTTGAGACTGAACAGTGTCAATAAACTCCCTCAGTAAGGAACAGCTCTGTGTCATTTTGAACTTCAGCAATCAGCTTGGAATCTATTAGCCGTAGGCGCACCCACTGTGATGGTAGGAAGGGAGTTCCAGGACTTTCAACCAACAACAGTGATGGAACGGCAATATAATTCCAAGTCAGGATAGTGTGTGACTTGGAGGGGAACTTGCAGATCATCGTGTGCCATGTATCTGCTGCCTTTATCCTTCTATGTGATAATGATTGCGGGTTTGGAGAGTGTTGTCAGAGGAGCCTTGGTGAGATCCTGCAGTGCATCTTGTAGATGTTAAACACTGTTGCCACTGTGCATCAATGGTGGAGAGAGCAAATCTTTAAGGTGGTGGATGTGGTGCAAGGCTGCTTTGTCCCGGATGGTTTCTTGAATGTTGTTGGAGCTTCTTGAATGTTGTTGGAGCTCCAATTATCTAGGAAAGTGGAAGGTATTCCATCACACTCCTGACTTGTGCCTTGCAGATGGTGGACAGGCTTTGGAGAGTTAGAAGATGAGTTATTCACTGCATAATCCCAAGCCTCTAACCTGCTCTTGTAGCCACAGCATTTATGTGTGAGGTCCAGTTCAGTTTCTGGTCAATGGTAACTCTCATGATGTTGATAGTGGGGGATTCAGCGATGGTAATTGTAATATTGGGTGCTATGGGTTTTAAAAAAAAGAAAATATATGGTTTGCACATGTAGATTCAAAGTAACAACAGTTCATTTAAAGAGATGTTCTCTGCACAGGACAGAAAATGAAACTAAGCAGGAGCCTATGAAATCCCCCAATGACATCACCATCAAATCATGTGGCCAGCTCTTAAAGCAATCATGCAATCACTTAAACATACAACAGTAATGCCATTGAATGAGAAGGGAATATGCTTTGATTTTCTCTTGATGGAGATTTTATGGTGTGCATATTACTTGTCACTTATCAACCCAAGCCTGAATATTGTCCAGGTCTTGCTGCAAATGGGTACGAACTGCTTCAGTATCTGAGGAGTCATGAATAGTGCTGAGCATTGTGCAATAATCAGCAGATATACAATACAGCTTCTGACCTAATGGTGGAGGGAAGGTCATTGATGAAGCAGCTGAAGATGTTTTTTGCCTAGGACACTACACTAAGGAACTCCCTCAGTATTGTCCCAGAACTGAGATGATTGAACTCCAACAACCACAACCATCTTCATTTGTGTTAGGTATGACTCAAACCAGTGGAGAGCTTTCCCCCCTGATCCCCACTGACTCCAGTTTTGCTAGGGCTTCTTGATGCCATAATTGGTTAAATGTTGCTCTGATGTCAAGTGAAGTCACTCTTGCCTCACCTTTTGAATTCAGCTCTTTTGTCCATATTAGGTCAAAGGCTGTAATGAGGTCAGAAAATGAGTGGCCCTGGCAGAACCCAACCTGAGTGTCAGTGAGCATGTTATTGCCAAGAAGGTGCTGCTTCTTAGCAAAGTCAATAATACCTTCCATCACTTTGCTGATGATTGAGAGTAGACTGATTGGAGATCATTGGCCGTGTTGGATTTGGTCTGTTCTTTGTGTACAAGACATAGTTGGATAGTCTTTCACGTCGGTAGGTTGATGCCAGGTAACTAGTTCTGGAGCACAGGTCTTTAATACGATTGCTGGAATATTGTCAGACCCTGTAGCCTTTGCAGTATCCAGTGCCTTTAGCCATTTCTCAATGTCATATGGAGTGTATCGAATTGGCGGAATACCTGTCGATTTGGTGGAAGAGGCTGAGGAATCATCAGCACGCTTGGCTAAAGATGGTTGCAAATGCTTTAACATTGTCTTTTGCATTGACATGTTTGGTTCCCCTATCACTGAGAATGAGGCTATTTGTGGAGCCTCCTCCATTTATCTAATTGTCTGCCATCATTCATGACTGGATGTGGCTGGACTACAGAGCTTGGGTTTAATCTGTTGACTGTGAGATCACTTGGCTCTGTCTATTGCATTCTGTTTCTGCTGTTTGACATGCAATTAGTCCAGTGTTATAGCCTTTATTGACACTTTACTTTTAGATATGCCTGGCGTTGCTCCTGGCATGTCCTCCTGCACTCCTCATTGAACCCGAGTTGATCATACAGTTTGATGGTAATGGTGGAGTGAGGAATATGCCAGGCCGTGAGATTACAGATTGTAGTTTATACAAATCTGCTTCTGCTTATAGTCTGTTTATACCTATTGGATGTCCAGTTTTGAGTTGCTGGATCTGTTTGAAATCTATCCAATTTGGCATGGTGCCACACAACACGGTGGAGGGTATCCTCAACATGAAGACAAGACTTTGTCTCCACAAATACCACACATCGGCCACTCCTACCAATTCTGCAAGAGATAGATTGGGGAGGACGAGGTCGAGTATATTTTTTCCTCTTGTTGGTTTCCTCACTATCTGTCACAGACCCACTGTGGCAACGATGTCCTTCTGGACTCAGCCAGTAATGGTGGCACCAAACCACTCATGGTGACAGACATTGAAATCCCCTACCAAGAGTCTGTTCCATGTCCATGTCACCCTCAGTGCTTCCGCCAACTGGTGTTCAACCAGGAGGAATACTGATTCATCAACTTGGGGAAGGTGGGAGGCGGTATCCAGCAGGAGGTTTCCTTGCTCATGTTTGACTTGATACAATGAGACTTCATGGAGCCCAGAGTCAATGATGAGGACTCCCAAAGCAATTCCCTCCCAAAGCAATTCCCACCACCTCAGTTGGGCCTATCCTGTTGGACAGGAAATGCCAGGGATTGTGATGGTGGCGTCTGGGACATTGCCTGTAACATATGACTCCATGAGTATGACTACATCAGGCTGTTACTTGACTAATCTGTGGGACAACTCTCCCAATTTTGGCACGAGCCCCCAGATGTTTGTAAGGAGGACTTTGCAGGGTCAACAGGGCTGGGTTCTCCGTTGTTATTTCTGGTGACCAGGTCAATGTTGGCTGGTCCATCTGGATTCATTCTTTATTTTTGACTTTGTAATGGTTTGATATAACTGAGTGGTTTGCTAGGCAATTTCAGAGGGCAGCTAAGAGTCAACCACATTGCTGTGAGTCATGTAGGCCAGACCAGGTTAGGACAACAGATTTCCTTCTCTGAAAGGACATTGGTGAACCAGATGGGTTTTTATGACAATCCACAATGGTTTCATGGTCATTGCTACCCAGACCGGTTTTTTTAAAATTCCATATTAATTAATTGAATTTAAGTTCCACCAGTTGCCTTGGTGGGATTTCAACCTGTGTCTTCAGAGCATTTCCCTGTGCCTCTGGGTTACTAGTCCGGTGACATTACCACTACGCCACCCCCTCCCCCACAGAAATCAGAATATTTTGGATTCTGGAAATCTGAAATAAAAACAGAAGTAATCAGCAGGTCAGGCAGCAGCTGTGGAGAGAGAAGCAGAGTTCATGGACGGTGTTTTCCAGTTCCGGCTGCTGCGGGACTGAAAATTCCAGCCTAAGGTCAGCAGAATTTTTGCGGGGGCTGGTTTGTCAAATTTTCCGTCGGGCCCGTGACAATTCCCACGGTGGGCAGGACCAGAAAATCCCAACCATCATTTCAAGCTGATGACTTTTCATCAGAACCAAACCATTAATTCTATTTCCCTCTCCACAGATGCTGCCTGACCTGCTGAGTGTTTCCAGCATTCTCTTGTTTTTATTCCAGGGACTAGCTCAGTGGGTCTTCGAGGGTAGGTGATTAAAACAGCGAAATAACACAACTGTGCCATCGGAGATCAGCTAGTATTCAAAAAAAAATCTCCTCTCCAGCTGGTTAGTGTTGATTGTTTTGCTGAGACATTAATGACACTGCGTAAATTAATTTTATTCAGTGTTTAGTGACATTTTTACTGCATTCGATCTGATAATTTACTGCAGTGAGTTATCATTTGGCATATCTATTGTGCACTGCATTCCAAAAGGGCTTCAGAGCTGAACTGTTTGCATTGATGATTGTGGTAGGAATAGAATTTTACAGTGGGGATGGACTATGTGATACTGCACTTGGTTTATTGTCTGGCAGGAATGCAATAACTCATTCGTAAATGCAATGCTCATCAGTTATTCTTCTTTCTGGTGCATGAACTAAATGGGTGGCAGACAAGTCTCCGTGTTATATATATGGTGCATATAAGATTCAGTTTTGTTTGAATTAAATATGGCTTATAGTATATGCAAAGTAAGCTTGGTAGTTGTACTGTTGGAATAATTATACTCTGAATATTTTTAAATTATGAAAAATTGTAAAGAATTGTATAATTAATGGTAGATTTGTTGTTATATTTGTAAGATTTGGCAGGTAGAGCCTTGGCTGTCCTCGGTTTTATTCTGTAACAAGTTGCTGTTCTTCAATGACTCAGGTGGATTATTGGTTGGGTTAAATCTCATTGCTTACAGTACAAATTGTTAGTCGTGTTGTTCTTCAGCTGTTTCCACGTTAGTACACAGTTTTCTGCAGTGTATAATTTCTTTAGAAATGTTTTAATAATTAAATAAATGCCTTGCCTAGAAAATACATCACTATCTATTTTATAATGTGATTCTGATCTGTGACGCTTTTATGTGACTGTTACTGTGTCACATGGAAGTGGGATGTTTTGACATATTTAGCCGGCTGAGCAGACACAATGCTGTTGGAAGACCAAACATGCAATAAAAATATTAATTAAACATCTGTGATTATAGTTTATTATTCTAAAAATTGTCGACTGTGTTACAGAACATTTAACATTAGGAAAGCTATGGATTATGCAAAGTAAACTGCTGCATTTTAAGTTCATGAGCAAGTACAACTGAATTATGGCATTTGCAACAAAAGTGATTAGGCTACTATATCCTGATACCCATGTTATAATCCTGGACTAGACCCCTAAGTCTTTGCTAAGGTCCATTTAGGTACCAATTACTCTTTGTAAAATAGACAAAGGTTGAGTTTCAAGACACTTAGTGAATAAAGCCACAAGTTTCCACGGGTATTGAACAAACAAAAATTAATGTTACTATACAAGTTCAGAAAATTAAAAGAATTTACAATATCTGTCTTGCGCGTTAACATTCAGAACCAATATGAGAAACATATGAATTAACAGGCAGATTGTGGCCAAACACACCCCACCACCCTATAAATAGCAGATGCAACCAAGACAGATTCCGTGGCTTTCTCAACAACCCACCAGTAACTGTGGGTCAGCCAATCTTATTGAAACTCTGTTTCTCTTGTGAGGGATTCCAGTCTTCACCTTCAAAAATCTCACCTTGGAAATTTTTCCAAAGATTGCTCCAACTCGGATGGCCTCAATGATGGGGTTTAAATTTTGTTTCCTGAGACTCCATTCCCCAGATTCTCGAGTCTGCATCCCAGCACCAACTCATAAGCACAACTTCAGCTCTTCAGCTATGCTAAGCAGAATAGAACCGTTCCAAAGGGTTACCTTCACTCCGACTGCCCACAGCACAGAGTCACCAACCTTCTGCTGCCTCTTTCAATTGCCAGGACTCATCCTGAGCCCTCTTCGATTGCCAGGACTTCTCCTGAGCCCTCATCACACAAAGTCTGTCAACCCTTTTTCTGTTTGGAGCCGCTTTCTCTGCTCTTCATTCTTCTGAACTGGGACCTCTCCTTGTCCCCTGCCTGGGAAACCTCTCCACTGTGGCATTCTGCTCCTGGTTATGGGACTGGGGTTTTTTGCGCCATTTCTTTTAACTTTTTAGGCAAGCGCACCACTGTCAGAATAGCCAATTCCTTTCACCCACTCTCGGCCTGCGCATGTACAAAGCTCCCAGGGCCTGCTGGGGCTTGGAGTTCCTGAGCTCCATGAGAAGGTAAGTTCAATCTTATCATACCTACTGAACAACAATAAATTCTATTTGTGTAGCATCTGTAACGTAGTAAAATACCCAACGGCACTTCACAAGAACAATATCAGACATAATTTCACATTGAGCCACATAGAGATATTAGGGCAAGTGACAAAAAGCGTGGTCAGAGTCAAGACTTAGAGAAGAAAGGGAGAGAGAGAGAAAGCTTCAAAGAGAGTAAAGGAAGGAAAACCAGAGCTTCAGGGCCAGACAGCGAAAGCCATACTTTTTATTTGTTATGCTTAATATTGCTGTTTTATGAGAATGTAATATTTATTTAGTGTTGTTCTGGTGGAATTAAAGTGATGGACACAAAATGGTTACCTGACACACAAAATGGTTACCTGGGAAGGGACATTAAAAAGCACTGGCTTTTGGCACAGACAGTTACACAAAAAGTTAAAACCTGCAGTATCTGAATTGCTGCAGGAAGCTGGTCAGAGCTTGAGGCACTTTAGATAAGAGCAGACCCAGAACAATGAGTCTGATAATAAGGTCAGCCACAGATGGGGACATAAATACATAAATGTAACAAGATCAGCCACTGAATGTATAGATCGAAACCAGTCATTGATAGAGGATATAACTGCAAAAATGTATCCAATCTATGAACAATGATATGTTAACTGTCCATGTCTGTACCTGTCTGCTTGTAACGATGTGTTAACTATCGATGTCCGTATCTGTCTACTCAACTTATAACTATGTGTTAACGGCTAATGTCCGTACTGCCTATTGTCTAAAAGGTATAAAAATGATCAACTACCATTGTGTAGTTGAGAAGGTAGCTGCCAAGTACTGCGGAGTACCAGTGCTTTCTCCCAAAGCTTTGTCCAAAATAAAACTGTATTATTGAAACCTCCAAGTCTGACTCCAAAGTGGTAAATTTCCCACAACAAGTGTCATGAGTCACTCGAAGCTGAGGTCCTTGGCAGTTTGACATAATTGGTGAGGGTGAATGAGCATATTGTTGTAAGGCTGGTCTGTAATAATGGATCCCATTCAATGAAAACTCAAGATTGACAAATATCTTAGTAGGATAGGAAACTGAACTTGGAAAAGTCAACGAAGGAAGGAAGATTTTCATTGATCAATGTGACAAAATTGTAAACTCATTCATTAGAAATACAATTGGTGGCACATTGTACAGTAGAAACCTCCCGTACAGACCAAATGATGACACCTAGTGCCCCAAAGATAAATCAGAACAGCGAGTAACAGATTGTGATCGATAGGATAATCAGTGTCAATAAGTGAATGGGAAGACAGGAAAAATTGGGCTCCGTTGCATAACATTGAAAAATTATATTTGCAGTGGCATATAAGGCTCCAATTAACTGCAAGGTAGCAGAGAGGGTTGATGAGAGTAACGTGGTTGATATGGCCTACATGGACTTCCAAAAACTGTTTGATGAAATGCCACATAAAAGGCTTGTCAGCAAAATTGAAGCACATGGAATAAAAGGGACAGTGGCAGCATGGAAACAAAGTTGACTGAGTAACAGAGAACAGAGAGGTAGCGAATGATTGTTTTTCGGACTGAAGGAAGATGCACTGTGGGGTCATTATTAAACCACTTTTCTTGACATATATTCATGACCTAGAATTTCAAAACTTGACGATGATACGAAACTTTGAAGTATTGTGGACTCTGAGAACAGTGATAGACTTCAGGTTGATATAAGCTGATGGACACATGGCAGATTCAATTTAATGCAGAGAAGGGAGTGTGAAGGGATATATTTTGGTGAGCAAAACAGAAAGAAGTTATATGAACTAAAGCTAAAATTCTAAATGGGGTGCAGGAACAAAGAGACCCAGGGGTATATGTGCACAGATCACTAAAGGTGGCACGGCTAGTTGCGAAAGTGGTACGAAGGCATATAGAATTCTAAACCTCATAAATGGAAGTACTGAGCACAAAAGCAAGAAAGGTCTGATGAAACTTTATAAAACACTGCCTTGGCCTTAAGTGGAGTGTTGTATCCAATACTGAGCACCACACTTCAGCAAGAATGTGATTAGAGAGGGTGCCAAAAAGATTAACAAAAATGGCTCCAGGGATAAAGGTCATTGGCAAACTGGAGAGGATATAGTTGTTGTTCTTAGAGAAGAGAAGATTAAGAGGAGATATGATAGAGGTGCTCAAAATCATGAGAGGTTTGTACAGGGTACACAGGGAAAAACTATTTCCATTGGCCGAAGGGTTGTGAACCAGAGGACACTGATTAAAGGTGAAGGGTAAAAGAACCAAAAGCAACATGAAGAAAGCTTTTTTTATGTAGTAGGTGGTACAGATCTGGAATGTACTGCCTGAGGGTATGATGGAAGAAGATTCAATTCAGATTTGCTTTCAAATTGGATAATTATCTGAGGAGAAATTAAAATAGCAGAGCCACAGGGAAAGAGCGAGGGGCAACCAGCATGAACATGAAGGGTCGAATGGCTTCCTTCTGTGCTGTAACCATTTGATTATTCTATTATTGTTGATGAATTTTGCTTCTGTGGTTAGGTCCAAAGAAGCAGTACGTATTACACCCACCGACAGCTGACAGCCCTGCATTTAACAGGCATTAAATGCAAATCATTTGTTGGTAAGCAAATGCTTTGGCTGCAAGGACAGAGCAACGATTGCCATTCAAAACTGGTTCAGATAAGATCATTTTGAGGTCAGTGGCTAAATCAATGAGCAGCCATTTAAACAGTCACGTTGTCATGTGTACTGTTTTTCTAGTTTCACAAACAAATGCTCACTAATTGTTAACGTGCTTGCTTCCGGATCATCTGGTACTAAAGTATCTGGCACTTCAGTATTTGGTACTAAAATATGATCATAGGAATTTTTGTTGTAAAAAATATAGCTTATCGCAATGATCCATAGTGCAGTAGATATTTTATGTGCTGCAGATCAAAGGTATTAGTGAGGTGTGAAGCAGAATATTTGGGGAAGATCAGTGTGGGGACTAACTGCTGAAATGCTGCGTGAAGAACAAAGAGCAAAAAACAGTACGTCACAATAGCAGGCCCTTCTGCCCTCCAATCATGATGCCTGCCTAAACTAAAACCGTATGCATGACAACTTTCCTTTCTTTGGAAACATTTAAGAGCAATGAATAATTCTATCCTTCCCCTATTTCCGCCTCTCAACCATTTTACATCATAAAACAGCTGTTAATTTTCAAATATTTTATATCAATCCCCCCTCAAACCCCCCCCACTCCTCCCCTCATACACTCTTCCCCTCACACCCCCCCCTCCCCCCCCCCCCCTCACACACTACTCCCCCAATACTTTGTCTTTTATCTAGATTGGAGAAATCTTTGGGGAAAATCAGTAAGATCATACTTGATTGTATCAAGCAGACGTGTATCAAGATCACTTCAGTCAGATAGAAAACACCCCCTATTACTCTAAGAGCTCATTACTTCCACTCAAGCACCTCCCTTCGTGTAAGCGCTTGTCATGATAGTGTTTACCTGCGAAGAAGGTGCTTGCTATCATTTTGCATATCGTAGGTGAACCTTATAATACAGAAGGATAAACAAATTGATTATTCAGCACAGGCAACAGAACTCATCTCCTGAAGTCTAACTAATGCTTTGTTTAGAGTTAGATGCCTTAATCTGGACTCAATGATTAATTACATTACAAAGGCAAAATACTGCAGATGCTGGAAATCTGAAATCTAAACAGAAAATGCTGCAAATACTCAGCATGTTAGGCAGCATGTGCGGAAAGAGGAATAGTGTTAAAGATTCGGGGCAGTATGTTCCATACTGCCCCTTCAGCAAATATGGAACATGTAATAGATTGATCAGGTTTTAAGCCACCACAGAGACTGAGAAAGAGACGGGGAGAGGGGAGGAGGTGGTAAGAGCAAGAGGGAAGGTCTTCGATCTTGTGCAAGGCAGGAATATTTGAAGAACAAAAGGGGGCATTACAAAAGGAGGGTGATAATGGGAAGAGTAAAGAAACAAAAGATGGGTTTAGAGGAGGAAATAATGGAAGCAGAGCTCAGGATCTGAAAGTGTTGAAATCAGTGTTGAGTCTGCAAATTTGTAAAGTGCTGAATCAAAAGGTGTAGCATGGTTGTTCCTCAGGTTTAATTGGGACAGTATAGAAGACCAAGGACAGTGAAGTCAGAGTGGGGCTGAGAATTAAAGTGGCAGACTGAACGGAGGTGCTCAGCAAAGCAATCAGCTGTTCTGTGTTTGGGTTTCTACCTGTACTGGCCATCACATCATGAGCGATATGGAATAATATATTGTATTAAAAGAGTAAATTAATCACAATATGTTGATTTGAGAAGAGGTGCCCAGTTAACTCTTAGTAACTATATTATTGCTGAGAAGTCATTAGCAATAAAGTAAAAGCCATACCCCTAAATTTGTTCATCTACTGTGTATAAATCTCAACACCAACTTTGACAACTTAAAACCTGAAACTTACACAAAGACAGATTTACTTAATGCATAGATCCTCATACATTTTACAATGGAAACTTGTCATACAGCTTTTAATTTAAACACCTTCCAAGCATTTCAGTTTAATGAAATAAACAAGGACAGTAATTCAACAAATTCTTTATTTAACACTTCTAGTACCAGCTCAAACATAAACAGTTGCAACTCATTAACTCTTTACTGAACTTTAACTCTAACTGAACATTAACTTTCAACTGAACTTTAACTCTTAACTGCATATTAACTTTAATTAAACATCAACTTTAATTAGACATCAACTTTAACTATTTAACTCAAAATAGATACTACCGAGTTTAGGAAAACCTTGGCCAAGAAATATCCTTGATGTAAAATCTATCTTCTTCTCTGAAGCATCCTTCAGGGTATAGGTCTTCTTGCAATGGTTGGTCTCTTTGAGTTATCGCTGGCAAACAAAGGCTCACCTGTGTCTTAATCCACAATTCTCCATTCGCTTCCAGAAGATTGTCTGTCATCCAGCCAATGAATTGATCAGAAATCCCAATTGCATCATTCAATTAGTCCAATCAAATATAGCCAGAGTAGTGGCATTGGTCACTTCAGACCCCATCATATTTAGGTCCCTTAAGTGTATATTGTTTACATTCTAATGCCCAGATAAGGAACACTGGCTCCAAATGTCTGTAAAGGACTTCTCCCTGCCAAGGGCAAACTGTTAAATCTCTCGCCTTCTGTCCTTTGACAAATTCCAGGCCACTGGCCACAAGAAATCCCAGCATAGCGAAAAAACAACTTTAACCAAAAATCAGGTTTGCTTGATTGAAGATTTTTCAGCATATTAAAAGTTAAATCTTTGCAGACCATTTAGCCACAAACTGGAGGTCACACTGAAGCATATATCATCATCATTCTCTTGTATTTAAATATAGTGCCTTAAATATAGACTCATGACCCAAACACTTCATAGAACAGGAGGAAGCCATTCTACTCCTCAAGCCTGCTCCATTGTTCAATCCAGCCATGGATTGGACTTAATGGAGGCAACGGAAGTCTTGCCCGATGGCTTGAGAGCCATTGGGAGATCTGTGTCACTTCTCTTAGGGAAGGACCACTGAATTAAGTACTACTAAGGCATTTAACTAGACAAAAATGGGCCCTCCCCACATTCAAGGGCACGGGAGTAGAAGCCTCACCCCCCCCAAAGAGTTGCCAGTCAATCGGAGGTTGGCTGTATCATGAACCTGGCTGATGTTATCGGCAAAGCTGTCCCAACTTGGGACACCGGTTCTTGGTGGTGTATAGTTTTGTTACAGGAGTGGTGTAAGGAGCCACACACGATAGATACCCAGTGAGAACAGTAACCAGCCCAGCCATTGAATGACACTTATTAATGACTATTTTCTTTATTGTAATAAAGACATATATTCACAACAGGACTGTAATGATTTAAGACAGTTATTTAAAAGGAACTACTAAACACAGCCACACAGTTTAACTATGAATTACTCTTTTTGTTTCAAAGTACATTCACAAGATCTGAACTCTTTTAGGACTTCTCTCTTCCCAAACAACATCCAAAGCAATAAATCCAAAAGGCAAGCTTATCATTACCACTCTCTATATGATTGAGTAGCTTTTCTGGGGAACGTCTCTTCTTAGTCCAGTGAAGACATGGGTTTTAACTGCCTCTACGAAGGTTTTCTGCATCAGGCGATATTAGGGCAGATAACCAAAGGCTTTGTCAAAGAGGTAAGCTTCTTCAAAGAAGAAAGTGAAGAAGAGAGAAATGGAGAGGTTCAGGAAGAGAGCTGAGGGCCTTGGAAGCCGATGATGGAGCAATTTAAAAAGCGGATGAAGAAGAAACCAGGATTGGAGGAATGTCAGTATCTTGGTGTGTTGTAGGGCTGGTGGATAGTGCAATGATAGGTGGAGGTGAGGTCATGAAGGAATTTGAAAACAAGAATGAGAATTTTTAAAAATGAGATGTTGCTTAACTGGGAACCAATGTAAGTAAGCAAGCACAGGGGTGATGAATGAATGAGACTTGGTGTGAGGTGGGTAGCAGATCATGACATTAGATTTATGGAGGTTAGAATGTGGGAGGTCATCAGGACTGCATTGAAATCATAGAAACCATATAGTACAGAAATAATTGGAATAATCAAGTCTAAAAGTAACAAAGTCTTTGATAAGGGTTTCAGCAGCTGCTGAACTGGGCTATGTTACGGAACTGATAATAAGCTGTCTTCGTGATGGAGAGGATATGTGGTCATGAGGCACTGTTACAAAGAGTTTGATTCAGCCTCAGACAGTTGCCATGGAGAGGAATGGAGTCATTGGTTAAGGAACAGAGGTCCAAAACAAAGGCTTTGTTCTTTGCAATATTTATTTGGAGGAAACTTCTGCTTGGATGTTGGACAAGGAGTCTGACGATTTCGAGAAGGTGGAGGAGTTGAGAAAGATGGTGCTGAGGTAGAGTTGGGTGTCATCAGAGAATATATGTGGAAACTAATGCGATGTTTTCAGATGATAGGCATAGAATGTAGATGAGAAATAGAAGGAGGCCAAGGATAGATCCTTGTGGTGATACCAGAAATAACGGTGTGGGATGGGGAAGAGAATCACTGCAGGGTAACTCTCTGGCTGTGAATGGATAGATCAAAATGGAACCAGATGAGTATAGGCCCATTCAGCTAGACAACAGTAATACCCTTGCCTAACGAAAATCTGTCGATTTCAGATTTGAAATTTTTAATCGACATAGCCTCAACAGCTTTTTGAGGGATAGAGTTTCAAATTTACACTATCCTTTGTGTTAAGAAGTGTTCCTTGACATAAAGTACTGGAGTGGTAGGGTAAGGACCCAGTTGTTGTGGTCCATGTAGGTACCAATGACATAGTAGAACAGGAACAAAGGTTCTGCTGAGTGAGTATGAACAACTGGGAGCTATTTAAAAAGCAGAACCAAAAAGGTAATAATCTCTGGATTACTACCTGAGCCACGAGCTAATTGGCACAGGGTCAATAAGATTAAGGAGGTAAATGCGTGGCTCAAAGATTGGTGTGGGAGGAATGGGTTTGAATTCATGGGGCATTGGCACCAGCATTGGGGAAGAAGGCACCAATTCCGATGGGATAGTCATCTGAATCGTGCTGGGACCAGAGTCCTGGCGAATCATATAAATAGGGCTGTAGATAGGGCTTTAAACTAAATAGTGGGGGGGGGGAGGGCTCAGTTGTATGGTGAATTAGAGAATCAAAGTTAAAGGAGAGGGTAGAAGTGCAGGTTAATGGAGCTGAGGGCTCAGGAGAGGTTAGTAAAGTTTCCAGCCCACGTAATCGAACAGAGAGTATAGAAGTTGACAGGAATCTAACCTCAGGCAGAGCAAAAAAGGTGACAAGTATGAGAAGGGAGGTAGCCAATGCAGGACTGAGGATGTTGTACCTAAATGTGTGCAGTATACGGAACAAGGTAAATGAGCTTGTTGCGCAGATTGAAATTGGCCGGAACGATGTTGTAGGCATCACAGAGACATGGCTGCAAGGGGATCAGGGCTGGGATCTAAATATCCAAGGATATGTATCCTATCAGAAGGACAGGCAGATGGGCAAAGGGGGCGGGGTTGCATTGTTAGTAAGGAATGAAGTTAAATCAATAGCAAGAAGTGATATAGGATCAGAAGACAGAGAATCTCTGTGGGTAGAGTTAAGGAATCGCAAAGATAAAAAGACCCTGATAGGAGTTATATACAGGCCTCCTAGCAGTAGTCAAGATGTAGGGCAGAAAATAAATCAGGAGATAGAAAAGGCATATAAAAAAAGGCAATGTTACAATAATCATGGGGGACTTCAATATGCAGGTGGATTGGGAAAATCAGGTAGGTAGTGGATCCCAAGAAAAGGAATTTGTGGAATGTCTATGAGATGGTTTTTTGGAGCAGCTTGTGGCAGAGCCTACTAGGGAACAGGCAATTCTCGATTTGGTGATGTGTAATGAGGCAGACTTGATTCGGGAACTTAAGGTGAAGGAACCCTTCGGGAGCAGTGACTACAATGTGATAGAATTTACCCTGCAATTTGAGAGGGAGAAGCTGGAATCAGATGTAACGGTATTACAATTAAATAAAGGTAACTACAAAGACATGAAGGAGAAGCTGGCCTGAGTTGATTGGAAAGGGAGCCTGGCAAGGAAGACAGTGGAACAGCAATGGCAGGAGTTTTTGAGAGTTATTTAGGAGGCACAACAGAAATTCATCCCAAGGAGGAGGAAACATGCTAAAGGGAGGATGAGGCATCCATGGCTGACGAGGGAAGTCAAGGACAGCATAAAAGCAAAAGAAAAAGCATACAAAGTGGCAAGGATTAGTGGGAAGCCAGAGGATTGGGAAGCCTTTAAAAGCGAGCAGAGGACAACTAAAAAAGCAATAAGGGGGAGAAGATGAAATATGAGTGAAAGCTAGCTAGTAATATAAAAAAAAGGAAGTTTTTTTCAATATATGAAAGGTAAGAGAGAGGCAAAAATAGCCATTGGACCACTGGAAAATGAGGCTGGAGAAGTAATAATAGGAAACAAAGCAATGGCAGAGGAACGGAATAGTTACTTTGCATCAGTCTTCACGGTGGAAGACACCACTCAGATGCCAGAGCTCCAGGAGAGTCAGGGGGCACAGGTGAATATAGTGGCCATTACGAAGGAGACGATTCTGGGGAAACTGAAAGGTCTGAAGGTGGATAAATCACCTGGTACGGATGTACTACACCCCAGGGTTCTAAAAGAGATAGCTGAGGATATTGTGGAGGCATTGGTGGTGATCTTTCAGGAATCACGGGAGGCAGGGAGGGTACCAGAGGACTGGAAAGTAGCAAATGTAACACCGCTGTTTAAGAAGGGAGGGAGGCAGCAGATGGGAAATTATGGCCGGTTAGCCTGACTTCGATCATTGGCAAGATTTTAGAGTTCATTATTAAAGATGAGATCGCAGAGTGCTTGGAAGTGCATGATAAAATAGGACTGAGTCAGCACGGCTTTGTCAAGGAGATGTCATGCTTGACAAATCTGTTAGAGTTCTTTGAGGAGGTAACAAGGAAGTTAGATAAAGGAGATCCAGTGGACGTGATTTATTTAGATTTCCAGAAGGCTGTTAAATAAGTTAAGTGCCCATGGTGTTAAGGGTAAGATCCTGGCATGGATAGAGGATTGGCTGACTGGCAGAAGGCAGAGAGTGGAGATAAAGGGGTCTTTTTCAGGATGGCAGCTGGTGACTAGTGGTGTGCCTCAAGGGTCAGTGCTGAGACCACAACTTTTCACAGTATTCATTAACGATTTAGAAGAAGAAACTTAAGGCACTGTTGCTAAGTTTACAGATGATACAAAGATATGTAGAGGGACAGGTAGTATTGAGGAAGCAGGGGAGCTGCAGAAGGACTTGAACAGGTTAGGCGAGTGGGCAAAGAAGTGGCAGATGAAATACAATGTGGAAAAGTGTGAGGTTATGCAAGGAGGAATGGAGGCATAGACCATTTTCTAAATGGGAAAATGCTTAGGAAATCAGAAGCACAAAGGGACTTGGGAGTCATTGTTCAAGATACTCTTAAGGTTAACGTACAGGTTCAGTCGGCAGTTAGGAAGGCAAATGCAATGCTAGCATTCATGTCGAGAGGGTTAGAATACAAGGGCAGGGATGTACTTCTGAGGCTGTACAAGGCTCTGGTCAGATCCCATTTGGAGTATTGTGAACAGTTTTGGGCCCTATATCTAAGAAAGGATGTGCTGGCCTTGGAAAAGGTCAATAAGGCTGTGGAGGCCAGGTCATTGAGTGTCTTTAAGATAGAGATAGATAGGTTCTTGATTAATAAGGGGATCAGGGGTTATGGAGAAAAGGCAGGAGAATGGGGATGAGAAAAATATCAGCCATGACTGAATGGTGGAGCAGACTTGATGGGCTGAGTGGCCTAATTCTGCTCCTATGTCTTATGGTCTTAGCTCTATTGTGCAGGCTATGCCCTCTTACTCCAGGTGCCCAATACCAGAGGAAATAATTTCTTTTTATCTACCCTGTCAAATATTTTAATCAGCTTAAACACTTCAATGAGATCATCCCTTAATCTTCTAATCTACTCAAAGGAAAACAAACCTCATCTATGAAATGTTTCACATGATTTAACCCTTTTAGCCTCACTATCACTTCAGTCAATCTTATTTGTTGAAAGAAAATCTTAAAATCGACTAATTAATCGTTTAATGATGCTGCATAATTAAAAATCAAATTATTTTTCAGGGCTAGCTCATTAAATGTTATTACACTCATCACCATTAAAAGGCAGTTATATCTAATTGAACAAGGTGGAACTTTTTAGGTGGTTTTAAATAGCGACAGGAAGGTTGAAATTCCGATTGATTTCATGATTGCTGGTTCTGGAGCTGGTGCAGACGTAGAGGTCCTGTTTCAAGACAGGCTGTGCTGTCTTGAAATGACAGGCTGTAATTTCAGGATTCCTGCGCTAATTTCACATGCTTGACATCCTGGAGTTGCACTCACTGAAGTCAAGTTTCAAGTCTATTTATTAGTGTCACAAGTAGACTTGTATTAACACTGCAATGAAGTTACTGTGAAAATCCCCCAATCGCCACACTCTGGCGCCTGTTCGGTTACATTGAGGGAGAATTTAGCATGGACAATGCACCTAACCTGCACATCTTTTGGATTGTTGGAGAAAAGAGGAGCACCCAGAGGAAACCCATGCAGACACGGGGAGAACGTGCAGACTCCACAAAGACGGTGACCCAAGCCAGGAATTGAACCCAGGGCCCTGGCGCTGTGAGGCAGCAGTGCTAACCACTGTGCCACCGTACCAGTATACTGGTGAAGCTACCAGAGAATTGCAGTGTCCTGCATGTGTAGAAACATGACCTATCAGGTATTTCAAAGAATTATAAGTACAGTGCATGGAGTGGATCTCACCAGCTGATAGTCAAACAGAGAACCCCTGACCAGGTTCACCTTCATTATGTGTCCACTAAAATGTCATGTTTTTTTAAAAGTTATTTTACTCATTTAATAATAATTAAAATTGCTGCATGGCAGCTCCTAAAGATGTCTTGTTTTAGGATAGGCACCTTTGAGGCTCCGTGCCTGTAGTAGATTATACAGATGGGGGTAAGGTGAAGGATAGGAGGAGGCTAAGGTGGAGTAAGGACCTGTTGACCCATTATAGCCTGTTTCTGTGCTGTCATTTCTACATAATCCAAACTCAACCTTTTCCTCTTCATCAGATAATGCAGCTGTTGGTGAAAGGCAACAAGCAGAGAACGCAGGAACCCACTGCAGCCAACAAAACCTCCTCTCGATCTCATGCTGTCCTCCAAGTCACAGTTAGGCAGAAGAGTCGTATCAAGAACATTTTGCAGGAAGTACGAATTGGACGTTTATTCATGATCGACCTCGCGGGGTCTGAGAGAGCTTCACAGGTTGGTCACATGGGCCTCTCTTGTAAATTTGATGCAGTATCACAAATTCACATGAAGGTTATTGGAACAAATCAGAGATTTATCTAAATTGAAAAGTATAACAAATAGAGATCTGATGTTCTCCTGGCAGATATTCTTAAAAGTGGTGTTCACTCATTCCCCCATGCCCCTTATTAACAATATGACTGAGTCCGCTCCAAGCAGACAAGAAGCATGATATTCAGTGGAGTATACTGGTTCCAACACATGAAATGCAATTATTTCATGATGCTGGAAGCTGCACGAAAACAGAAAATGCTGGAAAGTCTCAGCAGGTCTGTCAGCATCTGTCGAGAGAGAAGAGAGAATAGAGTTTTGAGTAGTCGATTCCAAAACATTGAATGTATTCAAGAGGCGGCTAGATATAGCACTTGGGGCAAACAGGATCAAAGATTATGGGGAGAAAGCAGGATTAGGCTATTGAATTGGACGATCAGCCATAATCGCGATGAATGGTGGAGCAGGCTCGAAGGGCCAAATGGCCTCTTCCTGCTTCTATGTTTTCTGTTTCTATGAGTTTGGATGACCTTTTGTCAGAACATGGAGTGGATCTTTTGATTTTTATTTTGGCATGAAAATTTTACAGAAGTTCTCAGGGGATTCCTGCAGCTGATGTCCACAAGGCAGTGCTTCCCGAACTTTTTTCTGGTGTTACCCTAGTTTAATTCCTCAGACTTTGTGTTATCTCTTGGGTGGGGGTGTTCCTGAGCAGGTGGGGTGGAGTGAGGGGGTGGAGGGTGGTTAGCTCCTGAGCCGAAGAGGAGAGGGAAGTTCAGTGTGGTGTGAATTGTTTAAACTGCAGAGCTTTTTTAAAACAAAAAACTTACCTTCTCAAAGGCTTTTTTTCCCAGCAGCAATTGGGTCTGTTCATTAAGCCACACCCATCACTTGAAAAGAAAACTAGAAGTTAAAGGGGGCTTGCAGTTGTTAACACTCAGTCCGAGCTCCATGGCAGCCATTGCTGCCTCAGAGTCCGCGATCCTAAAGTCTTGTTTTCCAACCCCACTGGGAGTATGGAGAGAGCCCTGCCATAGGGTGTCGCTTACAAGAATGCTTTGCGGATTCTGGAATTCTAACAGACTATTCCGAATTATGAGCATACAGGACTCACACAGGGTGTGATCTTATAGAGGTCTATAAAATAATGAGGGGCACAGATCAGCTCGATAGTCAATATCTTTTCCCAAAGGTAGGGGAGTCTAAAACTAGAGGGCATAGGTTTAAGGTGAGAGGGGAGAGATACAAAAGTGTCCAGAGGGGCAATTTTTTGACACAGAGGGTGGTGAGTGTCTGGAGCAAGCTGCCAGAAGTAGTAGTAGAGGTGGGTACAATTTTGTCTTTTAAAAAGCATTAGATAGTTACATGGGTACGATGGGTATAGAGGGATATGGGCCAAATGCGGGCAATTGGGATTAGCTTAGGGGTTTTAAAAAAAGGGCGGCATGGACAAGTTGGGCCATGAAATGGAAAAAAAATACTTTGACATCTCACATTGCTACAGGTACAAATTAAAGTAAGATTTTGGAGATCAGTTATATGGTTGGAATGCAAATTTTCAAGTATTGGAAAGACAAAATCTAAATACATGTTGTTGGTGTAACACTCAAAGTGCACGAGTTTATTGTGAAATGACTGCATTCAAAGTGATGCATCGGGACACAAATAGAGGTTTACATAGTCATAGAGGTTTACAGCATGGAAACAGGCCCTTCGGCCCAACTTGTCCATGCTGCCCTTTTTTTAAAAACCCCTAAGCTAATCCCAATTGCCCGCATTTGGCCCATATCCCTCTATACCCATCGTACCCATGTAACTATCTAATGCTTTTTAAAAGACAAAATTGTACCCACCTCAACTACTACCTCTGGCAGCTTGCTCCAGACACTCACCACCCTCTGTGTCAAAAAATTGCCCCTCTGGACACTTTTGTATCTCTCCCCTCTCACCTTAAACCTATGCCCTCTAGTTTTAGACTCCCCTACCTTTGGGAAAAGATATTGACTATCTAGCTGATCTGTGCCCCTCATTATTTTATAGACCTCTATAAGATCACTCCCCAGCCTCCTACGCTCCAGAGAAAAAAGTCTCAGTCTATCCAGCCTCTCCTTATAACTCAATCCATCAAGTCCTGGCAGCATCCTAGTAAATCTTTTCTGCACTCTTTCTAGTTTAATAATATCCTTTCTATAATAGGGTGACCAGAATTGCACACAGTATTCCAAGTGTGGCCTTACCAATGTCTTCTACAACTTCAACAAGACATTCCAACTCCTGTATTCAATGTTCTGACTGATGAAACCAAGCATGCCGAATGCCTTCTTCACCACTCTGTCCACCTGTGACTCCACTTTCAAGGAGCTATGAACATGTACCCCTAGATCTCTTTGTTCTGTAACTCTCCCTAACGCCCTACCACTAACTGAGTAAGTCCTGCCCTGATTCAATCTACCAAAATGCATCACCTTGCATTTGTCTAAATTAAACTCCATCTGCCATTCATCAGCCCACTGGCCCAATTGATCAAGATCCCGTTACAATTGGAGATAACTTTCTTCACTGTCCACTATGCCACCAATCTTGGTGTCATCTGCAAACTTACTAACCATGCCTCCTATATTCGCATCCAAATCATTAATATAAATGACAAATAACAGTGGACCCAGCACTGATCCCTGAGGCACACCGCTGGTCACAGGCCTCCAGTTTGAAAACAATTCTCTACAACCACCCTCTGGCTTCTGTCAAGAAGCCAATTTTGTATCCATTTAGATACCTCACCCTGGATCCCGTGAGACTTAACCTTTTGCAACAACCTACCATGCGGTACCTTGTCAAAGGCCTTGCTAAAGTCCATGTAGACAACATCAACTGCACTGCCCTCATCTACCTTCTTGGTTACCCCTTCAAAAAACTCAATCAATTTTGTGGGACACGATTTTCCACTCACAGAGCCATGCTGACTGTCCCTAATCAGTACTTGCATCTCTAAATGCCTGTAGACCCTGTCTCTCAAAATACCTTCCAACAATTTACCCACCACAGATGTGAGGCTCACTGGCCTGTAGTTCCCAGGCTTTTCCCTGCAGCCCTTTTTAAACATTTGCCACTCTCCAATCTTCAGGCACCTCACCCGTGACTATCGATGATTCAAATATCTCAGCTAGGGGACCCGAAATTTCCTTCCTAGCCTCCCACAACGTCCCGGGATACACTTCATCAGGTCCCGGGGAATTTAGAAAGCGATACTTTCGCGTGGATCAGTTATTGGGGCGGCACGGTAGCACAGTGGTTAGCACTGCTGCTTCACAGCTCCAGGGACCTGGGTTCGATTCCCGGTTTGGATCACTATCTGTGTGGAGTTTGCACATTCTCCTCGTGTCTGTGTGGGTTTCCTCCGGGTGCTCCGGTTTCCTCCCACAGTCCAAAGATGTGCGGGTTAGGTTGATTGGCCATGCTAAAATTGCCCCTTAGTGTCCTGAGATGCGTAGGTTAGAGGGATTAGCGGGTAAATATGTAGGGATATGGGAGTAGGGCCAGGGTGGGATTGTGGTCGGTGCAGACTCGATGGGCCAAATGGCCTCTTTCTGCACTGTAGGGTTTCTATGATTTCTATGGTGAATCTGAATCAGTTAGTTAAGATTTGAGGACAGCTCCTGTGGAGAAAAGAAACCCAATACTATGGAAATTGTTTTGTGAGGGGGATGAATGTTTTCAATTGCAGGTATCCAGAATCTACAGTACTTTCTGCCCAAATGAAATGGCATTTTAGGAATTACGATTACAAGATGACTTGAAAATGTCAAGTTTTGTTTAAGGTCAAAGCTTGAGCTTGAGGAGTGTTGAGTTAGCTTCTCGATGGAGCTGTGGTGGGCAGATTAAAATTGGCCTCAGTGCCATTGTGGTATGGAGGAGTACATTTGGTCCAGGTTCCTGCTCCTGATTCTAATCTAACTACTGGGTAATTTATATGTGTAAGTGTGTGGCTAGCAGGCGAGAGCATTCGTAATGCTCTTTGTGATTGAATATCTTGCTCGTACTCCCTTTCAGGGCATGCACGTTAATAATCGAACAGGATACCTGAAGGGTTTCTGGAACCCATGAAACTGCACACCCCTGAGGAGAGGCGGGAAGAAAGTATTGGGGAAAACATACACCTTTTCAACCAGACTAAACCTATGTCCTGTGGTAGTTTCAGATCAAACTATCTTTCCTGCTCTTCGTGCTACAGTAACTTGTTAAAGAAATTACTGTGTAACCCAGTCGATCTACGCTACAAGTCACGGCTTTGACACTTCAATTAATGAATGTCATCAAAAGAAAATATATTTCTTTCAGTGGGCGTGTTTGATTTAATATCTGTCCATTAGCACCCTGCTCACATCATTGCTGCTTGGGAAAGTTGGTGAGGAAACCATTCACTGTCCAAGGGCCTTCACGTTTTTAATTACTATAATTTGCTGAAATTACTTCCTCGCGCTAGCGTGCAGAGTTGGCATTTTATATCATTTTCTATTGCGCTTTGTGCAATTTCAGTTTAACATTTAAATGACAATATAATATACCTTTTGCTCACTGAAGCATAAAAGCACCAATTATAGCTATGCGTGATGAAAATAGGGAATGGCTGCCTACTGCACTGGTAGGTTAAGAACCCATTGCCGCCTGCATTTAATATATATTATATATACGTACAGATTGTAGCACCATTTAAAACAAACTTGAAAACACAATTCTGGAAGTGGTAATGCCTCTCAATGCTGTTACGAAAATAAATCTTGAGTGTAGCTGCAGTATCTCAGGCCCATAGCTTTACTCTAATGGACAAAAATGTGCAAGGGCAGAATGAAATTGGATGCAAAATGCTCAGGCTGGATCACACCACCATCTAGTGGATATAGGAAGGAATACGGCTTTATTTTAGAATTTAAAGAATTTCTAAAAAAACAAAAGTTTTACAAAACCAAAAAATAATCTGCGGATAGAGAAACAGCAGCTAACATTTCAAGTCACTGGCCTTTCATCAGGACTGAGGAAGAAACAGTGTTGGCATTTCAGTGTGATAAACCACCTGAGAATATTTGTACTTTAATATTTTCCCCCTTCTGAGGCTGCTAATCTGCAGGGCAGGACTGACTGGTTGTACCAGTTTGACTCCCGTGGATCGATTACACTACTGTTCTTAAGTTTTCTCTCAACGGATTGTGGCCTTGCCAAGAGCAAGTGCACCTTGCGTAATGAGGACAGGCAGGTTTGCCCCCAGAATAAATATTTGATGGATAGCCTGGAAAGTGGCTGCGTTGTATTTTCAGCTAACAATTAACAAAGAGTTCAGACGGGATTCATGTTAAAACTGCTGTCCTATTGCGATGCAACTTTTAAAAAAAGCCAGTTGTAGCCCCACTCAAACAACTTTTGGAGAATTATCTATTTACAGAAAAACGTTATTGAAAACAAACATCAGAATATATGGGTCAAACATTTGAGGATGTAAAACTGCAGGTTTTGCCTCTTATTTTCTGTGGAAGGTTAGGTTTAGGTTAAAATTGAGTCAGTAATCCATTGTGAAATTTGCCTTTTCAAACACCTTGTGCATTTTTCCTTCATAATAGAAACTAGAAGTAGGAGTGGGCCATTCGGCCCTTCAAGCCTGCTCCATCATTCATTTTGATCATGGCTGATCATCAAATTCAAAATCCTGATCCCCCCTTCCCCCCATATCCCTTGATCCTTTTAGCCCCAAGAGCTATATCTAATTTCTTCTTGAAATCAGACAACATTTTGACCTCAAATACTTTCTGTGGTGGTGAATTCCACACAGTCACCACCCTCTGGGTGAAGACATTTCTAAACTCTTCTAAACTCCAATGAATATGATCCTAACCGACTTAGTCTCTCCTCATATGACAGACCTGCCATCCCAGGGATCAGCATGGTAAACCTTTGCTGTACTCCTTCTATAGCAAGGACATCCTTCCTCAGATAAGAACACCAAAACTGCACACAATACTCCAGGTGTGACCTCACCAACACCCTATACAATTGCAGTAAAACATCACTATTCCTATACTCAAATCCTCTCGCTATGAAGGTCAACATACAATTTGATTTTGATTTGATTTATTATTGTCACATGTATTAACATACAGTGAAAAGTATTGTTTCTTGTGCGCCAAACTGACAAAACATACCGTTCATAGAGAAGGAAATGAGAGAGTGCAGGATGTAGTGTTACAGTCATAGCTAGGGTGTAGACAATGATCAACTTAATGCAAGCTAAGTCCATTCAAAAGTCTGACAGCTTCTTTACTGCCTGCTGTACCTGTGCGCTTACTTTCAGTGACTGATTCATGAGGACACCAAGGTCTTGCTGAGTATCCATCTCTCTCAATTTACACCCATTCAAATAATAATGCGAATTATCAACAAATGACTTTGTCCTCCAGTGATGTGGTTCCACTGATATTCTCCAACAATATAGTTTTGTTATCACTGAGGGAGGGTTAGTATCTTCATCTTAATATCTTCGTGAATGCTATGAATGATTGAGGACGCATTTGTGTATATCCATGTGGCATTACAATATCAGTGGGTGCTGTTGGAGGAGTATGCTGCATATGATGCATATTCACTTTTGGATGAAAGGATATGTATACTGTGGGCTGCTGTAAATGCTGGCACATCTTCCCATGTGAAGAACAGAAGTCACAATAAGATATGGCTGTTAAGGAGGTAGCAAGAGCTGGAGAGACAGGAAAATTAGTAACCTGAGAGCTGTGTAAGATGTGGTCAGCTTTTATTTCTTCCATACTTCAATATCAATTCAAAATGAAACAATACATAGTAGCTGTACCTCATGCACCAGTCTAAAGGGCTGAGAGTAGTGGGGGAGGAGACACCCTGCTCCCAGAGGTGGATTTACAGTTCTTGGTACCCACACCCCCCTTAATTTCTGCCCCATTTCCCCCACCTCACACCCACACCCCACAGATCGCAAAGATGGATGACACAAAAATACACAAATTGATCACTCTGAAGGAGCAGGCGTTTGCACAGTCAATCCTACATTTTCATCAACTTCAATCCAAGTTCTTCAATAATTGATTCTTCTTTTAACTATGAGGCTATAGTTCTGGATTTCCAACAACACTCACTCTACTTTTCTCCTGTCCATTTCCCCCCCCTCACAAATTTGCAAATTCTCCCTCCCCGTGGACCCCCCCAACCGCATCACAAAACTTCCCCTCCCTCCAAATTGCAACCTGGCCCTGACATACTCTCCCCTCCCTGACAGACTGCAATCCTGGCTAACCCCCTCACACTCTCCTCTCCCCAAACACACTCCCCCTTCCTTCCCATTCTCTCATAGTCTCCCTCCACCCCTCATACTCACATTCCTCACATTCTCATAATCTCAGTCACCTTGTTCACATAGGGTGTTCAAGGCAGCCCCCTGTCTCACTTGTCATCTTCTCGTGGCTAAGGTTTGATTTGAGGCATCGGGCCTTGCTGTTGCTGGCCTGCCCTCAGCCCTGGGTTGAGTCTCCTGCTCATCTCACCTGCTGCTCCCCTCGTGGCTGACCTTATCTCATAACGGCTTCTGGCGCCTTGCTGTCGCTGGCCTGGCGTAGGTCGAGTTGCAAACCTGCTCGCCTTTCACAAAAGCGGTAAAACGTCAGCAGCCTCTGCCTCTACCTGCTCGCCTAGTCACCTCTCTTCATTCCTTGCACACACATGCCTCAAATTAACTGTTTGTATGGTTCGGACCAATGTTTTCCCGCTTTTTCAGACTCAGCAATCAGAGTCTGATTCACTCTGTATCGCCTCATTTGTATTTGTTGAATCAATCAGCAAATGCAGAGTAATAGGCTCTGATTGGGTGCCCAGTGCACCTGTTGGCGCGGGACCCCTGGGACACCCCCCCCCACCCCGCCCCCACCCCCAGGCCCTGTGCCTAGGCACAATGTGTTTCACTGTAAATCCACTTCCACTTACCTTAAACATTCATTCCTCCCACCAGCTCACATTGACAGCGGTATGCCCCATCTACAAGACGCAGTGCAATAACTTGTCAAGACCTTTCCAACAGCACCTTCCAAACCAGTGATCACTACCATTTGAGAAGAATAAGAGCATCAGATACATGGGAAAACCACCAGCTCAGGTCACCCCTCCAAGTACAACACCATTCTGACTTAGACATATATCATCCTACTTTCATTGTCTCTGGGTCAAAATCCTGGGATCTCTTCACCTAACGGCGCTGTGGATGTACCTACACCACATGGATTGTGGTTTTTCAAAAAGGCAGCTCACTACCACCTTCTCAAGGGCAATTAGGGAAGGGTAATGGTTGACTTCGCCCATATTATATGAACAAATGAAGGAAAAAATGGCAATTTGTTTCGCTGTGACTCCCCTACTTGCCATTTTCTCCATCAATTATTACTCCTGCAGGCTCCACTGTTCCCGTTCCCATAATGTTGGCAAACTGCTCCCCTGTTTATAGTGGTGATATCTGCAGTCTGGCTGCCTCTCAGTAGTAACATGCTGGCCTCTAGTGGCTGTGTACCAATTCTGAATGATGGTTTCTCATGGTAGCTGGCTTCTTGTTGCTGTTTTATTATAATGACTAGCTGATTGCAGGCACCACAGCTGGTTATTTTCGAATGGCTGGTTGCCGGTTATTGATGGGTAGGTTGCTGGGAATTGGCTATTGATGGGGGCTGGCTGCTTAGTGAGGTCACTATGATACCTATTCTCAATAAATGTGTCCTCAATCATTCAGTTGGCTCCATAATGAAATTCAGTCACTCTCTCAAGGATGAGACTTTCTTTTTGAATGCATTTCAACAAATCTGTCAGTCAGTCAGCACTGGAACCAATGCTTTAATATAGCGAGCAATTTAATAACTGACCCTGAACTGCTACATATATAGTCACAAGAAACTCCTGAACTTGTTCCATTACAGTATGAAGTTAATTAGGAACAGCATAAGAACATTATGCATGGCAAGTATTTCCTTTTCTACCTCTCAATTCCTTCTCTCTTTAGTAAACCATCCAACTGCCTCCTCGAAACATTTCCACTGTCAATCTCAATGGTCTTCTCTGGAATTATTCCAAAATCACCGTATCCTTTGGTTGGAAAGTTCTTCATGATATGCATTCTCACTCCTGTCTTCCTCACTTATTGTTTATGTAAACTTGAAACGTGCATCCTTTGTGATAATATATAATTCATCTGGATCACTTTTTGTCCATTCCTTGCATTATTTTGAAAACTTCAATCTGATCAACTCCGTCTCTCGCAAAGAAAACAGTCCCACATCGGTCACTTAACCTTTCTGCACAGCTTCAATCCTTGATATCCTAAAATATATAGAATTTTTAATTTTTCCATAATACATCTGCTGGAGATGTATCCAACAGATTTCTCTGGTGGCACAGTGGTTAGCACTGCTGCCTCTCAGCGCCAGAGAGCGGGGTTCAATTCCAGCCTCGGGTGACTCCCTGTATGGAGTTTGCATGTTCTCCCCATGTCTACGTAAGTTTCCTCCTGGTGTTCCGGATTCCTCCCACACTCCAAACAATGTGCAGGGGTTAGGTGGATTGGCCATGCTAAATTCCCCCATCCGTGTTAGGGTGATTATCAAGGTAAATACTTTGGGATTATGGGGATATATAGGGTCTGGGTGGGATTGTTGTCGGTGCAGGTTTGATGGGCCGAATGGCCTCCTTCTGCACTGTAACGATTCTATGAATTTCTAAACTACTGAAGAAATGTTAAATTCATATCTGGGGGAGGTCTGCTGTGTTGCGTTTGGAGACCTCACTGTAATAGTCACCGGCTTCATCTGCTTTCAAGTAAATTCGCCACACTTAATTTCATGACTGTTTTCCAGACACAGAACCGTGGCAAACGAATGAAGGAAGGAGCGCACATTAACCGATCACTGTTGGCACTTGGAAACTGTATCAATGCTCTGAGTGAGAGGGGAGGAAATAAATACGTCAATTACCGAGACAGCAAGCTGACACGATTGCTGAAGGTATGAGGGTGTGTATGTGTGTGTCCATCGAAATCAGGGTCACTATGTTTGGTGATCCCAACCCTTTTCATTATTGCTCGGAGATTACGTTAAGCTTTTCCTGCATTGACCTGATGCATTTGTAGGATTACTACATTAAATTAAACGGAGACTATTGCTTTTGCTTAAAATAGATACGTTCCTTCATCACGCAACCCAAGTTTCGTATAAAACTGCACCATTTATTGTCAATGTGAACAACATAAGAATTAATCAGCACCCCCTCCCAGGAGTCATAGAATCCCTATAGTGCAGAAAGAGGCCATTCGGCCCAATGAGCCTGCACCGACAATAATCCCACCCATGCCCTATCCCCGTAATCCCACATATTTACCCTACTAATCCCCCTAACGCAAAGGGGAAATTTAGAATGGCCAATCAACCTAACCCGCACATCTTTGTAGTGTGGGAGGAAACTGAAGCACCCGGAGGAAACCCACGCTGCCATTATTAGCAGGTGAGCACAGATTTCAGTTTCTGAGTTTGTATCCTTCTTTCCCATGGCAGGATTCGTTGGGTGGGAACAGCAGGACCGTGATGATCGCTCACATCAGTCCAGCGAGCCTCTCCTTTGAGGAGTCACGGAATACTCTCACTTATGCAGACCGTGCCAAAAACATTAAAACCAGGGTAAGCACCAGACAATTTCCATCAATACATGGACTTAAATTATTTTAAGCCTTGAAATTATTATACATACTTTTAGAAAGGATAGATGAGGAAGGAAATTTGTGCTGTTGAGTTGTTTCAATGTCCCTTAACACAAATACATCTGAATGTTGAGGAACTTCTAACAAATATTTAAAAATTAAGAGACTGGGCATTTAAGAGATTTAAAATCAATCTATTTCCAGGGTTCTCTCGTTGACTGTATAGGAAAGGAATCCAATGATCTCTGAAAGGATCAATAATTTTCTAGAATGAACATAAACGAGTGAGATTTTCCAGTCGTGCTTGCCCCAAAACTGGAAAATCCCACCCGAGGTCAACAGATCCTTTGCATGGTCTTTGACTGCAACATTGGGAAAGAGAGAATTTGCTGTACAAGTTATAATTGCAACTGCAGTTTAGTTTGTCGTTCCCCATTATTGAGTAAGAGTAGTCTTGGCATACCCTGGGTCTGATGTGATTCTTACTTCATGCACCAGGTAAAACGCAATTTGATGAATGTGTCCTATCACATTGCTCAGTACACCAACATCATCTCCGATCTACGCAGTGAAATCCATCGTCTAAAGAAGAAGATAGATACACAACGAATACAACAAACAAAAACTGATAGAACTGACATACGCAACGTGCAAGGTGAGTGACAAGTCTGCACAGTAAATAGCAACACCCGTGGCACAGAAACACACACTGTGCCAAATCTCCTGCATTCTGTTAACACACGAACAGTGTTCACTTGAGAATTCTGTGGCGTGGAATATTCCCTTTGATATTAATTGCCTATTTGTGAAATATCTCTGGAGCAACAGTCTGCCTGTTTCAAGCTTAAAAATAACTTGTTCGGTAACATCAAGGTCTTAAAATCCTGAGTGCTCCAAAGGGGAGGCTTTTTTTAATTAGTGTCACAAGTAGGCTTGTATTAACACTGCAATGAAGTTACTGTGAAAATCCCCTAGGCACCTGTTCGGGTACACTGAGGGAGAATTTAGCATGATCAATGCACCCAACCAGCACGTATTTCGGGTTGTGGGAGGAAACCGGAGCATCCGGAGGGAACCGATGCAGACATGGGGAGAACGTGCAGACTCTGCACAGACAATGACCCAAGAATCAAACCCAGGTCCCTGGCGCTGTGAGGCAGCAGTGCTAACCATTGTGCCACTGTAGGTGTGTTGTGCAAACTGTGAGAAAAATAAATGAAAGCCTAATGCTACCTTCATGTTTTTTTGTCAAAAACACTTGTAGGATTACCCAATTAAAGGGTTAAAAAGCAATGATTTCTTTCCATTATGTGTTTCATCAGTTCTCAGCAGTCCTGAGCAGCAATTCTAAATGATATGTTATACATGATGCAGTACAATGTGAGCCCTGATTTTAATTGGGTAACAGTTTTTGACAGGTTTCATTTGAGTTCTGGATAGGAAGTCAGGGGTATTTAAATTCCCTGACCTTATCAGGCAAGATTTTCAATTGTATGTGCAGCCACCAACAACAGGTAAGTCTGTAGGAAAGGCTGCTGAAAAGTCCGGTTGGTCTTCACATTGCGTGAGACACATGATCACAGCAGCAGTGGTCAAAGTTTTCCTTGCGGGACCCAGAGGAACCTGCCTGCCTGGCTCCATAAGGAGTTAAAAACAAAATCATCTTACTCTATCATGTCTCTTCTGGCCTTTCCCCGGTTCTTCAATGTTGCAGCCTGGCAGGAATCTCAGCCATTTTCCACTCAGATCCACTAATATAAAATTGCATTCATGCTCCAATATATTCACTAGGACCTGCAGTGTATCTAAAGTGGACGACGTGGGCTGTGGGCAAGTGCTTTTGTGCCTCCAGTGAAAATCCCAATAGATCAGTTCCTGTCAGCTTCAGTGTGAGTAACTAACTTGGGGAATTTTAACCGTGTCCAGCCAGTTGCCTGTTGATGGTTTGTGTTGAAATCACCCCCATGAAGATAAACTGAATTGCCTGACTGAGGTTCAAAGCACTAGCACATATTTAATGATCTGATAAAGAATGAGAACCGAATTGCAACATATTATTCAGATATTTGAAAATCCTTTATTGTCCCTGTTTATTTTTCTGCCGCTTATGTTATTTTTCTTGTATAAATTAAATTATTCCCTTCTGAGAAAATGTAGCTTATATTCATCTTGGTCAGTGCGATGCATTAGGAGCTGGAAGCCTTAATAGATCTGATGATATGGCACAGTTTATATGAGTCTGACTCAACCAGAAACCTTTCAGTCATGAATTCTGGTGTATATGTTTTTGCTTTTAGTCACTTGCGCCACTGGATCACCCCAATTTTAACATTTTTACTTTTGTCCCTTTAGCTGAGGTGCAGCTACATTCCTCTCGCTATGATAGACGGGAAATGGAAAGGCTTCGTGAGCATCTGATCACTGCCTTTCGAGAACAGATGGATATCCGACGCAACTTACTGGAGCTGGACAGCAACAACATGCAAATTCAAGTTGACACATCCAGGCACTTACTAACTATCGCAGAGTAAGGACACTTCATATTCCCCTGCTGCTCACGTTGATTCCAATGCTGGAAACATTGATTCCTGCCAGCTTGCACAAGAACACAGGAACGTAGAAATTAGGAGCGGGAGTAGGCAATTCAGCCCTTTGAGCCTGCTCTGCCATTTTAACATGATCATGGCTGATCTTATCCTGGTCTCAATTCCACTTTCCTAACTGTTCCCCCTAGCCCTTTACCCCACTTTTCATCAGAAACATCTCTATCTCTTTCTTGAATCTGTTGATAGATTCTGCCTCCACTGCACTCCAGGACAGTGAGTCCCACAGATTCACAACCCTCTGAGAGAAGTAGTTTCTCCTCATCTAAGTTTTGAATCTACCTCCTCTCACTCTATATCTATATGACCTCTTGTTCTAGACTATTCTACAAGCGGGAACATCTGATCAGCATTATCAATCCCCTTTAGCTCTTAATGTACCTTGAACTTCAGAGAGTACAAGCCCAAGCTATCCAAACACTCCTCGTACGACAGCCCTTTCATCCCTGGAATTAATCTGGTGAATCTTCTTTGAATTGTCTTCAGTCACCACATCCTCCCTCGAGTAAGGAGACCAAAACTGGACACAATACTCCAGGTGTGGTCTTGCCGACGCCTTATACAATTGCAACAGCATTTCTTTACTTTTAAAATCCAGTCCTTTTGTAATAAATGCCAAGATTCCATTTGTCTTTCTTATTATATGCTGCACCTGCATATCCATTTTCTGTGATTCAGGCACAAGGACACCCAGATCCCTCTGCACTGATGCACTTTGAATCTACTTCCCATTTAAATAATAATTTGCCGTTTTATTTTTCCCGTTGAATGGTTGAAGAGGGATGATTTACTAAAATCAATAGAAGATGCTAAATCTCTAAAGAATTTTGTTTGGTGCAACTGGTCATTGAAACAAGAAACCTCTTGTAATACATTAAGGTCCTTAAAATAAATTATCAGTAATTGCAATATTAAATACTTCCAAAACCTTTGGTGTCATTAGTAATTCATTGTTACTTGACTACTGATCATGTATGACGTTAATAATTTGCGTAAAGCTAATGGAACTGGAGTAAATCTTGTGCTGCAGTCAATTACATTGTAGTTACATGTCTAATGAGATAATCTCACACTGCATCTTTCAAATTGTGATGGTGTTCATGGATTCAATGCATCAGCAAGCAAAACGCATCAAATAATCTGTAATATATGTCAAAAAACATCCCCTCTCCACTGAGTGTTTACTATCCAGTGATTCCAGCTGGAAGTTTAACATAAGTGAAGATTGAATGACTGCTTTGATGCGTGCATTGGTGAATAGTCTGCTGATAGTCACTGTCTCAATTCCGACATGAAGAATGACACATTAGCCAACATACTAAGAGGGCAAGTTGCACCTGTGGAACTGAAACTGTGAATGACAGGGGGAAAACAAAAAATAAATTGTCTGCTAGTCCTACTTACAAGTGACTAGTATGTGGAACCTCAAGGGGTCATGGGGGTGGTGGACAATGTCACTGAACTAGTAATGCAGAGACGCAGGCTCATGCTCTGGGCACCGGGGTTCAAATCCCACCATAGCAGCTGGTGGAATTTAAATTCAAATAATGAATCTGGAATTAAAAGTTAGTCTTGCAATAGTCGCCATGAAACCGTTGCCAAATGTTGTCAACACCCATCTGGTTTACTAATACCCATTAGGGAAGGAAATCTGCCATCCTTACCTGGCCTGGCCTACACGTGACTCCATAGCGATGTGATTGATCCTTAACTGAAATGGTGTGATAAACCATTCATGTCAAGGGCAATTAGAGATGGGCAACTAGCCGTAATGCTGACTTTGCCGGTGGCGCTCTCATCCCATGAAAGGACAAATGTTTAAAAAGGGCAGAAATCCAATAATATCTTAAAAATAATCTTTGTTGTTTTCGTCACGAATGTCAATGAAACATAAGCCAGCATTGCTTGAACGATGCTGTCCATAGCGGTTATTTGATGGGGAACTGATTCAAGTGTGATATAAATGTCACCTGATTGTTCCTGTAGCTGGGTGCAGGAAAAGGCTCGGCGAGCCAAGAAGTGGAGGGAAGAATACCGGAAGGAAGTCTACGGCAAGGAAGATAGTGAGAAGGATTCAGACACTGGAGATGACCAGTCCGATGTTATGGAACCAACAGAGGTAGCTGTGGCCCGGGAAAATATCGCTGCACTTGTGTCTGAGCAGAAGAAATTAAAATGGCAGAAGGTAAGCGTATAATTCGACAGCTTCAATATAAACCGTTGTTTATATGTTTCTATGGCTTTTTCTACGTTTCTATGGCCTAAAAGGTAGGGATATGTTCGGCACAACTTGTGGGGCCAAAGGGCCTGTTTTGTGCTGTAGTTTTTCTATGTTTCTATGTTATACTTCGAATACTTCAAATATCCTGGAATAACTATAGTTATTAAGGAACGATTTTAACGTCTTAGCTTTATTTCATAGAATTCCTGCACAAATTGAAAATTTGATTTTTATTGATTAAATTCCTGTTTATTGACTCGCCACAAAAATGTATTTTATTTTTATTAGTGTCACAAGTAGGCTTACATTGACACTGCAATGAAGTTACTGTGAAAATCCCTTAGGCCCCACATTCCGGTGCCTGTTTGGACACACTGAGGGAGAATTTTTAGTATGGCCAATCCAGCACGTCCTTTGGAGTGTGAGAGGAAACCGGAGCACCCGGAGGAAACCCACGAAGACACAGGGAGAATGTGCAGACTCCGCACAGACAGTGACCCAAACCGGGAATCGAACACAGGTCCCTGGTGCTATGAGGCAGCAATGCTAACCACTGGGCCACCATGCCATCCAAATAGATTTAACAATAAGAGTATATGAACAGCGGTTTGAATTAGAAACTATTCTTGCACTCCATTGCCTGCCAGCAAAAATATAATGGTATTACTAGCCGTAATAGAGATTATAAAATAAATTTTGATGTTGTTTTTCCATCATTTTGAACAAATTTATCACGCATTAAAATGCACATACAGCTTGCAGTCAATTGCCCAATCCCTCCTCTCTCCTGAAACACACCTTTATTGAGTGTTGAACCCATATCCACGTCAGCGATTTTCCTTTGTAATTTATTTCACAAGTCTGTTATACTTCAGTTGAATAAATTCTCGGGGTTTTTTTGCTTGAATTTTTTGTCACAATTTTTTTTACCCTCTCCTTCTCAGAAAGTGTTGGCTTATTTCCAGAATACCTTTCGCAATTATACATCAACAAACCATTTTATAAATGAACACCTTCTCTGGTTGGCATGACCATATTGGAGAGTGGGGATTTTAACACAATTTTCTAACTTTGCTTTATATTGTACAAAACAAAACGTCATATTCTCAGGCCATGGTGAAGAATAAAATGCAAGATGCAGCCCTTGGCCAATCTAAGCTCCAAACACATCTTAATGCACGTAAACACCAAGAAATGATACAGAAAATGTCTTTGTTTCGCTCTACCCTGACTGAAAATTCCACAACAACACAAATTTTCTTACACCTTCCCTTTTATGTTTACCTGGTCTTCTTCGAGTTTTGAAAGGGGCCATCTTTCATCCGGGAGTAGAGCCTTCATTCACCCAGCTACAGTACATGTTAGACCACAGGTTACACAAGACATGCATTTTAAGGGAGTTTTGCAGTAATACTGTAAACCCTGCTTTCATTTCTTATCCTTGAAGCTTCATTGCCCTTTGCTTATCCAGGCATTAAGCTTGTCAGTGAAAGGCCTGCCCTCTTGTGGCACCCACTTTAGATTCATTACAACATGATAACTCAGCCTAAAATGGAAATATTAGGAGCCACCTATCGTTCCTAAAAATAAGCTAATTCCACAGAGAAGTCTGGGTAGCACGGTGGCACAGTGGTTAGCACCGCTGCCTCACAGCTCCAGGGACCTGGGTTCGATTCCCGGCTTTGGTCACTGTCTGTAAGGAGTTTGTACATTGTCTGCATGGGTTTCCTCTGGGTGCTCCAGTCCAAAAGATGTGCAGGTTAGGACTGGGTCCCGTGGTCTAAAGATGGGTTAGATTAATTGACCATGCTAAATTGCCCCTTGGTGTCCCAGGATGTGTAGGTTAAAGGGATTATCAGGGTAAATATGTGGGGTTATGGGGATAGGGCTTAGGTGGGATCATTGTCGGTGCAGACTCGATGGGCCGAATGGCCTCCTTCTGCATTGTAGGGATTCTATAATTCTAAGTTATTACTGCACTTCATATGTTTGAATGCCGGCTCACTTAATCTGTTGAAATTTCCGACCTCTAACCAGTTTCCATTCCCTTTTCTAGGTTGAGTTGGAGAAACAATTCACTGACATCCGTTCCCGTGCTCACAGACTGGAGGAGCTCCTTCCCAAGAGGATCAGCAGTGAGCAACAACGGGAGGTTTTGAGTCTGCTCTGCAAGGTTCATGAACTGGAAATTGAGAACACGGAAATGCAGTCCAATGCGTTACTCAAGGACAATGTCATACGGCAGACAGACTATGTCGTTCAACGCTTTGAGCAGCATCGCCAACTGTGCGCTGAAATTATTCAACAGCAGCGGCAAATCATAGATGGTATCACATCACTTAATTCCTCCAATTTATGCATGTTGTTCCTTTGGTTAATTATAGGTGATAGGCTTCGCAATCGGGTTTTACAAGTTTGCATTTCATAGAATAGAATGATAGAATCCCTACAGTGCAGAACAAGGCCATTTGGCCCATCGAGTTTGCACCGACTCTCTGACAGAGCATCTCACCCAGACCCACTCCCCAATCTATCCCCGTAACCCTGCACATTTATCATGGCTAAACCATCTAACCGACACATCTTGCGACACTGAGTGACAATTTACCATGGCCAATCCACCTAACCTGTACGTCTTTTGGAGTGTGGGAGGAAACCGGATCACCCAGAAGAAACGCACGCAGATACGGGGAGAATGTGCAAACTCCACAGAGACAGTAACCCAAGGCCGGAATTGAACCCGGGTCCCTGACACTGTGAGATAACAGTGCTAACCACTGAGCCACATTGCCACCCTTAAATTTGTGTGTTCTGTGTGTATGTATGTTGAATTTCCCAATAAAGTTACATTGATTTTAAAACCTACACTCGCTATGTTATGCTAACAATGAACTCCCTATTGATAGGGTTGGGATCGAGCTGTCGGAATGATAACAAGCATCTTTTGTTTCAAGCTACAATTGCAGCACAAATAAGCAATGTCGCCGCATTGAAATGAGAACCATAAGAGATATTGTGTCTCTTGACAGATCACAACCTGCTGGTTCCTTCACAGTTGGATGAGTTGTATGAAATTTACCTGAGAGAGCTGGAAGAAGGTAACCTGGACCGGATTGTAGCCATCCATACAGTCACAACAAGAACCCTGAAGGTACAGAGTAACTCATCGGCATAGAGATCTATTTATTTAAATATGTGAGAAGAATCATATCAGCTCCTTTCAGAGATGTATTGTATCAGAGTTATTGATCTTCGGAGGTTTATTTAATTCCCATTTCATGTAGATTTTTAAAAGTTAGAAATGTTCTTTTGTTTATGTTGGCACTGGTTCTACTGAGTATATAACATTTAAGCTAATTTTCACTTGTGTAGTGTTTTGAATTTTGATTTTTTTTCTTTAACCTCACTTTAGACTCAGAATTTAAAATCCACAAAATAGAAAAGCTTGGAGGGGGGCAGGGGGTTCATGTCTCTATCTAAGAACTAAGGGCTCTCTGTAACACCTGAGTGGGCAGCTCATTCATCATTCTGAAATGGACTGGACAGTTTTATACAGGGAAATGGATGTAATAACTGAATGCAACACTGTACCTGAAATAGTTGCAAAAGATGCCCAGAAACAGCACCTGTTTTGGGAGTGCAAAACAGCACCAAAGCCTTCAATATAGCAGACAGGAAGCATGCACTAATTGCAAGCCCACCGTCCATCAGATTGGTAAAGGTAGATAAGTTGACAGACAGTGTCTCTGTCCGAAATTATTTGCATCTGGCTATTTGAGGTCCCCTCTGCAAAAGTGGTTTGCTTTGAGGTAGCTAGTGCCAGCTGCACTCAGGAAAATCTAGTCTACAGCCAGCCTAACAGGGGGCCCTTAAAGTGATCACCTGCTCGGTGACAGTAAACAAGGTAAGTTTTGAAAATACAATTCCTGAATGTGGAGTTAGTTGTAGCAAATGTTCCTGCCAACTCCAGATTCACAAGAATGCAGGATGTTTCTGGTCATATCCCTCTGCCCCCACCTTGTTCTGTCCCACCACCACCCCCGCTCCCCCATTCCCCCCCCCCCCCCCCCCCCCCCAACGCAATTTCTGTTTTTCCACCCCTCGCTCACACCACTTTCAGATTTGATCATCCACCCCACAGCCCATCCCCTTCATCCATTCCATTTAATGACGAGCTCATGGTTTGTACCTGTGCATTGCATGTTGATTGTAATGAGGGTTGAGGCCCAATATTGGGTGTGCCTCAGGCTTTGCCATTCGAGTGGAAAGATTATTCCCTGCCGCCTGCCCCAACGTGAGGGCACTTGAATTTCTATGCTAGAAATTTTGGAAAGTACAGTTACAGTTTACATTAACTCATAAAATCTTTTAACATTATTGAAGATGATAGACATCCTGCGAGATCTCTGGGATGAAGGGACACATACATGTCTGTGCACACACTGCTTGAAACATTAAATACATAAACACCCACCCTTTAAAGATTAAATGTTCACATCTCATTGAATGGACAAAGTACCTGGACAGGTAGAAAATGCAAAGAACAGAACAAGAAGGAAGATTGATTGTCTTTTCAACCACCAACAAAGAAGCTATCACAACATATTTTCCTTCTAGTAAATGAAAAATTGTGTACTTCTTTAACCAATCCATTGCTGCTTGAGCAATGTTTGTATTTCAGCCCCTAGTGCTTGCAATGTTTTTCAATATGTTGCTTCATTATTAATGTAAGAACATAAGAACTAGGAGCAGGAATTGGCCATCTGGTCCCTCGAGCTTGCTCCACCATTCAATAAGATCATGGCTGATCTTTTCGTGGACTCAGCTCCGCTTACCCACCTGCTCACCATAACCCTTAATTCCTTTACTGTTCAAAAATTTATCTATCCTTGCCTTAGAAACATTCAATGAGGTAGCCTCAGCTGCTTCACTGGGCATGGAATTCCACAGATTCACAATCCTTTGTGTGAAGTAGTTTCTTCTCAATTTAGTCCTAAATCTGCTTCCCTTTATTTTGAGGCCATGCCCCCTAGTTCTAGTTTCACCCGCCAGTGGAAACAACTTCCCTGCTTCTATCTTATCTGTTCCCTTCATAATCTTATATGTTTCTATCAGATCTCCCCTCATTCTTCTGAATTCCAGTGAGTATAGCCCCAGTCTACTCAGTCTCCCCTCATAAGCCAACCCTCTCAACTCTGGAATCAACCTAGTGAATCTCCTTTGCACCCTCTCCAGTGCCAGTATATCCTTTCTCAAGTAAGGAGACCAAAACTGTACACAGTACTCCAGGTGTGGCTTCACCAGCACCTTATACAGCTGCAACATAACCTCGCTGTTTTTAAACTCCATCCCTCTAGCAATGAAGGACAAAATTTCATTTGCCTTCCTAATTACCTGCTGCACCTGCAAACCAACTCCTTGAGATTCTTGCACAAGGACACCCAGGTCCCTCTGCACAGCAGCATGCTGCAATTTTTTACCATTTAAATAATAGTCCATTTTGCTGTTATTCCTACCAAAATGGATGACCTCACATTTACCAACATTGTACTCCATCTGCCCACTCATTTAGACTATCTATATCCCTTTGCAGACTTTCAGCATCCTCTGCACACTTTGCTCTGCCACACATCTTAGTGTCATCTGCGAATTCTGACACACTACACTTGGTCCCCAACTCCAAATCATCTATGTAAATCGTAAATAATTGCGGTCCCAACACTGATCCCTGAGGCACACCACTAGTCACTGATCGCCAACCAGAAAAACACCCATTTACCCCCAGTCTTTGCTTTCTGTTCGTTAACCAATCCTCTATCCATGCTAATACCTTCACCCCGTGCACCATTATCTTATGTAGCAGTCTTTGGTGCAGCACCTTGTCAAATGCCTTCTGGAAATCCAGATACACCACATCCACAGGTTCCCCATTGTCCACTGCACATGTAATGTTCTCAAAGGATTCCATCAAATTAGTCAAACATGACCTTCCCTTCGTGAACCCAAGCTGCGTCTTACCAATGGGACAATTTATATGCAAATATCTCGCTATTTCTTCCTTGATGATAGATTCAAGCATTTTCCCTACTACAGAAGTTAAGCTAACCGGCCTATAGTTACCTGCCTTTTGTCAACCTCCTTTTTTAAACAATGGCATCAGATTTGCTGTTTTCCAATCTGCGGAAACCACCCCAGAGTCCAGCGAATTTTGGTAAATTACCACTCGTGCATTTGCAATTTCTCCTGCCATCTCTTTTAGTACCCTGGGATGCATTTCATCAGGACCAGGAGATTTGTCTACCTTTAGCCCCATTAACTTGCCCAACACTACCTCTTTCATGATAATGATAGTTTCTAGGTCCCCATCCGCCATAGTCTTCCTGTCATCAATATTTGGCATGTTATTTGTGATCCCACTGTGAAGACCAACACAAAATACCTGTTCAATGCCTCAGCCATTTTCTCATTTCCAGTTATTACATCCCCCTTCTCATCCTCTAAAGGACCAATGTTTACTTTAAGCACTCTTTTTTGTTTTATATATTTGTAGAAACGTTTGCTATCTGTTTTTATATTCTGGGTTAGTTTACTCTCATAATCCATCTTACTTTTCTTTATAGCTTTTTTTGTGGCTTTCTGCTGACCTTTAAAGATTTCCCAATCCTCTAGGTTCCCACTAATCTTTGCCACTTTGTATGCATTTTCTTTCAATTTGATACCCTCCTTTAGTTCCTTAGATATCCATGGCTGATTATCTCTTTTTCTGTTGACCTTCCTTATCACAGGTATATACTTTTGCTGAACACTGTGAAAGATCGCTTTGAAAGTCCTCCACTGTTCCTCAATTGTCCCACCATAAAGTTTGTTGGATTATTGGGAAATGTCCTGCTTCTTTTATTTATTAGTGTCACAAGTAGGCATACATTAACATTGCAATGCAGTTACTGTGAAATTCCCTAGTCACCACACTCTGGCGCCTGTTTGAGTATACTGAGGGAGAATTTAGCATGGCTTTCGGACTGTTGGGGGAAACCGGAGCACCCTGAGGAAACTCACATAGTGGGTCTGCACTCCTAACTTGGGAATGAAAATCCCTGGGAGGGAAGATATTCCTGTCTTACAAAACACCCAACCTGGTATCAAAGCACAGAGTTGATAACATTCGTCACCCTGTGCTATAAGGCCAGGATTTTCATTCCCAAGTTAGGAGTGCAGAATTAGGGCATTTCCCAGTTCCCTAAACCCAGATAGTTGGAAGTGCAGAAATGGGCTGGGTGGAAGGCCTGCCTCAATGCACCAGTGGTACCTCATCAAAGTTTAGAAAAAAGCCATTCACCCCTCATCTCTCACAGCATGTCACCATTACCCACATCCCCCCGCCCACCATCATGCCCTCACAGACTCCCAATGACCCATCAATGCCAACCCATGCAACGCCGCGGCCCATTACAACCCTTATGCAAACTTGGTGCCAACGCATGATAACTCATGACTCCTCACCCACCACCCTTTGCCCTTTCACCTAAAATGCCAATTCACCTAGTATCCACCATGAACAGATCTCGGTACTTCTGCTGAGATTAAATAAAATTAAGTACCAAGTGTCTATTGTAGATTTTACTTTAAAAATGCTTTCATTCATAAAACCCATTTACATTCATTCAATTACATTATCCCTTGTAGCAACAAATAGTCATTTAATTGCATGTTCCCTTATAAAAACAAGCATTAGAATCTCAGTCCATACCTACTTAGAACTGTCAATCAAACAGTGCAATGGTAGACACCCTACTTTGATAATGGATAGTTGTGAAATCAGTCTTACAGCATCAATCTAGAAATGGCAGCATTAATCCAGCAATAGTAGCCCTTCAGTTTACGTCAACATGACGTGAAACCGCAAGCAACCATTTTCATTGACACGTCATATAGAGTTAAAAGGGCAAGAATTCTAACCGCCTTGACAGCTCCATTTGACCATTCACCTTGACATTTCTGATAGTTGCTTCTGACAACAGTTCCAATACACTTATGCACATTTTATGCACGTTATGACAAGTTTTAACAATTCCAAAGGGCATCTGACCTCCCCTAAAGGTGTCCCAGGGCAATATCCAAATCCAAATTGGAGACCTTACCTCTCCAAAAGGATATCCCGGCTATCGAAACAAATCCACAAAGTTCAGACTTGCTTTTTAGGTCTAATCTGCACACATTGGGTCACAGAAACCCCTCACACCAAAATCACACATGAGTGGAGGCAGCTCCTGATTTCTATGAGCAGCTGTCTCCACGAGATGCGCATGTGTGAATCCCCACCTGGGCCCATTCCCACCCCTGTGAAAATGGTAGGTGTTCAGGGGGCAGGACTTCAGGATTCAGGCCTCTTCATCATTGTTGAGCTGTTTAGAAATCCTAGGAACTCATGGAATCATAGAAACCCTGCAGTGCAGAAAGAGGCCATTCGGCCCATCGAGTCTGCACCGACCACAATCCCACCCAGGCCCTACCCCCATATCCCTGCATATTTAACCCACTAATCCCTCTAACCTACGCATCTCAGGACACTAAGGGGCAATTTTAGCATGGCCAATCAACCTAACCTGCACATCTTTGGACTGTGGGAGGAAACCGGAGCACCCGGAGGAAACCCACGCAGACACGAAGAGAATGTGCAAACTCCACACAGTGACCCAAGCCGGGAATCGAACCCGGGTCCCTGGAGCTGTGAAGCAGCAGTGCTAACCACTGTGCTACCGTGCCGCCCTGTTATGATTATAAGTCTATGTATTTATTCCTTCCCTGTCTGTCATTTCTGATGACAGGGATATGACATGAACACAGCTTCTGTACTTGTATGCTGAAAAAATAACTAGCTCCTTTGTCATCAGCAATGTCTTGTCAAATTTGTTCCGTTATCACAGTTTGAAAGATGAAATAACAAGCAAAATGCGTTGCAAGATTCAGATCTGCCTTAGATAATCTCTGATGTTGGTTTGCCTGTCCTGTAAGCAGATTCCATATTCCTAACAAGCAAGCTTTTACCTTTATTGGCCAATATTTAGTCATTTAAAAAATATTATTCATTCACGAGATAGGTGTTATTTATTGCTCGTTCCCCTTTTGCCCTTGAAATGGTGGTGGTGAAACTCCTTCTTGAACTGTTGGAGTCCAAGCGGTGAAAGTGCTGTAAGAGAAGAGTTCATGGATTTTCACCCATCGATAATGAAGCAACAACAATACATTTCCAAGTCAGGATGGTGTCTAACTCAGCGGGGAACCTGCAGGTCGGTTGGTGTTCTCATGTGCTCACTGTATCTGTCTGCTAGGTGGTAGAGATTGCAGGTTTGCAAGATGCTGTTGAAGGAGCCTTTTTTAGTTGTTGCAGTGCACAGTCCTGCCAATGTGCACTGGTGGAGGAGGGAAGTAAATGTTTGTGGTGTTGGATGAATTGTCGATCAGGCAGGCTGCTTTGTCTTGGGTGATATCGAGCTTCTCATCCAGCCAAGTGGAAAATATTCCATCACACTCCTGAGTTGTGCCTTGTATTGGTGGAAAAGCTTTAGGAAGTGAGAAAGTGAGTCGCTTGCTGCAGAATACCAAACTCTGACCAGCTCTTGTAGTCACAGTATTTGTGTGGCTGGTCCCGCTCAGTCTCTGGCCAGTGGTGACCACAAGGATGTTTTTTTTTTCAGTTTATTTGTATCACAAGTAGGCTTACATTAACACTGCAATGAAGTTACTGTGAAAATCCTTAGTTGCCACACTCTGGCACCTGTTCGGGTACACATGCAAACTCTGCACAGACAGTGACCCAAGCCAGGAATCGAACCCGGGTCCCCGGCACTGTGAGGCAACAGTGCTAACCACTGTGTCACCGTGCAGCGATTAAATGATGCTAAAGCCATTAAATGCCCAAAGGTTCGATAACTGTTACTGATGTCATTGCATCTCTCTCGCAATGTGTTGCAGGACCATAATAATAAAAATCACTTGCGATGTAACACCATTTTGAACATGCCACCACAAGCAGTTCTCAAATCATCCTCAAGGTGGACTAATGCATGCTTTAGGAAACAAAGGGCTGAATTTAATGGAGTGTGTTGGAATGGGCATGGTGGTGGGTGAGAACTGCTGCTGGCAGCTTCCCAGAAATACTGCCGGCAGCAGAAAACTGTCCCCCACTTAGTGAGAACTGCTAACACAGGAAACCCACCCCAAATGGCAGGAAGGGCAATTCAACTCATTAACAAGCCAGTAGATCAATTATCCTTAGCCCATCGGGATTTAATGGTGATTCAGGGATTTAGCTGGTCTTCGAGCAGGTCTCCTGTGTCTCCAGAAAAGCTGCCCAGTAAACGTGTTATATTTGTCTGAGGATGCTCTCGAGAACAGGATTTCCACCCTGCTGGAGGCTTCATTTAGTGGGAGGCCCAACGGTGTCCAGATGAGTGCCTTATTGCACTGAAAGTGTAGAACCTCCCATGAAAAGGCAACATGGTTATCTCATTGGTTCTCCAACTAGTGGGCAGGTCCCTCATCAACGCAACTAAATACCACCTAAAGTTATGGGTAAATAAGCAAACTTATGTTAACACCAGAGTGAAACGTCATCAGGGTGAAACGTCACCAAGATGAAACGTCACAGCGGATAAATATTTTATCTTGTCTATTACACAGAATTTTTTTTTCCACATACAGCAAAATAAACCGATGGTCACAGCTAAGTATCTCAGCCATTGGTTTGTGGAGTAAAGATCAGTTTTATGTTCAAAATCCATTTTCTTATTGCTTTGGTCATTCTGCTCTTTGTGAATGGTGCAGTTGATCATCTCTCACATTGTTGGTTTAACCCTCCAGGATGGTTCAGTTACTAATGTGGCCCAGAGGTTAAAGGTCGGAGAGCTGGTCCAGGATGTGGACTCTGATCAGGAGAGTGTGCGAACAAGCGGATCTGAAAAGCCTTATCCTTGGCGAAAAAATTGCAAAGATGTGCTACCACCGCTTGTACCAGAGCCAGAGAGGTAACATTAAGAATACAAGGACTCAGAGAGCACAGGCTCCCAGATAAGCTGGATGTCTTCAACCTGAAATTTTACCTTCCATTTAAGAGCTTGTTGCCAGATTGTCAAGGCAGAATTTTTTCCCATAATGGGAGTACAGAGTTAAAATGATGGGGCCTGAGTGCTAACTTGGGAATTTCGTGCATATGTGAACTCAGTGCAGAGGGGAAGGAGGCACTATCTTTTATACCGCTCTTTCAGCCTCCAGTGGCGGGTGAATGTGCAAAGGCATTAATTAGGTGAGCAGGTAGGTAATTGATGAGTTTTAAGATTTTATCCCTCTAAATGAAGACAGAAGTTTAAACTGATACTGGGGAGTTATAAATATTGCAGTCAATTTATAGCTTATACATAGAAACATACATAGCAAATAGAAGCAGGAGTAGGCCATTTGGTCCTCCAAGCCTTCTCCGCCATTCATTATGATCATGGCTGATCAAAATCAATATCCTGATCCTGCCTCCCCCCCCCCCCCCTCCCCAAATTCCTTGATTCCTTTAGCCCCAAGAGCTTTATCTAATTTTTTCTTGAAATCACAGAATGTTTTGGCCTTCAACTTGTTATATTACTTGATATAATTACAGATAACAGTTGAGTGATGTTCCAAATTTGAAACCTTGTTAGTTTAACAAAACAGAGTAAAATTGGCAGGGCAGGTGATGTGTTGCAGCTGTAGCATGTGGGAACTGGTGGAGACTAGAATGATCCATAGCGACTACCCCTGCAATAAGTGTCCTCAGCTTGAGGAACTTCGGCTGAGAGTTGATGAGTTGGAGTCCACGTTTCGAACAGTGCAGTGCATCAGGGAAGGGGAAACTTACCTGATTCAAGAGGCAGTCACATCCCTTAAGCTAGGTACTTCAGGTTTCATCCATGGCAGGGACAAAAGGGTGTGACTACGAGTGTGGCAGGGTTAGGGACCCAGAAGGTAGAAAGAGAGGAGCCTCAGTCCCAGAAATCATCCAATAAGTTCAAGGTCCTTGCAGTTTGTATGGATGAGAGCAGGGATTGCAGCGTGCATAAGCAAACTGACTATGTCACTGCACTGCAGGGAACCATTCAAGTGAGGAGAGCAAAAAGGAATGTAGTTGTAGTGGAACACAGTATAGTTATGTTCTCTGCAGCTGAGAGCATGAGTCCCTAAGACTGTTATACCTGCCTGGTCCCAGGGTTGAGGACATCTCCTCCGAACTGGAGAGGAGCTTGGAATGGGAGGGGAAGACCAGTTGTCATGGTTCACCTAGGTATTAACAATACAATACTAAGAAAGAGGTTCTGCTAACAGAATGTGAGCAGCTAGGGGCTAAATTAAAAAGCAGAACCACAAAGATAATATCTGGATTGATAGCAGAGCTATGAACAAATGGGCATAGGATAGATAAGATCAGTGCGTTGAATATATGGCTCAAAGATTGGTGTGGGAGAAATGGGTTTCAATTCATGGGCACTAGCAAGAGTATTGGGGAAAGAGGGAGCTGTACTGTTAGGATAGTCTTCACCTGAACCACCTTGAAACCAATGTTCTGGTGAGTCGTATTACTAGGGCTGAAGAGAGGGCTTTAAACTAAATAGTGGGATGCGGCACGGTGGGTTTGGGGGGTGGAGGGCTAGGGTGTGTTCACTTGAGGGGAGATTTGCAAAGTTTAAAATAAAGGACAAGGAAATATTGCAAGGTAATGATTCGTGTAATGGTAATCAATAATGCAAGGTAACGATTCATATAATGGTAACCAGAGTATGACCAGAAGATGCAGAGTGTAGAAACATAAATAATGCATCAGCAAACATAGTCAAGAGTAGGGACGATTACTTTGAACAACTGAAGGACGTAAACAAAATTGAAGTCACTTTATCCGAATGCATGGAACATCCGTAATAAGATCAATGGACAAGTGGCACAGATAGAGATAAATTGTTTAGGTAGAATCACCATTACAAAGGCCTGGTTGGAAGGTGACTAAGGTTGGAAAATAAATATTCGAGAGTACACAACATTTCCAAAAGACTGGCAGAATGGAAAGGGGGTAGCCCTGATAATAAATGATGACATAAGGACATCAGGGAAAAGGGATCTCAGCTCAAAAAATCAGGAAGTAGAATCAGTATGGATGGAGATTAGGAATAGCTGGGGTCAGAAAATGCTGGAGGAAGTTGTTTAAAGATCCCCTAATAGTCGTTATACCGTTGGACAAAGCATTAAACAAGAAATTATGGGAGCTTGTAACAAGGCAATTTAATAGTTATGGAGGACTTCACATCAATTGGATCAATCGAAATGGCAAAGGTAGTCTGGAAAATTAGTTGCAAGCATCTTCCTTTGTGTCAGGTATGATTCGAACCAGCGGGTGGTTCCCCCCACATTCCCATTGACTCCAGTTTTGCTTGGGCTCCTTGATGTGTGTGTGGGAGGAGTGTGTGTGTGTGAGGAGTGTGTGTGTGTGTGTGTGTGTGAGTGAGGAGTGTGTGTGTGTGTGAGTGAGGAGTGTGTGTGTGAAGAGTGTGTGTGTGAGGAGTGTGTGTGTGTGTGAGGAGTGTGTGTGTGTGTGAGGAGTGTGTGTGTGTGTGAGGAGTGTGTGTGTGCGTGAGGAGTGTGTGTGTGTGCGTGAGGAGTGTGTGTGTGCGTGAGGAGTGTGTGTGTGCGTGAGGAGTGTGTGTGTGTGTGAGGAGTGTGTGCGTGTGTGAGGAGTGTGAGTGTGTGTGTGAGGAGTGTGTGTGTGTGAGGAGTGTGTGTGTGTGAGGAGTGTGTGTGTGTGTGAGGAGTGTGTGTGTGTGTGAGGAGTGTGTGCGTGTGTGAGGAGTGTGTGCGTGTGTGAGGAGTGTGTGCGTGTGTGAGGAGTGTGTGCGTGTGTGAGGAGTGTGTGCGTGTGTGAGGAGTGTGTGTGTGTATGTATGAGGAGTGTGTGTGTGTGTGAGGAGTGTGTGTGAGGAGTGTGTGTGAGGAGTGTGTGTGAGGCGTGTGTGTGAGGAGTGTGTGTGAGGAGTGTGTGTGAGGAGTGTGTGTGTGAGGAGTGTGTGTGAGGAGTGTGTGTGAGGAGTGTGTGTGTGTGTGTGTGAGGAGTGTGTGTGTGAGGAGTGTGTATGTGTGTGTGAGGAGTGGGTGTGTGTGAGGAGTGTGTGTGTGTGAGGAGTGTGTGTGTGTGAGGAGTGTGTGTGAGAGAGGAGTGTGTGTGTGAGGAGTGTGTGTGTGAGGAGTGTGTGTGTGAGGAGTGTGTGTGTGAGGAGTGTGTGTGTGAGGAGTGTGTGTGAGAGGAGTGTGTGTGTGTGTGAGAGGAGTGTGTGTGTGTGTGAGAGTGTGTGTGTGTGTGAGGAGTGTGTATATGTGTGTGTGAGAGTGTGTGTATGTGTGAGGATTGTGTGTGTGAGGAGTAGGAGTGTGCGTGTGTGTGAGGAGTGTGCGTGTGTGTGAGGAGTGTGTGTGTGAGGAGTGTGTGTGTGAGGAGTGTGTGTGTGAGGAGTGTGTGTGTGAGGAGTGTGTGTGTGTGTGTGAGGAGTGTGTGTGTGAGGAGTGTGTGTGTGTGAGGAGTGTGTGTGAGGAGTGTGTGTGTGTGAGGAGTGTGTGTGTGTGTGAGGAGTGTGTGTGTGTGAGGAGTGTGTGTGTGTGTGAGGAGTGTGTATGTGTGTGAGGAGTGTGTGTGTGTATGTGTGAGGAGTGTGTGTGTGAGGAGTGTGTGTGTGTGAGGAGTGTGTGTGTGTGAGGAGTGTGTGTGTGTATGTGTGAGGAGTGTGTGTGTGAAGAGTAGGAGTGTGTGTGTGTGTGAGGAGTGTGTGTGTGAGGAGTGTGTGTGAGGAGTGTGTGTGTGAGTGGAGTGTGTGTGTGAGGAGTGTGTGTGCGTGTGAAGAGTGTTTGTGTGTGTGAGGAGTGTGTGTGTGTGTGAGGAGTGTGTGTGTGTGAGGAGTGTGTGTGTGTGAGGAGTGTGTGTGTGAGGAGTGTGTGTGTGAGGAGTGTGTGTGAGGAGTGTGTGTGAGGAGTGTGTGTGTGAGGAGTGTGTGTGTGTGAGGAGTGTGTGTGTGTGTGTGAGGAGTGTGTGTGTGTGTGTGTGTGAGGAGTGTGTGTGTGTGTGTGAGGAGTGTGTGTGTGTGAGGAGTGTGTGTGTGTGTGAGGAGTGTGTGTGTGTGTGTGTGAGGAGTGTGTGTGTGTGTGAGGAGTGTGTATGTGTGTGTGAGGAGTGTGTGTGTGTGTGTGAGGAGTGTGTGTGTGAGGAGTGTGTGTGTGAGGAGTGTGTGTGTGTATGTGTGAGGAGTGTGTGTGTATGTGTGAGGAGTGTGTGTGTGAAGAGTAGGAGTGTGTGTGTGTGTGAGGAGTGTGTGTGAGGAGTGTGTGTGTGTGAGGTGTGTGTGTGTGGAGTGTGTGTGTGAGGGGAGTGTGAGGAGTGTGTGTGTGTGTGAAGAGTGTGTGTGAGGAGTGTTTGTGTGTGTGAGGAGTGTGTGTGTGTGAGGAGTGTGTGTGTGTGTGTGTGAGGAGTGTGTGTGTGTGAGGAGTGTGTGTGTGTGTGAGGAGTGTGTGTGTGTGTGAGGAGTGTGTGTGTGTGAGCGTACAGGTGCGTGATGAGTGGGTGGGCACCTGAGATTGGGAGTGAGCCGACACATACACACTCACCCTTTCACACTCATATAGTCATCTATATTTATTATTGATTTAAAAAGATATATTTATTGTTTTAACATTTTTTTCCTTTCATGCATCAACTTGTTTTTGAAATTCCTGCTTAATGTTGTGCCAGACCTTATCTTTCTAAAATTTGCTCATCAGCCCTTTAAGTGAGAAAATAATTGAAATGTGGCCCCCTCAGGTGAAAAGGTTGGATAAGCCTGAAATAGAATATTAAAAACAGATCTTAGTGGTCGATAATGTCTGCAGGTGAATGTGCTGTTAATTTGTATGGGTTGTCCAGATTTTTAATTATATTTTGCTTTTGGTTTTTGAAATATTATGACAGGTTGAATACTACTGGGTCTATTGTCGGTCTTTAGAGGGTCATCTGCATTACCACACATTCCCTTGTAAAAGTCCAGTTTTACTAATCTTTTCAAATTTTCCCAATTAATATTTTCAAATCATGCATGCTTGATCTAGAGTCACACAGCACGAAACAAAGAATGAAACAAAATCTTGAGGAAAATCCCCCACAAAATCACTCCATCAGCTAAAAAGTACAAAGTCATCCATTTACTTTCAACTGTCGCCAGTCATACATTTACAACTAAATCTAATTATTAAAAGGACATTTAAAAAGCGCTGCCATCTAACCAGCAAGTTTGAAGACTCTCCAAACATGAAAGTCATGAAAAACACTTCAACAATTTGCATCATTTTAGCATCCTAAAGAACCTTAAACATCTCCAGGATTATGCTTTGGTTCTGAAATTACTGGGCTTCGATCCCTGAAAAGCTACGGTTGACTTGAACATTAGGTAACTGAAAATTTTGAAATTTTTGAGCCAAAAATCATGCGTCAACTCTTGCATAAGATCAAGTTTTACACAAATTGACTGATAAATACAACAATGACAAATTTGCCTCAGTACTACCCTTTACTGATTTTAATGTTGTTCTTTTGAAACACTAGTGATAATAACCGAATGTTTAAAACCAGCCCACATGGTCAACAGAGAAAGAGTTCAACCGTGATGACACCTCCTCCGATCCATGTGAATGGAATGCTAAACCAAGAGGTGAGTTGGTGCATGTTTGAGCGTCGGAAACTGGAATACTGCCCACTCAGAACGCATCAGTTTCACAACCACATTCCCAGAAACCTGTACAAGTACTCGAGCACTTGAGGTTTATGTTCCAAGAAGTTATATGGGCATGGCGGGAATTAATCTGTACATTCTCCAAATATACAAGACCATGCGTTTTACTCATCAGGGGCTATATTTTTTCATGCCCACTAATTTAGTGTTGAAGTAGACATGAGTATGAAGTGGTTACCATGACAAGAATATTGTTACCATGGTTTCTCCAGTTCATACTCACACCTACTTTCGCGCTAAAATTAGCAGACAGTAAAACACACCCGTATATTACAAAGGAACATAGCATCATGCATACACCACTACTCCACTATTTCGTTATCCTTGCTCCCTCTCTTTTTAAAAAATCTTAATTTAATTCCTTTTTCTCTTTATAAACACCTAGCTCAGCAAGCTTCTCTAAATTACTACTTTTATTTTGGATTCTACTATCTAAGAAACTATGTGACACAGCAAGGGGCTTCTTAAAGGTTGAATACTTTAACTGTACTGTATTACATCTTCCTTCAGACAAATCAACAGGAGAGCCTGGTGAGCTTCAGTGGGATGAGCAGTGCCAGTAGCCATTTAAACTCGTCACCTGACAGCAGTGAGAATTTTGCAGACAATCGACACACCCAAACAGAATTCCTCAAAGGTATGGAGGCTTGTTGTCGAATTTTGTAGCCATGATGCTTTTTGGATCGCTCTTTCATGGTTGGTGTTGAACCGGGTTACTGGTTCTCTTTCTGGGGCAGTACTGCAAGATGGTCAAACGGAGAGAAGGAGAGGATTGGCATTTAACAACTTCTCCCTCTCCTCGGGGTTCCTGAATCGGTTGAAAGATGAAGAGGATTATACAGATTCTCTTTCATTCCTACCACAAGATATCAGCAGGGAGCAGTGAAGAGTGGGAGGGAGGACTATTATGAGATACCCACCTCTGGTAATGCTATTGGACATTTCTGTCCAGCCCTCTGTCAGCAAGAATCTCAGTCATCTGCCTCAATTCTGCCCCTTTACTGTCCCACCTTAATTAAGCAAAAACAGGTGGGAAAACTGATGGATTTTCCTGCCAGAATGACAGTGACCTGAGTTCAATCAGAAGAGGGTTGGCAACAGTACTTGCTAGGACAGTAATTAGCAAGATGGTTGAATGCAGAGAAGGAGTGGCATCTGGCAACTCTCCCTCTCTTATAGGCTCCTCACGGTCCCTCAAATGTTGATTCTTCTCACTTGATACAATTATTTAATATTCAGAAGATTTCTGCCCCCATTCATTTTGGCTCCATTTCCCTTCTGGTGATGCAGTGCCACACAGTTAATTTTCCAAGATGGCAGAAGGTGGCTCCCTCCGTTGAGCAAGATACTGCCCGGAATCCACCCTGCCCATGTCAGGATTCTTGCCTTTAACCATCCCTAGCTGGAATCGCCCTGAAGGAAACTCAACGCATTATCTCTCCAAATATTACCATCCCTTGTATTACGAATACTGCTTACTTTAAGAGCGAATTGAGAGTACTGCCTTGACAGCTGTAAATAAATGGGTTCCATTTTTAATAGAACGCAAGAAGATGTTGACAGGCACCAAGAACATCGCAGTCAAAGCAGCGAGGCGACGCTCAAAAGTTATGGAAAGTGACAACAGGCTGCATATTCTGGAACCCATGAAGGAGAAAACGAGTATTTCCCTGCATTCGATGAAGGAAAATGAAGAATCATTTTATGGAGGCATTCCTGGGCCATCACTGACACTGTACAGACACCAGCAAGGTCAAGTTATAAAGCATGCAGTTAGTGAGGACAATCTATCCACCAGTACCGGAGAGATGATCAACCACGTACAGCACAATGAGGAAGAACCTCCCAATGGGTGGTCTCAATCTTATAAAAAGGAAAACAAAAAGACCAGTAGAAAAGAGGAGACGTTGGAAACCAAAAGGAAGAAAAGAAGATCAAGGTCTTTTGAGGTCAATGGTCAAGGGGTTGGTATTTCATTTATACAGGAGTAAATTAAAATTTATTCTTTACTCTTGTTTTCGGTCTGCAAGTTGTTGGTTCAAAAATTCTAACTCAAGTGAAATGGCATCAATAATAATTTAAATATATCAGTGTCTGGGACAGAAATACGCCCTTCTGATAAATAATTTATTATTTTCAATCATATTAAATATTACCAACCGATCAGAGAACTCACTGCGGAACAATTTGCATCAGTCTCTGTTAGGAATGTTCCCATGTTGACCACTTAGGAAAGTTTGCATTTTTTTTGTAAGGCTGGAGTTTTATTTTAATTAAGTTGTAAACGGAACAAACTCTGTGCAGTCCACATTTCAAAATCATCCTGAATGTAGACATCCTAAATGATGACACTTATTGGTGCATTTCCACAGCAACAATGCCAATTAACATCTGATTTTGCACAGATTGGGGCTTTTAGAATATCTTCCCATCAATGCGATTTCCAGCATACTCTTTGTGGAAAAATACCAGACACCTTTCAGGCTCTCAAGAGAACCCAGAGATTTCAGTGAATTCACTCACATTTCCTGTTCGTTGCTGCTGATAAAAACAATAATTTCATTTTTAAAATAACCTTGAGATTAGAGTAAAAGATTTATGGTAATTCCGAGGACAGTAAATTTATGCCACCATTGTTTCTCCAACAGATTAAATCTCACAGCCTGAATCATATTGTCCTACCATTGTCTTTTTATATATTTCATATCTTGCTTTAATGCAATTTTTCATTGTTTTCCATTTTAAAAATTTGTATTTTCTTATTGTGTTCCCAGTTACCCCTTCCTAAGAATGTTTCATCCCGATTCCAACCATTGGAGAGTATTTCGGACAATAGATTTAACGTGAATGGCCAATCTCAGTTACGGACACATGGAAAACCAACGCATGCACCTGGGAAAGTAAAATTCCCAATCAGCCATTATGCAGGTGAGTGGGACAATCAGTGTTAGGATAGAAACAAAATCAGCCAAGAAATGAGCAAAATACTGCAGACACTGGAATCGGAATCAAGAACAGGGAATGGTGGAAAAACTCTGGCAGCATCTGTAAGGAGAGAAAGCAGAGTTAGCATTTTGAGTCCTTTTGGTTCTTCGTCAGAACTGAAGGGAGGGAGAATGTGTTAGATATTAAAGTGTAGCTGAGAGAGATTGCAACAAAAAGTAGCAGCTTTAAGAGCAAACGACAGATGTTCTGGTGTGGGAGGCAGTGGGGCATTGGGGGGGTTGTGTTGAGGCAATACATGTATGGGATATTTGAAAAAGGGGGTTAAAATGGAGGGCAAAGGTCAAATTCTAAAGCTGCTGAGATCAGTGTTGAGTCCTGAGGGCTGCAACATGCCCAACTGGAAGATGAGATGCTGCTCCTCCAGCTTGTGTTGGGCTTCGCCGGAGCATTGCAGCAGGTGAAGGATGGCCATGTAGTCATGACAGCGAGGTGTTGAGTTAAAATGGCAAGCAACAGGCAGATTGGGTTCACGATTGCAGACTGAGCGAAGGTGTTCTGCAAAGTAGTTACCTGGTCTGCGTTTGGTCTCCCCAATGTAGAGGAGACCGCAGCCTTGACATGGCAGTTCATACATACTGTTTCATTGCATACAATATATTCAAACATATTCTCAAAGTTGCTTCATTCAAATTAGAAAAGGGAACTCAAAAAATACTGAACTGACTTGAAGAGGGCGGGTGTGTTGCTCGTGACTCCACAATTCAGGTTTTGACATGACTTCATTTTATATCAACCCCCTCATTTTTTTGAAGTGTACCTGCATGATTTTTTTCTTAGATTGCGTAGAATAACAATAAAAGAGGTTTTATGTTTACTGTATGTATTACCAGATTTGACAAAGTAAGTGGGAGGAGACTCACGTGGAGCATAAAACCTAATCTAGACCAATAAGGTCAAATGGAATCCTTCTGAGTTGTAAATTTTATGTAAAAGTTGGCTCAAATATGTAGTTGCAACTACATAGAATCCCTACAGTGCAGAAGGAGGCCATTCGGCCCATTGAGTCTGCACCGACCAAAATCCCACCCAGGCGCTATTTCCATAATCCCATGCGTTTACCCTAGCTAATTCCCCTGAAACTAAGGGGCAACGTGGCATGGCCAATCCACCTAACCCACACATCTTTGGACTGAGGAAACGCACGCAGGCAAGGGGAGAATATGCAAAGTCCACACAGACAGTGATCCAAGCCAGGAATCGAACCCGGGTCCCTGACGCTGTGAGGCAGCAGTGCTAACCACTGTGCCAAAGGCGTTCAATATCAACAGACTCCCCAATATTAAAAACCTCTAAAGCAAAATCAAAAATTATTTGATGAAACTACGTAAAAGATTTTCTGTGCTTGTGTACTTCCTGTTTTGCAATTCATTGTTATATTTCCAGATGTTTAGAAACGTAGAAACAAGAAGCAGGAGTCGGCCGTTCAGCCCTTTGAGCCACCATTCATTCAATATCCTGATCCCCCCCCCCCTTCTCCCCATATCCCTTGCTCCCTTTAGCCCCAAGAGCTATATCTATTTTTTTCTTTAAATCAGACAACATTTTGGCCCAAACTACTTACTATGGTAGCGAATTCCACACATTTACCATCCTCTGGGTGAAGAAATTTCTACTCACCTCAGTTCTAAAAGGTTTACCCCTTACCCTCAACTGTGACCCCTGGTTCTGGGCTCCCCCACCATCAGGAACATTCTTTCTGAATCTACCCTGTCTAACCCTGTTAGAATTGTATAAATTTCTATGAGATCCCCTCTCACTCTTCTAAACTCTAGTGTTTTTAAACATAATCCTGTAACCCACATCTTGTTCCTCATGTGTTGCTCACACTCATGAAGTTTTAACCCTATTGCAGTTTTCCTATTTTCCTTTATTGACAGCGAGGTTCTGATTTTTGTTTTGTGTCACTTACTTATCTGACAAAAATTAATGAACAACTTGGAATCGATCACAAATTTGTAAAGCATTATTGATCTTAAGTTCTCAATTCATAAATATCCTGGCCAAAATCAATTCAGAACACCTATTTGTTATTCACTCTGAATCTTTGTGCTGTGCTGAATCCCTACAAGACTACCTATCTTGAAAGTACCATTTTATTTTTTAAATATTAGTTGTAATGTTACAGGCATACCTGCAATTTAATGACTATATGTAAACGTTTATCTAGGTTTCCCAACATTTTCTGCAAAAATCTGAGATTTTGTGATGATTAACTAAACTTCAATGTCCCTTTTACCTCAACACTAATCACAGAATGAGTTCATACAATCATAGCTATAGTAAATACTTCTGCTATCTGACGTATGTTGTTACTCCCCTCAACCGGGTTTCTAATTGAGAATTGCAAATCTGAAGTTATTTAAATTCAGTGATTCTTTGCAGCTCAATACTGCATCTTTTCATATCCAGTCTTATGCTCGCCCCACTCCAGCCTGCCTAGATTCCACATTCCTATCCTCAAAGAACATCTAAAAAAAATCTCACAAGAAATCCAATGCTACATGCCTCTTCCGCTTAGTTTTCTTCATAATTTTCCTAGAATAGTTCTTGGCAACTAAAGACAATGGGACCTACATGAGTAGTTGTATAAAATTAAGGCATCAAGATATTCCACCTTGTTTACATTAAGACTTGGCTTCCATTTTGCCAAGTATGAGATGTTTCCCAATGTCCATTAATGTCTGTACAAACTTTTCACTTCCCCTCAAGTGCTCTCTTCCACACGATTCAATTATGATCTTCTCAACTATTGAACACACCTATCCCTACTGACTTTATCCTAAATAGTAACTACTCCGTTAACAATCACTTACATCCCTACAACTGAATTCTTCCTAACAGTTCGACACAATTAAATCAAACCTTTAGGTACACATTACTTTTCCTTGTCCATTCACTACTTCCTATACATTATTTAATCACCACTTATGAAGTACACCATCCCCTCGCAATTTAACAACTCCCGCTCAGCTAAATGAGGCTTGGAGCTCAGCCATGCATTCATAATATGATTACATTGCACAGCTGAGTAAACAAATCCCACAGAATTCAATACCATGGATTCTTTGCAGTTCCCTTACCAAACGTCCAACCATCTGCTAATTTTCTTCAATGACTCAATGGAGTTTCAATCTGAGAGGTCTAACAACTGTTCAGTTTTTTTCAAAGTCTGAAAAGATCTGTGGACTTTAAGTCATTGTACAACTTAAACAACAGTGTCCAACCTACCCATTTCAATCAAATTTTCAATGCTGTTATGCAGAAGAGGATTTTATTCACTAGCTAAACTACTGCAATGCATGTGAACATTTCACAATGATGGTCAATTTAATGATCACATACCATTTAATGATAAAGCCCTGTGATCAATCACTGCATTGAAAACATACTTAAATTATAATTCATAATTACATGATGCCTTTTAAAGTTGGCAATAGCTTTTAAACTTACCTGTCAAAAAGTTCTCAACTCCACAGCAAGCCTCCCTCAATGTTCATGTGTTTGACTTATCTGGCGTGGTTTCCACAGCCTTTGGGAACCCACACACCTCCACAAAAATATCAACGTAAGGGAAAATTGGCTTTGTAGCAGGCAATTAAGTGGCAACCTTGCATCACTTTACATGAGTGCCAAGTTGTGATCTGCCATGTTTCTCACCCTGGGGAAAATGGTGACGATCGGCAGCTGTGTTTAAAATTGCAACCCCCAAAACCTTCAATTTGGATTCAATCAGCTTTGGGAGAGAAAAATTCAGCAAACATTTTCATACAAAATATTATCTTCTGCAATATGTTGTTTTATGGAAATGACGAAAAAAGTTGACTTAGGCCAAAAATATATTTTGGTAGTTCTTCCAGTGCCATAAATACGTTTTGCTCAATGTCATTTCACATTTGTGTACAGCTAAAATAAGTTGTCTGTCTGTATTGCTTTGTGTAGGTGAGACCGACCTACAGATGTTGGAGGTAGTCAGTACACCACCCAGCACCATCTATCAGAGAAATGCCAATGGGAGAGGGCTGGCTGTACAGAAGAAAGTCAGAGGTGAGACTATAAAGCTTTGTGGGATTACTAACTGAGTGATCAATAGAAATACAATATATTTCCTCTTGCATGGAAATATTTGCACCGCATTATTTTTAAAAATCAGTCCTATTTTTTAGTTTAGGCAAGCGGAAATGAGCCCACACACCTCATGCTGAATGTACAATACTGTAAATGTTTGGAAATCACATAGGTTCTCGCTTGGAAGTTTTATTTGGTTATCAACTATCGAGGTGTTTTGTAAGCAATACTGTGATAATGGAAAAGGAACTGGCTAGAGAATGAAAAAACAGCAGGTCCTGGTCAGGACAGCAGTGAGTTCTAGTTCAGAGACAAAGGGGAGTAACAGCAGGTAGTTGTTAGGCTAATAACACTGACTGCTAGTTAAGGAAATAACAGCAAGTAGTTGTTCGGATAATAACACTAGCTCCTAGTTCAGGAAACAACAGCAGGTAGCTGTTCATGGAGTAACATGAGATCCTAGTTTGGGAGTGACAGGAGGTGGATTTTCATGGAATAACATTTGGCCCAGGCCAGAGGAGTAAGAACAGGTCCTAGAGTGACTGGGTGTCTTAAGATTGAAATGCCTCCCCGAGTTAGTTATCAAGTTTTACAGCACAGAAAGAGCCTGTCAGTTTACCTCCAATTTATATTGCTGACTTCACTCTGAAACTCGGTGCAAACTAGGCAAATTGCAGACAATGCTAAACTGAAGTTTGAAATCTGAGGAGTAGCTACAGAAATAATTAGATAAAATAGGTGCTTGGGCAGAACAATTATGTTGGAATAGTTCTGGGTGAAGCTGAAAGATTTAAGAAGCTAAAAGGTGATAGTGAATATTTAAATTTAATTTATGAAGAAACATTAAGGAAGTCCTAATTGTCTTGTTTGGAAGAGAGGTAATTACAAAGTGATTTAATTTAAGGTTTTAGATTAGAAAAGTAACCAACCAAATAGATCTCAGGAAATTGTTCATCACATTGAAGCACTCAAAACATCAGGGAATACAAATGAACAATTAAGAAGATGGGATCAAGAAAGGAAATTAAATGAAACTTTCTCATCCAAGTGGGAATAGGGTGAAATGAGGTTGTTGAAGTGAACAATATAAATGAGTTCTGGAGATAAATGACCTGCTTCTGAGAGAGGATCAAAGGATGGATATGACAAAAAGATCAGTGAGGTTGGACTCTAAAGGATAATCTTGTGGATCTTAAGAACCTTCAACTACTAAAAATTCATATGTGATTATCTAACCACAACACACTTATCTGAGGTAATCCATCAGTACAGACAATAGAGCACTGCTGTCCCATTTGAATAATTACTAATACAAGCCTTGAAGCTGCCTCAACAAAAAATAAAGCTTAAGCAAGTTATTTTCGATTGTCAGCAGAACATCTAAAGATAAATAAAAGCATGACATTCTGCCTGGAGCTAAGAAACATAGATGTGCATCTTTCTCTACTTGCAATCATAGTGGTCATTGGACATTCAATCAGAGCTGAACTGCCAGTAAAAACAAATTGCCTTAAGAAAGAGCCTTTCACGTTCTCAGAATGTCTCAAAGCTCTTCTCAGCTAATTAATTACTTTTTAAATTGCACTCATTGTTATATAGAAAAACACAGCAGCTAGTGCACGCACCACCAAGTCCCACAACCAGCAATGACATGAGTAACCAGTTAATCTTTTTGGTGGATGGTGTTGCTTGATCAGGTTTGCCAATGAATTTCTTGCTTTTCTTCAAATGTTGCAATAGGATCTGAACAGACAAGAAAGAGGTTTTAGTTAACTTCTCATCGAAAGGTGTCACCTCTAAAACTACAACACTCCCTCCTGCTCTGCTCAAGACTGCAAAAAACTACAAAACGTTGTGAATGTAGCCCAATCCATCACGCATACCAGCCTCCCATCCATTGACTCTGTCTACATTTCCCGCTGCCTTGGCAAAGCAGCCAGCATAATTAAGGACCCCACACACCCCGAACATTCTCTCTTCCGTCGGGGAAAAAGATACAAGAGTCTGAGGTCACGTACCAACCGACTCAAGAACAGCTTCTTCCCTGCTGCTGTCAGACTTTTGAATGGACCTACCTTGAATTAAGTTGATCTTTCTCTACACCCCTGGCTATGACTGTAACACTACATTCTACACTCTCCTTTCCTTTTCTATGAACGGTCTGTATAGCACGCAAGAAACAATAGTTTCCACTGTATTCTAATACATGTGACAATAATAAATCAAATCAAATCAATAAACTGTCAGCCTGAATTAAATTTTCAAGTCCTGAAGTTGGGTATGAGTCCAGTTTTCCCTAACTCAGAAACAGGAGTGCTATCAACTGAGCAAGCTGATAGTCAATAAACTTCTGTAGTTTGATGTTTGTTCTCTTCCTGATGTCGGGAGGGTGTTTGTTGAAGAGAGGAAGGGGACTGTAAGAATAGTTTTAAAATGATCTGCAATTGAAATAAGTACTTACAGAGCATTTTTTTGAAAAATAGGTCCTACAATTGCGGCGTCAGATGTGGCTAGCTCAACTTCTATGCTCAATCAGCCTGGAAACTTCAAGAAGCCTCTGAACCGTAACCCTCAGCCACATTTTAATTACACAGTGACAAATGGAAAGAATGATGTCAGAGCTAGGAAACACTAATTCAGTGACAGACAAAACTTTTTACATTGCCTGTATTGAAAACCCATAGGACATTTGTGGTTTCATCCGGAGGAAAGCGGAATAAGTGAAGCCTTCACTGGTTGGATAAGATGAACTATCTACAAAGTGGAAGAGAAAACAAGGCAAAACCATAGGTGGTGTCGCAAATATGAGATCACATTTTCTGTTAATGCACCTTTTAACTATGTAAATCAGTGGACTGACATGCTTTTGTTATATATGTATTTTAAGGAAAGGGACTGTTCTGCATTTTGTTTGTATTCAAAATAAGTAAAGGAATCCCAAGCTTTGCAATATTTATCCTTTAAATAGATTTTTAAAAACTTGCTGCCAATTGCTACAATTAATGGACTCAAATATTTCTCCATGAGCATTAGTGCAACATTTTCCGCAATGTTAGACTGCACCCTCAACCTAAAGGAATCAAAATACAAGAGTATTCTTTATTCTTGAAATAATCAGTTTAGTCAAGAAATCTGTTGACATTTTAAGACTTAATGTACAGAACTGAACCAAATGTTTCATTTTTTTAAAACTAGACTCTGATTTTTGTGAATGTTTTTTAAACAAGTGCACAAGTGATGCTTAAACCTTGTTTCATTTAGGTAGAGAATGAGCGATCAGATCAGACTGCAAGTAATTCAAAAAGTTATTGTGTCTTAGACCACAACGATTGGGACTAGCTTAGTAGTTAAAAACTGGGCGGCATGGACAAGTTGGGCCAAAGGGCCTGTTTCCATGCTGTAAACCTGTAAACCTCTATAACTTGAATAAAATAACAGAAAATGCTAGGAATCAGCAGGTCAGGTGGCACCTATGGCAGGAGAAACAGAGTTAATCTTTCTGGTTGATACAGTAAGTAGTCTCACAACATCAGGTTAAAGTCCAACAGGTTTATTTGATAACACGAGCTTTCGGAGCATTGCCCCTTCATCAGGTGAGTGATGAAAGGTTACTGATGAAAGCTCATCAACCACAAAGATTGGTCTGGAATTTCATCCTTCAGGCAGGCAGTAGGGTTGGGAAAATTCATGGGTCGCGTGCAAGTGCCCACAAAGGCGGGATCTTCATTGCTAAGGGGCTGGTATGGGCTGGAATCAGGCCAACCGACCTGGGGAAGAAGTTTGGAGGCAGCCACAGAGCTGCCGAGTGTAAAGGCAGACTGTTTAAAAGACCCGCCATAATGGAATGGGACTTTGTTCCAATTAAAATAAAAACACAAAGGCCCTCACCCCTCACAACCCCTCACCCTCCAAAAACTACCCAGGTCACATACATGCCACCTCATGCCCCCACCCATCCACTAAGAAGCCTCATGTCCTGATGCTAAGCTGTGCAATTTCACCCACCCCCATGTTCATTCATGCCCCTGATGCCAAGCTCAAGCTCTCCCATGCACCTTGCATAGCCTCTCATGTCCCCATGCCAATCTCTGACTTTCCACTCACCTCCTATGGCCTCTCATGCCCCCCGCCATGAGAAGCTGTGGCACTTCCATCCCGATTGACCCACTCTACACTCTTTAGAACTAGTGGGGTGGCACGGTAGCATAGTGGTTAGCACTGCTGCTTCACAGCGCTAGGGACCCAAGGGACAGTGGCGACTAGGGGAATTTCACAGTAACTTCATTGCAGTGTTAATGTAAGCTGACTTGTGACTAATAAATAAACTTTATCTTTTATCTTTATCTTTAATGAACCATATAGGGACAGTAGGATGTGTAAAAATAATTTTTAAAGAAGTAATTAATTCATAATTTTCCCCTATGTTGAAAATAAAGTCAGTTCAATACAAGCTAATAATACTGTCAATCATCCAGACCCAGATTTGACAGCAGAGATCAGAGAGGTTGAGCTGTCAATCAAACAATGTGTTCTCTGGGGCTCAGGTGTTTTAATACTCTAATGGTTGTCTGGACTCTCAGCCAAGCCTCATTGTTATATGCATCCTTTTGAGTTTGTTAAAGTGGGGTTTTTGACAGGAATCAGCCCACATCCTTTAAAGGCACTCCTAAAGACCAGACATCCATGACTGGGGTTGGAAATCTCGGTATCTGGATCCGCCTGCCACTTTTAAAGGGCATCCTGACTTGTTGAAAACTAAGGCAATTAACTCTGTTTTTCTCTCTCCACAGATGTTACCTGACCTGCTGAGTGTGTCCAGCACTTTTTGTGTTTATTTCAGATTTCCAGCATCCATATTATTCTGCTTTTACATAAATTAGTTGTTCTGCTCAGTGGAAGGTACATGTCACATGTGCATCAGATGCAATAAGTGTTGATTGACAGTAGATGAGTATTTATCTGATGGACACCTTTTTTTGGCCAGGTATAGCAATCCATTTCAAACCATCACGCTGTGAAGGATGGAATTCGACATCCCTTTTAAGTGGCATTTATTACAATTTAGAATTTTTATTGCCCACGCATTAATGTCCCCTTGTAAATTATTGTCGTGAAGAATCAATTGGTTGAGGTGGCAGGGGTGGGATGGTCCTTACCATAAAATTACACAAGGTACTGTCATATTACTCTCTAAAAGTCTCATAGGAAAGTACAGTCATGTGGCCTGAATTGGACTATGTACTTTTCATATATCTGTTTTCCACCTCAATCGACAGCCTGTGGGGACAATTGACCTATTAAATTAGGGGTTGAAAGTAGGTGTAAAAGACTCAAACTCATAACATTTATGCTGGGATTAAGTTGTTGATCTACTTGAGCAACCTGGATCCCTGCACTTGAATTTTGCTTGTTTTCACAGAGCAGTAAAACCAAAGTAACTTCAAAGCCGAATGAATAGATGCAAGCATTAAAGTGTGAATAGCAAAACTATTCCACTGTAATATTTTAAATATGCAAACTCTTACATTCATAGAATGAACGTTCATATGCTGATATCAACCTGATAATCAATATCTACAGTTTTCTGTTTTTGAGACCCAACCAATCTAGACCCACGTAGAGAGATGACATTTGAATTTAAAGTTCTAAGTGCTCCATGTACTCAGATTTCTATTTGTTTTACCATTTTGATTATATATCAGTGCAATTACCAGCAATTGGAGGGCTCCTTTGCCTTACTAAAGTAAATCATTTGATTTTAAGCCACATATAAATAAAACAAATTAAAAACTGTTCCTCTTCTCGACGAATTTCTCTAAAATTTACTGTCAATAAATAAGCTGTTCAGGACAGAGGTGTTTTAAACACTAATGGGATGTAACCCATCATGAGAGGGTAGGAAATTGAAGCTCTATTTTAAAACTACATGATCATTCTTACAAGGCATCGATTTCCTAGGAGGTGGGGCAGTCTGAGTTACAGAATTAGGCAAGACCTTACTAATATTGCACAGTGATAGGCTGATGGGAAGAACAGTCAAGTGGAGTGAAATAAAGTATCATATTTGCACTTTTCCTTTATTCATTCAAGGGATGTGGGCTTTGCTGTCTCTGCCAACATTTATTGCCTATCCCTCATTGCCCTTGAAAAGGATGGTGAGCTGTACATCTGCATTCTATGCAATCAGTGGCATGGCAGACATTCAACTCACTCAATGAAGCAAGGAATTGAGTGTAAAACCACCCCACACCCCACCTCTGCAACTGTTAAGTCAATCTGTCAGAAAAATATTATTATAATGCATCATTCCTTTTACATTTAGTTAAAAAAATATTATATTCTCCATATTTGACATGTCAAGAAATCTTATGAACTATTACATGCTTTTTGGACATAGTTGCACCAACTCATAAGTAGAAGCTTCATCCTTATTCCATGAGAAACTGTTTCAACATTTCATTCTAGGCCTCCTGAGGCTGTTATTTCAAGTAGTCAAAATTCAATTGCTCTTAATAGCTGGATCATTAATATGAAGAAATGTGAAAAATATTCCTGGAGCCAAAGCCACTCTTTTCCTATATGTACCAAATTTGCAGATTTGGATATTGTATAATAGTGAATATTTTATATAATTTATTGTTAAATCAGTCTCTGTGGTAGTGTTGTTCAATGTATTTATGGACTAGCTACTGATGTGGCTACAGTAAGATCATTTTA